>NW_027515064.1:0-600000 GCF_048772815.1 Callospermophilus lateralis | reverse complement strand
TAGCGATAATTTAAATTCTTCCTTTCCTATTTTTATGCCTTTATTTTCTTTTGTCTGTCTAATTGCTCTGGCTAGTATTTCTAGAACTTAATTGAATAGAAGTGGTGATAGAGGGCATCCCTGTCTTGTTCCAGATTTTAGAGGGAATTTCTTCAGCTTTTCTCTATTTAGGATGATGCTAGCCTGATTTTTAGCATATATAGCTTTTACCATGATGAGGTAAGTTCCTTTTATCCCTAGTTTTTATAGTGTTTTGAACATAAAGGGATGCTGTAGTTTGTCGAATGCTTTTTCTGCATCAATGGAGATGATCATATGGTTCTTGTCTTTAAGTCTATTGATGTGGTGGATTACATTTATTGATTTCCATATATTGAACCAGCCTTGCATCACAGGGATGAATCCTACTTGATCATGAAGCACAATTTTTTTGATATGCTTCTGTATTCGATTCGCCAGGATTTTATTGAGAATTTTTGCATCCAACTTCATTAGAGATATTGTTCTGTAGTTTTCTTTCTTTAAAGTGTCTTTGTCTGGTTTCGGGATCAGGGTGATGTTGGCCTCATAGAATGAATTTGGTAGAGCTCTTTCTTTTTGTTTTTCTTGAAATAGCTTGAATAATATTGGTATTAGTTCTTCTTTGAAGGTTTTGTAGAACTCCGCTGTATACCCATCGAGTCCAGGGTTTTTTTTTTGGTTGGCAGTCCTTTGATGGTTCTTCTATTTCTTCCTTTGTTATTGGTCTGTTTAAATTGTGTGTGTCTTCCTGACTCAATCTGGGCAGATCGTATGACTTAAGAAATTTATCAATACCTTCACTATCTTCAATTTTATTGGAATATAGTGTTTCACAATACTTTCTAACTATCTTCTTTATTTCTGTAGTGTCTGTTGTGATATTGCCTTTTTCATCCCGTATTTTAGTAATTTGAGTTCTCTCTCTTCTTCTGTTCATTAGTATGGCTAAGGGCCTGTCGATCTTATTTATTTTTTCAAAAAACCAACTTTTAGTTTTATCAATTTTTTCAATGTTTTTCTTTGTTTCAATTTTGTTGATTTCTTCTCTAAATTTGATTATTTCTTGTCTTCTACTATATTTGCTGTTGTTTTGCTCTTCCTTTTCTAGGTTTTTGAGGTGTAGCATGAGTTCATTTATTTGCTGGTTTTTCTTTTTTTGAGGAAAGAACTCCAATAAATGAATTTCCCTCTTAAAACTGCTTTCACTGTGTCCCATAGATTCCGGTACATTGTGTCTGTATTGTCATTTGTCTCTAAGAATTTTTTTATCTCCTCCTTTATGTCTTCTGTTACCCATTGATCATTCAGTAGCATGTTGTTCATTTTCCATGTGATGCAGGATTTTTCCTTCCTTCTTTTATCATTGATTTCCCGTTTCATTCCATTATGATCAGATATGGTGCATGGTATTATTTCCATGCCTTTATATTTACTAAGAATTGCCCTATGGCATAATATATGGTCTGTCTTTGAGTAGGATCAATGTGCTGCTACTGAGAAGAACGTGTATCCACTTGATGATGGTTGATATATTCTATATATGTCTGTTAAGTCTAGGTTATCGATTGTGCTGTTGAGTTCTATAGTTTCTTTATTAAGTTTCTCTCTACAGGATCTGTCCAATGCCAAGAGTGGTGTGTTGAATTCACCCATAATTATTGTGTTGTAGTCTATGTGACTCTTGAACTTGAGGGGAGTTTGTTTTATGAACGTTGCAATTCCATTGCTTGGTGCATACAAATTGATAATTGTTAGTCTTGTTGGTGGATGGTTCCTTCTAAAAGAATATAGTGTTCTTCTTTATCCCTTTGATTTACTTAGGTTTGAAGTTGATTTTATTCCATATGAGTATGGCCACTCCTTCTTGCTTCCGAGGGCCATGTGAGTAGTATGATTTTTCCCAAACTTTTACCTTCAGCCTGTGTATGTCTTTTCCTATCATATGGGTCTCCTGAAGACAACATATTGTTGGATTTTTTTTTCCACGTTACTAGCCCATGTCTCTTGATTGGTGAGTTTTGGCCATTAACATTTAAGGTTACAATTGAAATATGATTTGTACTTCCAGTCATGTTTATTTATTTATTATATTTTAGTTTGGCTAGTTTTTACTTTTTTGGTTATTTTCCTCCCCCTTTACTGAAATACCTCCTGCTGTTAGTTTTGGGCACTATTTTTCAATTCTTCTTCTTGTAGTATTTTGCTCAAAATGCTTTGCAGTGCTGGTTTTCTGGCTGCATATTCTTTTAGCTTTTGTTTATCATGAAAGACTTTAATTTCATTTTCAAATCTGAAGCTTAATTTTGCTGGGTACAGTGTTCTTGGTTGGAATCCATTATTTTTCAGCATTTGAAATACATTGTTCTAGGATCTTCTCTCTTTCAAAGTCTGTGATGAAAAATCAGTCGTTAACCTAATTGGTTTACCCCTGAATGTAATCTGCCTCCTTTCTCTTATAAGCGTTTAATATTGTCTCCTTGTTCTGTAAGTTGGCTATCTTCATAATTATATGTCTTGGATTTGGTCTATTATGTTTTTGAATGTTTGGGGTCCTGTAGGCTTCCAGGATTTGGCAATCCAATCCATCTTTCATCTCTGGGATGTTTTCTAGAATTATTTCATTTAATATGTTGTCCATTCCTTTGGTTTGAATCTCTATGCCTTCTTCTATCCTGATGACTCTCAAGTTTTTTTTTTTGACATCCCTTATCTCTTGAATAGATTTAAGCATCTTTTCTGTGTTGACTATATTCTTTTCAAGTTGATAAACTTTGTCTTCATTTTCTGATTTTCTGACTTCTACTTGATCTACTCTATTTGTAATATTCTTGTTTGAGTTTTTAATTTGGTTTATAGTTTCCTGCATTTCTACAATTACTGTTTGAATTTTTTTAAGATCTCTATTTTTTGGTAAAGCTCATTTTTTGCCATTTGAATTTGTTTGTTTCATTCATTTTCAAAATATACTTTTATTCCTTGGACTTGCTGCCTCATGTCTTCTCTAATATTTCTTTCCATCTGAGTTAAGTATGCCTTGATTTCTTTCCCTATCCCTGTTTCTGGTGCTTCTAGGTCCTCCTGTAGAATTAAGTTGTCCTGCATTGTTTGTACTCCTTTTATTCCAAAGTTTTTTCATGATGTTCACGTTACTTTCCAGCTCTATTTGATTGCTGTGTTTCTGCTTTATTCTAGAGATTTGTTTTCGTGTTGTATGTCTCTGTTGTCTCTCCTTTGTGTTGGTAGACTATGCATGCTAAAGTGGATAACGCTTGGAAGAAATTCCGAAGGCCGAGCTCCAGTGACGTCACCTCTCTTTTTTGGCAGGCCCAAGGCTCCTTGCTGAGGTGTCCGTATAGGGGGGTGGGACTGTACTGTCACTTGTTGGTTTCAGCTCCGGGTCACTGGCGGGCAGGCGGTCTCCAGCTGCCCAGTCACTTGTGCAGCAGGTGGGCTGTCACTGGCGGGCGGGCGATCTCTAGCCACCCAGTGGTGCGGTCGGTCGCCGGCGGCAGGGCGTTCCCAAGCCGCCTAGTCACGCGGGCAGCGGGTGGACTGTCGCCTGTGGGCCTGCAGTCTCCCGCTGCCCAGTCACAAGGGCCTGGCCTCTAGTCCTCTGGTTTCTCCTGCTAGTCCTGGTTTTTCCTGCAAGACCAGATTTCCCCTGAGTGATGGCTCTCGGCAGTTCAAACTGTACTCTGGGCCTGCCGTTTGTTGGTTGTGGAGGGTGTCTATTGGGAAGCCAGACACTCTATTGTTTTGATTTTTTCCACTTGCCCCTCCCCCAGCACTGGTTAGACAGGTTTTATTTTCACAGTTGATGAGAGGGGGAGTTGAAGGTCAGTTGCCTCTTGTTTTCCCCCATCTTTATGCAGGCTCGCTCTGATAATCTCTCCCCCGGAAATCCTAGGAGAGATTTTATGCAAATTCCCCGATATATGGGAGATGAGCTGAATAACACACTCCTGTTTTATTGTTGTAATCTGTAGGAGAGTGGCTGTGGTTACTTCAGCTCTCCAACATGATGGCCATTGGTTTCCTTGGAAGAGTTTCCATTGTGGGAGATAGAACTGTACCGCTTCCTTCCCTGTCTGAAATCCTGAACTCAGCTCAGGACTCAGTGGGGGCTCTACCGGCAGGATTCCGCAGAATCCCAATCAACGTTTCTCCCTGCTTATTGGACCCATCTCGGTGGTGCCGCACCGTCTTTAGCCACTGGGTGGGCCGCGCGGATCAGTCAAATGGGATCTCGGGTCGCACATTTGGCTCGTGTTTGAGACTCAATTACCGGACCATGGTGCTAGAAATCCTTCTTCTAGGTTTTGGTGCACCCCCATTTTGCTGTAATTTCCTAACAAGATAGTTTTTTTGTCACTGTAACTCGTTATTCACCTGTGCAGTGGTGCAGTACACTTGGTGTGATGCACTGTATTCGTGGCCATCTTGCAATGACGAAATATTATGATTTGTATGCACCATTTACTGAAGTCAGTTTTCAGTTTTAGAAAACAAATATGAATTTCAGGTGTATGAATATTTCGGAGAATAATCTTGTGAAAAGTTGATTATAAATCCACATACATGAATATGAATGATTTTAGGGAGTGTATAATAAGACACATATATTTTATATTTTGAAAAATCTGGAGAGTATATATATATATATATATATATATATATATATATATATATATATATATACACACACACAAACACACACACACACACACAGACATTAAAAAGAAGCAGTATATATGCCAATCAAAATTCATCATGAAATATATATCTTCCACATATCCAAAAATATACATTTTACTAAAAATGGATTTATGTATAATGTTGTTCAACTTGGAAGCTCACACTTAGGTTGAATTTTCAGTTCCAACAGCGTTTAGGAGGAGTGATCTCTTCTCACAATTTGTATGTGCCAAGTCACCCACCTCAGAAGAAGGTACATGTGATACCAGGTAGGATTCTATATGTGCATATAATAATACATGAGCTGAAAAAGGCTAAAGAGAGACAGGAATTGACATATTTCTTAACTTTAAAAACACATGGTGAACTATTTCAATAAACATTGACTTATTTATAACTCCTATCCTATATAATGAAAAAGGGAAGTCCAAATATACACCATGCCTCCTCTGAACTGCTTGTATTTCTATTCTGTTTGAGTTACTATTCTCCATCATATTAGGATTAGTAGTCAGAGTCTAGTAGGTTATGGGTTAGTGTCAGAGATTCATTATTCCAAATGGAAAATAGGAAAATAAACCCAATGTGTTTTCAAATATGTGCTACACAAAAATCTTCCCACTCTCATCCCGAACAATTCGTTGATATTACCCTCGCCTGAAGTAATGCACAATTAGAGAAGAAGAGTTAGAAAATCTGGGAATACAAATCTGGAACGGAATATGCTCAGGAGTTCACAACCTTGGAGGTGGTAGAGGAGTTTCCAAAAGTAAGGGACAGGGTAAACACTCCACAAACATGGAGCTCTGCAGGACTAAAGACATCTTGAGAAACTGCCTCTGAGTTTGGGCACTTGAAATATATGTTGTTGTCAGGAGCTTTAGCTTCCTATGTAGTGAGAGCACCAAAATTGGGTCTGCATCTATGTGACCTGGAGGACATGGTATCTTATTTTTCAATGAACATGAGGCAGCAGTGCTGAATTCTCACTTTGTAGGTAAACTGTGGCAACTGCGGTCTAAGTGTCTCTCCGTGTAGACTGTGAAGCCATTTGGTCATCCTCTAGTTTTCCTGGTGTGTCTTGCTGCTTCACTGGGAGTTGGGTATTTGCTTCACGAAATACAAGGAGTTCAACTGGGACATAATGCTGGAGGGAGTTCTGTCACATGCGGTGGGTCAGGGTCTGCAGGAGAATGCACCAATCAGGCTTCTATCTCACATAGCTTGCCCCCAGGCCCATAGCAACCTGATTCTGAACATTGCCCTGACCCTCTCCATATAACAAGATGCCTTAACATATAAGGGTCTGCTAGCTGCACCATGTCAGTCACAAGCCATTTGGAAGCCAATGGCAGATCCACATGGCCCCAACACAGATGTTTTATCACACACCTGCCCACCACTGCTCTAGACCCGCTACTAAGGAGGCTCCAACTTACTGGCATCTCTGTTCTACACCATTTTTCATGAAACCCAGTCAATCAACGAATTGTCTGGTATACTCATGATCAGCAAATGGACATCAAAAGGTTCTCCAGTGACACCTGGACATGAAAATTTCAAAAATTCCATGGTATTTATCTAGCCATTGTTCATGGATGAATTTGGAGGCACTATGATTTTCAATTTATTCAGGAACCATTAAATGTTGAGGAAGCTCATTTTAATGAAAGCACAGGAGAACACACACAGGCAAGTCTTCTCAAAGAGTGGCCAAATGGTCACATGAAGCCAGGCCCATTGAGGTCTACAATGTGAGGTCCATGTGTGTTTTGACTCTCAACTATGGCTGCCAAGTTTGTCAGAATAAAATCATGTGATATCCTTGCTGAGATTCCCCGTGCCTTGTGGAAAGCCTTCCTGGGCACACATCTCAATTCCAAGGGTGACTCTCATGCATGGCCTCCTAAAATCCCAACACAACTCATGGCAATACTTCTCTGAGGTCAGTTCCAGAACTCAGTCTGTAAGGAGAATTACAGCAGAGTTCAAGCCCAGGTGGAGCCAGTCATCATTTCCAACCGTCAAACTAATAACCACAATTAAAACCAAAACACTTCCGCATGGCCGTCATCTTCTTCCATATAGACACTCATTATAACCTCTGACTAGAGGTTTCCATGAGGGGCGCAGCCCAAGACAGTGTCCAAAATAAGCTCCCTTTCCCCTCATTTGCCTAAAGTCGGGGTGGCCTGAACACCTTCCTGTGAACCAGGAGTAATCGAGTAGGCCTTCTGTTAATACTGCTCTGTTTCTCCAATTTGAGGAATACTGACTGTGGGGTTTAGATTCTTTATGTGAATTAGAAACATGAGAAAACCCAAGCACCTATGGGCTTCCCTCTTCAGGGCTTTGAAGAACTCATTTGACCCAAAGGATCCCTATTCTCACTTGATGAAGTTCAGGAACCTTACAGAGGAAGGCGAGAGACTTCATCCACAATGACTGCTCTTTTGGCCATTTTGGGTTTGGATGAAAACATGGGATCCATCAGGTGCTGAGAATCTAACCACAGCCTCACACAGGGCCAAGAGTCTGATTCAGACACATCCATTTCCGAAGCAAATAAGCAAAGAGCCACAGGTGAATCCCATTCATTTCCATTTGAAACTGTTTTCTTCAGGCTTCACAAAGGAGTGGCCTGAGGGAAAGACCTTCCTGAAATTCAGGGCAACAAACAAGAGGTAAACAAAAGGCACAAAGCAGGGTTTCTCCACTGAGACTTTCCTGGTCACACTGATATCTGAGTTTTCTGAGATGCTCGCCATTGCCGTCAGTTATCCAGAACATGGCCATATCACAGAACTTGTAGGTGGTACATATCTTGGACACAAAACCATGAGGCTATTCTGGAGAGTGGCCAGAATTCAGGAAGAAAACAGAAACTTTGGAAGATAGCAGGTGTTACCCTTCGATAAGGCAAGCCACAGTCCATTCATAAATTTGGCAGGATGAATGCCTGGAAGCTTTCTACTAGACAGGACACATCCATTGATGCATTCTCTTTACTAATGTCTACAATCACGGACAGAGTGGGATGCACAGATATAGAAGCACTTGACTTGTCAAACGACTTACTAGAAACAGTCAACGCCAATCCAAACAAACAGCCTTTCCTACCTATTCTCAGGACATGAGACAAAACCAGAAACACACATTCACACCCACAAAGGCACCTCTTTTGCCCAAGTAGGTCTGTGACTATCCGGAGTGTCCTCAGACTGATGGGCCATATTATATTCCCCCAAAATGGCCTCTCCTGTCTCAAATCTGGTCTCCTTGGCCAACTCTGTGAAGTAGTCAGGAGCCATGGGTGAGCCACTACCTGCTTTCTCAGGAAAGTACCCTCTTCAGAGCTTTCCTGGCATTTGGCCATCCTCACATCAGTAGGAACTAAGAAAGACTGACTCTGTCCTTGGTAAATTGAAACAAGTGAGACCACTGGAACTGGGACTGCGAGTGCCTCTGGGTGTGTCTCTTCCTGGATCACAAGTTCAGAGAGTTCCATCGACAAGGAGGTGAGGTGAGGTCACTTCCTTCCGAAACTGAATGAGGTCACTGCCTTGGCAACCTCTTTGTCCTAACAGTTACTTCTAAGGGTCCCATGAGATGCAGGCTGCCCCTACTTTCTGTGACACTTTCACAAGTTAGAATGGTATATCAACCATAGGCACCTGTGAACACCTCTTCACACAGGCCTTGTTTGGTCCATCTTCTCTATATTTAGAGGTTGATTCAGACACATCCCTTCATCATGACCAGGTTGTTTGCCATAGAATTTAACTTTTGCTTTCTCATGTCCTTCATAGCTGCCTATATCTTATCCAGGGGTCATTTCTGCATGGACCTTTGATGTTCTCAGCAGGTGGAAGATCCCCTACATTCCAGTATTGTAAGATCAACTCTGTCCCTCCCCTTTTGTAAAGTTAGATTGAGGGAACAGTGTATGTTTAGGGTTAATAACATGTTTTATTTGGGTTAAGAATCTCTCTGCCGGATGAATAATGGTATTGGGAACCTGTGATATTTACAAGAATATATAGCTGAAATATAAGTATAAAAACAGAAACCTAGGTAAGATTTGAAACGAGAAGGGCATTGGGCCCTTGAGTGGGATACTTAGGTTTTAATAATTTTCTGTATATATGTCTCAGATAAATTGAAATACAATGGCTTAGGACCTTATACCTTGGACGATTGATTGTCGAATTGAACATCGAGTCAAAATGCAATAGTCAGTAGGATTAGGAAGATAGTCAGTAGGTTTAGAAATAAGAGTGAGTATAGGATTTGGACCAAAATTTCTTTAGCAATAGGGTCTAGGGTAGACAGTGAATGTATATGTCACCAAATGTGAAGTGTCAGACACAATGATGAACTGGGGAAAATATGTAGGAAAACAGATATCAATTGAGATATTAGGAAATCAGGCAAAGTATAAAGTGAGTGATAGGATTAGACATTTTCAACAGGCTCAAACTATAATATATAATCTTAGGAAGAAACAAATATGTAGTCACCAATAGGATTTACATCTGAGAGCATTTGGCAACCTGGACATTGTTGTTTTAGTAATCCATGCTCACTTTCCATTTAGGGTTTGATACAATCATGATTGTGACCTTTGCTTTTTGTGTCCAGAATATTACTGTGATAAAAAATATATATAAATATATATATAGATAAGGTGATATGAGTAATTCTTCCACCATTTCTGGGAGCAATATTTTGAAGAGGTATAAATTAGTATTGGGGGGACAAAGAGGTGTACACTGTGTCTTTGAATATAGAGATAATGCATTAATAGACCATACTGTGAATAAATAACATAACTGGTTCCAACATTAAATAATGCATTGAACGGAAATGTGAAAATATACAGAAAATCTTTTATTGATATACATACATTTATTCCACCAGCTATACATCTAATGGTAATATTAATGTTATGGTTTATCTTGAAGAGTGTGTGAGTTTAGCTTCGAAATTGATTATGGAAATCGAAAATGATGTGTTTGGAAAGAAGTCTCATGAAAAGACCAGTCAAGTAACACGGAGGAATACATGTGTTATGAAGCAGGAAGTGACTGAAAGTGAAACAAATTCCTATAAATTTGTGAACTTGTGGATGAAATATATATCTTATGATGTGCAAAAACTGAAGAAATAGTAATGTACCAGTGTTGAATTATAATGAACGTCAAAACAGAAATCATGTCCTATAGGAATCTACTTGCATTGATGTTAAACTGGGTCATTTACTCTAGAAATATTAGGATTTGTAAGCACCATTTATTGAAGTTACTTTTCAGAACTGGGAAACAAATATGTATTTCAGGTGGATGAGTATTTCTGAGAATAATCTTGTGAAAAGTTGATTATAAATCCACATACATGAACATAAATGAATTTACGGAGTTATATAAGACACATATATTTCATATTTTATAAAATGTGAAGAGTGTGAATATATATATATATATATATATATATATATATATATATATATGTATATATATATATTTATATATGTATTTATATATATATATATATTTATATATATTAAAAAACCACAAAAATACATTAAAAAGTATCAATATCTATATGCCAATCGTAATTCATCATGTAATAGAAATCATCCACAGATGCAAAATTATTTATTTTACTAAACATGGATTTATATATAACATTGTTCTAATAGGAAGCTCACCCATTGTTTGAATTTTCAGTTCCAACAGCATTTAGGAGGAGAGATCTCTTCTCACAATTTGTTTCTGCCAAGTCAGCCAACTCATAAAAATGTACGTGTGATACCAGGTAGAATTCTATATGTGCATATAAAAATACATGTGCTGAGTAGGCTACAGAGAATGGGAGACAGGAATTCACATATTTGTTAACTTTAAAAACACATGGAGGACTATTTCAATTAAAAATTGACTAGATTTATAAAACCTACCCTTTATCGTGCAAGAGGGAAGTCCTACTATACACCATGCCTTCTCTGAAATGCTTGCATATTCATTCTGCTTGGGTATTTTTCTCCATCATATTAGGATTAGTAGTCATATTATAGTAGGGTATGAGTTAATGTCAGGGATTCAGTATTTCGAATGGAAAATAAGAAGAAGAATCCAATGTTTATCAAATATGTGCTTCACAAAAAATTTTTCTACTCTCATCCAGAACAATGCCTTGACATTACCTTCGCCCCAAGTAAGACACAATTAGAGGAGAAGAGTTAGAAAATCTTTAAATACATATCTGAAATAGAAAATGCTCAGGAGTTCACAACCTTGGAAATGATAGAACAGTTTCCAAAAATAAGGGACAGTGTAAAAACTCCACAAACATGGAGATTTGCCTGCCTAAAGACGTCTGGAGAAACTGCCTTTAGGTTGGGGACTTGAAATACATGTAGTTGTCAGGAGCTTTAGGTTCCTTTCTAGTGAGACCATCAAAGATGGGTCTTCATCTCTGTGATTTGGAGGACATGGTTATAATTTCCCAATGAACATTAAGCAGCAGTGCTGAATTCTCTTTGTAGTGAGAGCATCAAAGGTGGGTCTGCATCTATGTGACCTGGAGGACATGGATTCTTATTTTACAATGAAAATGAGGCAGCAGTGCTGAACTCCCCCTTTGTATGTAATCTGTGGCCACTGGGGGCTAAGTGTCTCCCCACGTGGACTGTGAAGCCATTTCATCATCCTCCACTTTTCACAGTGTTTCTTGCTGCTGCACTCGGAGTTTGGTACTTGCTTCAGGAAATACAATGCGTTCAACTGGGACACCATGCTGGAGGAAGTTCTGTCAAATGTGGTGGGTCAGGGTCTGCAGGATAATGCACCAACAGGGCTTGTATACCACATAGGTTGCCCCCTTGACCAAAGCAACCTGATTCTGAACATTGCCCTGAAACCTCTCCATATAACAAGATGTCTGTACATATAAGGGCCTGCTAGCTGCACCATGTCAGTCACAGCGATTTGGAAGCCAATAGCAGATCCACATGACCCCACAACAGACGTTTTATTACACACTTGCTCACCACTGCTCTAGTCCCACTACTAAGAAGGCACCAACTTAATGGCATCTCTGTTCTCCACAATTTTCATGAAATCCAGTCAATCAATGCACTGTCTGGTACAGTCATGATCAGCAACAGGACATCCAAAGGTTCTCCAGTGCCATCTGGTCATTGGAATTTCAAAAATTTTATGGTATTTATCTAGTCAATTTTCAAGGATGAAGTTGGAGGCACTGTGGGTTTCAATTCATTCAGGAATCATTCAATGGTGAGGAAGCTGATTTCAATGAAAGTTTTGGAGAACTCTCACAGGCAAGTCCTCCCAAAGAGTGGCCAAAAGGTCACAAGAATCCAGGCCCACTGAGGTCTACAATTGAGGTCCATGTGTGTTTTGACTAGTAAATATGGCTTCAAAGTCTTTCAGAATAAAATTATGTGATATCTTGGCTGAGATTCCAAGTGCTCTGTGGAAAGCCACCCTGGGCCTAGTTCCCAGATTCCAAGGGCGAATCTCATGTGTGGCCTCCGAAAATCCCAACACAATTCATGGCAATACTTCTTTGATGTCTGATCCAGAACTCAGTCTTTCAGGGGAATGACACCAGAGTTCAAGCCCAGGTGGATCCAGTCATCTCTTCCAACTGCCACACAAATGACCACAATTTAAACCAAAATACTTCCACATGGCCCTCATCTTATTAAATATAGACACTCATCATAACCTGTGGCTGGAGGTTTCAAAGCGGGACACATCCCAAAAGAGTGTCCAAAAACATCTCCCTTACCCCTCATTTGCCTAAAGTCAAGGTGGCATGGACACCCTTCCTGTGAACCTGGAGTGATCCAATAGACCTGCCGTTAATACTGCTCTGCTTCTCCAATTTGAGGCCTACTGATTCTCAGCGATAGATTTTTTATGTGATTTGGAGTCATAAGAAAACACAAGCATCTCTTCAGGGCTTCAAAGAACTCATTTGACCCAAATGATCCCTATTCTCACTTGATAGAGGTCAGGGACCTAACAGAGGAAGGCAAGAGACTAATCAACAATGACAGATTTTTGGCCATTTTGCTTTTGATTGCACACATGGAATCTATCTTTAGATTCATCATGTGCTGAGAATCTAAGCCACAACCTCATACAGGGCCAAGAGGCTGATTCAGACACATCCCTTTCCAAAGCAATTAAGCAAAGAGCCACAGGTTATGCCCATTTATTTTCATTTGAAAACTGTTTTATTCAGGCTTCACAAAGGGGTGGCCTGAGGCAAAGACCTTCCTGAAATTCAGGGCAACAGAACCATAGGTAAGCAAATGAACCAAAGCAGGGTTTCTCCACTGAGAGTTTACTGGTCACACTGATATCTGAGTTTTCTAAGATGTTCCCATTATCTACAGCTCTCAAGTATATGGACATGTCACATATCTTGGAGATGGTACATATCTTGGACACAAAACCATGAGCCTATACTAGAGAGTGTCCAGAATTCAGGAAGAAAACATTAACTTAGGAAGTTAGTAGGTGTTGCCCATCCATAAGGCACACCACAGTCCATTCATCAATTAGGCAGAATAAATACTGGAGAGTTTTCTACTAGACAGGACACATGCATTGATGCATTCTCTTGTCTAATGTCTACAACCACAAACACAGTGCGATACACAGACATAGAAACACTAGCCCTGTCAAACGACTTATTAGAAACAGTCCACTCCAATCCAAACAAAGAGCCTTTCCTACCTATTCTCAGAAATTGAGAGAAAACCACAAACTCACACCCACACGCAAAAAGGCACCTCTTTAACACAAGTAGGTCTGTGACTATCCAGAGTGTCCTCTAACTGGTGGGCCATACTATGTTCCCCTGAAATGGCCTGTCCTGTCTCAGATCTGGTCTCCTTGGGCAACTTTGTGAAGTTTTCAGGAGCCAGTGGTGAACCAATACCTGCTTTCTCAGGAAAGGTCCCTCTTCAGAGCTCTTCTGGCATTTGACAATCCTCATATCAGTAGGTACCAAGGAAGACTGACTCTGTCCTTGGTAAATCCAAACAAGTGAGACCACTGGAACTGGGACTGGGACTGGCTCTGGGTGCCTGGCTTCCTGGATCACAAGTCCAGAGATTTCCATCACCAAAGAAGTGAGGTGAGGTCACTTCCTTCAGGAACTGAATGAAGTCACTGCCTTGGCCACCACTTTGTACTTACAGTTGCTTCCAAGGGTCCCATGAGATGGAGGCTGCTCCTACTTCCTGTGACACTTTCACAAGTTAGAATGGTATATCAAGCATAGGCACCTGGGAACAGCTTTCCACGCAGGTATGGTTTGATCAGTCTTCTCTACAATAGGAAAGGAGAGGCTGATTCAGACACATCCCTTCATACTGACCAGGTTGCTTGCCATGGAATATGACTTTTGATCTCTTAGGTCCTTCATAGCTGCCTGCAACTTCTCCAGGGTATCATTTCTGCCTGGAACTTTGATGTTCTCAGCAGGTGGAAGACCCCCTACATTACTATTGTAAGACAAACTCTGTCCCGGCTCATCTGTAAACTTAGTTTAAGGGAACAGTGTATGTTTAGGGTAATAACAGGTTCGATTTGGGTTAGGAATCATACTGAGGAACAAACAATGGTATTGGGAACTTGCGATATTTACAAGAATATATTGGTGAAATATATGTATGAACACAGAAATCTAGATAAGATTTGAATCCAAGAAGGGCATTGGGCTGTTGATTGGAATACTTAGCTTTGAATTATATTCTGCATAGATGTCTCAGATAAATCAATATACAATGGCTTAAGATCTTGTACCTTGGATGATTGATTGTAGAAGAGATCATCCAGTCAAAAAGGTATAGTTGGTAGGATTAGGAAGATAGTCAGTAGATTTAGAAAAAAAGAGTGAGTATAGGATTTCGACCAAAAGTTCTTTAGCAATAGGATTTCGGATAGAGAGTGAATGTAAATGTCAGCACATGTGAAGAGTCAGTCACAATGATGAACTCGTGAAAATATGTAGGAAAGCAGATATCAATAGAGACATTAGGAAATCAGGCAAAATACAAAGTGAGTGATAGGATTTGTCATTTTCAACAGGGTTGAGGTTCAATATATAATCTTAGGAAGAAACAAATATGTAGTCACAAATAAGATTGATTTGAGAGCATTAGGCAACGTGGACATGGATGTTTTTAGTAAACCATGCTCACATTCCATTTAGGCATTGGTGAAAGGTTAATAAAATAGGTACTTGTCACTTCCTGTTTTTCTGTATGCTTAACAAAACACTGTTGGAAACTTGAGGACTGTTTGCTAATCTTGTTTCCAGAATGTGCTGTCCCCAACTGCCAAACTGCAGAATACACACCCTCACCCGTTTGCACACAAACCTCCCCCTTGCCCTGACCCATCAATAAACTTCCCTCCCTGCCCTCTCCAAGGAAAGTATATAAGCTCTGCTTAAGCTGTTTTCATTGCTCTCTGCTCTATTCAAGTGACCTCTCTGCCCCAGAAAGCTGGTCTCCCAATAAACCCTTTACTGTTGCATGAGACATTCTCTTGGTGGTCTCTTCCTCTGTCGCTCACCCGATCTTTACATCTGGAGGCACCAGCGAGATCCAGCAGTGGCGGACGAAAGACCCCCAAGGGGCTCCTTTCAGGGTAAGAAAGGTGACTCTTTCTGGTTTCAGGTTTCAGGTTAGGGTTTTGCAAAATCGCTATCGGTGTTGAGCATGAGCTCTCTCTGACGGTGGCTGACAGACGTGTCACAGAGCCACAGGCCACATCCCTGGGGGACGCCCCAGAGGACTCAGGAAATCAAGGAACAATAGTCTCCTCGACTCTGTGATATTTTGTTTCAGATTCGGTATTGCCAGCCCGTCAGGTTTTGAGGGCTACTCAGTCCTTGTCTCAGTATTGGATGTCCATTGTCTGTCTTTATTGTCTTGTCTTGTCTGTGTAGTATGTCGTTGCTTTCACTGTTTGTGTATCTCTCATTTTGGGACAGAGCACTTCAACACTTCTCTCCCTGACCCTTGATCACTGGACCAAAGTTTGCTTAAGGGCCCAGAATCTTTCTTTTTCATTAAAACGCTGGACCTGGCAGACTCTCTGTGCCTCAGAATGACACACCTTTGGAGTTGGATGGCCCCCAGAAGGATGTTTCTACTTCCCACTAATTTGAAAAATCAGAGATATTGTCTTTCAGCTGAGGCCACATAGCCATCCAGATCAACAGCCATATATCTTAACTTGGCAGGACCTCTGCAAATCTCCTCCTCCATGGGTGAAGCCTTTCCTTGTCCCTGCCTACGCTCCTACTCCTTCCACCAGGATTCTATCTCTCAAACCCTCTGCTCCTCCTCCTCCACCCTCTGTTCTCCCTGAGTCTCAAGATTCTACTGGACTCTCCTCCTCCTTCTTATCCCCTGCCCTTGTCCCCAACCCCCAACAACCTCTAAGTGATTCCCCTGCTGACTCTGCTTCTCTGCCATTGGAGGAAGTTAGGCCGGCCCAGTGCCCTCCAGATGACTCCCCCGCGTCACACACAGCCCCTCCTTCCCTGGAGGAAGCTGGCCCGGCTAAAAGAACTCAAAGAACTCCCTGGGGTTTTCACACTTGCCTACTTGGGATGACTGCCAACAAATCCTAGGGACTCTCTTTACGGCAGAGGAATGAGAGAAAAACCTCCTGGAAGCTAAAAAATATATTCTCGGACCAGATGTGTGACCAACACAACTTCCCAACATAATCAAAGCCAGCTTCCCCTTGAATTGACCCAACTGAAACCCCAACACCTTTGAAGGTAGGGAGCATCTGTCCACTTATTGCCAGGCCCTAATATTGGGTTTCCAATCGGCCGCTAGGGAACCACCTAATTTGGCCAAGGTAAGAGAGATAATTTAAGGGCCTGATAAATATCCCTCTATGTTTCTAGAGAGAATTATGGAGGCATATATGAGATTTACTCCTATTGATCCTCAGGCAGAGGATCAAAAGGCATCTGTCATGATGGCCTTCATTGGGCAAGCTGCCCTGGATATTAAAAGAAAGTTACAACTCTTAGAGGGATCACAAGATATGACTTTGGGAGATTTAGTCAGAGAAGCCGAGAAAGTATACTATATGAGAGAAACAAAGAGAAAGAAAGGGAGCAAAGGGAAGATGAGAGATGCAAAAGACAGACTAAGGCATTGACTAAGGTCCTGGTCACAACAATAAATAGGCCAGAAATTAACAAACAGGAAGACAGGAACGGAAACCTGGGCGCACGCCAGAGGCCACCCCTGGCCTCAGATCATTGTGCCTACTGTAAAGAAAAAGGTCACTGGGCCAAAGAGTGCCCTAGAAAAGAGACAGCCACGACAGCCAGCCATTCTGACTCAGAAGGATGACTAAGAACGTCGGGGCTCAGATCCCTTCCCCGAGCTCAGGGTAACTTTTGAAGTGGAGAGGACCCAGGTAAACTTTGAAGTGGATACAGCAGCAGTATACTCAGCCCTTAAGGCCCCACTGGGCACACTATCAAATAAAATGTCTCTAGTTCAAAGGGCTAATGGCAGTAAATATCAGACATAGACAACTAAGAGGACCATGGACATGGGGAAAGGAAAAATCCATCACTCCTTCCTAGTAATCCCAGAATGCCTGGCCCCATTGATGGGCAGAGATCTGCTCAGTAAGCTCCAGGCCAAAACAACTTTTAACCCCGAAGGCCCCAAAATGAAATTTCTAAATCCTTCAGTAAAAACTCCTATAGTCTTGGCTTTATAAATGTCAGTAGAAGATGAACATCCACTCTTCACACCCCCCAAGACTGCTCAAACAAGCAAGCTACCCCAGAAATGGATAACAGATTACCCAGATACCTGGGCAAAAATGGCTAGGTTAGGCCTAGCCGTGAAACAACCTCCAAGAACAGTGGAGTTAAAAACCTCAGCCTCCCCAATCAATGTCAAACAATATCCTCTGAGCAGAAAAGCTAAAGATGGGATAAGGCCCCATATTCAGAAACATCTGGCCTTAGGGTCCTAAGGCCCTGTCAATCGGCCTGGAAGACTCCCCTGCTCCCAGTAAAAAAAGCCAGGAACCGGGGACTATCCCCGGTTCAAGACCTAAGAGAGATTAATAACAGAGTGCAGGACATTCACTCCACGGTAACTAATTCGTACAATCTGCTTATCACTCTGAACCCTTAGCAGAAATGGTATACTGTTCTGGACTTAAAAGATGCTATCTTTTGTTTGCCTCTGCATAAAGATAGTCAGTTGCTGTTTGCTTGCTAGTGGGTAGACCCAGAAACTGGAACGTCTGATCAAGTAACTTGGACTAGACTCCCACAGGGGTTCAAAAACTCTCCCACTCTCTTTGATGAAGCCCTCCACAGAGATCTCAACAACGTCAGAACTACACACCCCAAAGTCACCCAGCTTCAATACGTGGATGACCTGCTACTGGCAGCCAACACCAAAGAAAACTGTGAATCTGGGACCCAAGCACTATTATATGAGCTTGCTCAACTCGGGTATAGAGCTTCTGCCAAATAGGCCCAAATTTGCCAGCAAAAAGTAATCTTCCTGGGCTATTCCCTTAGGGGCAGTAAACGATGGCTCACTGAGCCCAGAAAACAAACGGTTGTGCAGATACCACCCCCATCTAGCAGCAGACAACACAGAGAGTTTCTTGGGACTACTGGGTTTTGCAGGTTATGGATTTCTGTGTTTGCGTCCTTAACTTCTTCTTTATACCCGCTGTTAAATGGAGATACCCAATTCCAATGGACCCCTGAGCACCAGAACGCTTTTGATAACATCTAACGACACTGGCACTGAATTCCTCAACTTGACTGAGCCAAGCCTGCAATTTCAGAAAGCCCTACACTACGTTAAAAATGTACATTAATTCACACACCTTGGTTCAAAGAAACTGCAGGCATTCCTGAAGGATCAAGAACAGAGTTTTCCACTAACCCACTCACAGCAAAAGGAAATAACTGAACAGGTAATAAAAGTCTGTCCGGTCTGTCAATAGGTTAATGCTTATCTTTCCAAGCTTTCCGCAGGAAAGCACCTATTAGGATCCAGACCAGTACAATTCTGGGAAGTGGACTTTACTGAAATTAAGCCAGCAAGGTATGGACTTAAATATATCCTAGTCTTTGTAGATATATTTTCAGGATGGATTGAAGCCTTCCCCACAAAAAAAGGCACAATTGGTGGTCAAGAAGATCCTGAAAGATATTTTTCCAAGACACGGCCTGCCTAAGGTAATAGGGTCTGATAATGGCCCGGCGTTCATGGCCCAGGTAAGTCAGGGGTTAGCCAGGACACTGGGGATAAATTGGAAGTTACATTGTGCTTATAGACCCCATAGCTCAGGACAGGTAAAAAAAATAAATAGAACCATTAAAGAGACCTTAACGAAATTAAGCTTAGAGAGCGGCATAAAAGATTGGACTATGATCCTGCCTTATGCACTGTTTCATGCAAGAAATACTCCCTCTATTTCTTTGTGTAACCTCACCCCCTATGAAATTCTTTATGGAGCCCCTCCTCCAGTAAGGGACCTAACCCCAACTCTAAGACCTAGTGATCCCCTCCACAACCCCTTGTTTGACAGACTTAAAGCTCTTGAAAGAACTCAGCGATACCTGTTGAAACAGCTGGCCACTGCCTACCAACCTGGTGAAGAGGGGACTCCACAACGATATCAAATAAGAGACATCCTCTACATAAGACAACATCAGGTGTCATCCCTGTAACCCCGCTGGACAGGACCATACCAGGTGCTACTTATAAAACCTACAGTGGTAAATGTAGAAGGAATCAATTCCTGGATCCTAATTCTTATCTCAAGCCTGCGCCCTGTCCAGACTCTGGCTGAAAAACTGGAAAAGACTGGAAACCCTTTCAAATTGCATATTCGCCATGTGGATAAGGCTATAGACTCTCCCCTTGTCCACCAGTAGTCCTTACCCTCATCAGCCCGTTCATCAGCGATGGCTGATCACAAATCTTACTAGACAAGAAGTATGGTCTATCTCGCATACAGCCCCCTTAGGGACCTGGTGGCCATCTCTCCACCCAGAATTTGTCAGCTGGCTATACGTCTTTCATATTGGGATATCTCTGATGAAGAGGATCCAACTAAAATTACATTAAATCCCTACTGTACCACAGATAATGGAAACAAACATTATGGATCTAGGGACACGCGAGCCAGATGCAGGTTGGCTAACCTAGAATACTATGTTTGCCCGGCAGACTATCAAAGCCACAAACAGCCATGGCTGTGTGGGGGAAAAGCGGACTTCTTCTGAAAATAATGGGGATGTGAGCATACAGGGGCTGCCTGGTGGAACCCAAACTCCTCATCAAATTCAGTACACAGCATTGGCCATATTACCAATTAGACAACCAAAACTGATGGCCCCCAGAGGGGTCTCCAGATCCTCAAATTCTGTGTGACTTTTTCAACTTCGGCAAGTGTTCAAAAAGATCCATCAATTGGGAATTTCCTTCCAAGGAAATTCCCCTATGTTTATGCCTTTTCCCTCCTTTGCTCACATCCTGAACTATGCTTCTCCAATACATCCTCACCCCCCGCCTTCTGCTCCAGACTCTATGCAGTCACTCTCACATGAGCAACCTGATTTCTCCCCTCCAATTACTAGATCAAAAACAAAAACCTCTGCTGGATCTCATACCATTGCCTCCTTGCTGAGGTAGCAGGTACTGAGGTACCCTTCCACTCACTCACTCCTCTCTTCTCCTGGCAGTGCACGCACCGGGTCCCACCAGATCCTCTTACCAGCTAAAACAAAGCTCAAACCAGCTGAGGAGTGCCCTAAGACGCCTATCCAAGATGTAATGAAAATGGCCTTTAAAGTTGCTTTCTCATCACTGAAAACAGGTTACAAAGAATTTAAAGTCCCTCAAAGGCTTTTTGGGATACTCACTCCCATCCTCCCCTCTGCTCTACCTGTTCTACTGCTCAAGTTTTATTGCCAGGAAAATCCCAAACCCCTTTCCCATTATTCTTTTATATCTCTTTTTCCTCATTCTCAGAACCACGGAGCTGCTCTCACCCCCCACCTTCCTTGTCTTTCCCTCTGTTCCAATCCCACAGAAAAATCTTAAATGGCCTTCTCCAGAAGCCTTGATCATGGCTGACTTTAGGACTTTCAGCAACAGAGGCCCTATACAAGAGTTCAGTGTAGATAAACTTCCTCTTTTTGTGTTGCTTTGTTCTACTTGGCCACTGGCTGGAAAAATCAGCACTCCTAAGCTAGACACCCCCTTACTATTTTTTCACAAAATATGTGTACAAGGCCTCTGGCGTTGAGCTGGGGCTTCCAGAGATGGCTACATTTCTAAGATAAAGAAGTTACCAACTGGGCTCCATGGTAACAGCTGGCAGGAAGAAAAAAAAAAGAAGAAAAAAGCTCTCCCCCTACCAGGTGTCCTTTAAAAGTTAACTTTCCCAGAGAAGAGGAAAAAAACAGAAACAAAAACTGCTTTTTGTGAACTTCTGCAGACTGTGAATTTCTGAGCCCCTTACGTTACATGTTGGGTACAAAAATTCTGAAACTACCTAAACTTGGGGTTCAGGGGATTAAAAGATTACAACAGAAGCAATGCCCTCTAAATCTGGTTACAACCAAATAGGACTGTTTCCCTGTCTTCTGTGCTATCTTAGGTGCCTTGCCTTGTCCGTCCTTACAACAGTATAATTCTATATACTTAAACGTTGTTTATGTTTTCATAAAATGATCAACATATGGCTGTTGCATGAGACAGTCTCTTGTGGTCTCTTCCTCTGATTAAGTATGTAATGGTGCAGATGTTTCCCAGAGTCCTCTATCATGACGCAGGATCATTTAAAGTTCCAATAGGGGGGCATACAAACTGGTTCCACCAGGAACCCGTATCCCTCACTTTCTCCATCCTATTAGGAATAGGAGTTGCTGCAGTGGTGGGCACAGGAACCACTGCCCTAGTCCATGGGACACAACAAATGACCCAATTAGAAGTAGCAATAGACCAAAACTTAAAGATATTAAAAACCTCCATCACAGCTTTACAGGAATCTTTAACCTCTCTCTCTGAAGTTGTTTTACAGAACAGGCGAGGGTTCAACCTCCTCTTATTGAGAGAAGGGGCCTTTGTCCTGCATTGAGTGAAGAATGTTGTTATTATGCCGACCATACTGGAGTTGTAAAAGAATCTATGATTAAATTAAGAAGACGCCTTGTAGAGCATCAACAAGAGAGAGAGGCCCCAAAAGGGTGGTTTGAGTCTTGGTTCACAGAGTCCCTCTGGTTAACTACGCATTTATCAGCCCTGGCTGGTCCATTAATAAACCTCATATTATTGCTAACTGTGAGACCCTGTTTGCTCAACCGTGTAGTTTCCTTTTTCCAAGCTCAAATTGGACAAGTTAAACTTATGGTAATAAGAAAACAATATACCACACTAGCAGACATAAAATGTGACACCCCCAATGATCACTTTAATGATTAAAAGTAACCAAAAGAAGAAGTGGGGAATGAAAGGTTAATAAAATAGGTACTTGTCACTTCCAATTTTTTGGTATGCTTAACGAAACATTGTGGATATCTTGAGAACTGTTTGCTAATCTTGTTCCCTGAATGTGCTGTACCAACTGCAAAACTGCAGAATGTACTCCCTCACCTGTTTGCATGCAAACTGCCCACTCGCCCTGAGCCATCAATAATCTTCCCTCCCTGCCCTCTCCAAGGAAATTATATAAGCTCTGCTTAAGCTGTTCTCAGGGCTCTCTGCTCTATTCAAGGGAGCTCTGAGCCCCAGCATGCTGGACCCCCATAAACCCTTGGTTGTTGCATGAGACAGTCTCTTGTGGTCTCTTCCTCTGACACTCGCCTGACCATTACATTGGTAAAATAATAAGTGTGACCTTTGCTTTTCGTGTCCAGAATATTACTGTGATAAAATGTACATGTAGATAAGGTGACTTGAGTATATCTTCCACCATTTCTGGGAGCAATATTTTGAAGATGTACAAATTAGTATTGGGTGTACAAATAGGTGTACCCTGTGACTATGAATATAGAGATAATGCAAGAATAGACCATACTGTGAATAAATAATATAATGGGTTCCAAATTTAAATAATGCATTCAATTTATATCTGAAAATATAATGGAAATCTTATATTGATACACATACATTCATTCCAACCACTGATACATCTAAAGGTAATATTAGGTTTATGGTTTATCATGAAGAGTCTGTGAGTTTTGCTTCAAAACTGATTATGGAAATTTAAAATAATGTGTTTGGAAAGAAGTCTCATGAAAAGACCATTCAAGACACACGGAGGAATCCATGTGCTCTGAAGCAGGAAGTGATTGAAAGTAAAACAAATGCCTATAAGTTTGCTAATTGGTGGATGAAATATATATCCTATGATGTGCATAAATTGAAGAAATAGTAATGTACCAGTGTTGAATAAAAATGAACATTAAAATACACAACATGTCCCATAGGAATCTACTTGCATTGCGGTTAAACTGGGTCAGTTACTGTATAAATATTAGTATTTGTATGCAACATTAACTGAAGTTAGTTTTCAGTACTGGAAACAAATATGTATTTCAGGTGGATGAATATTTCTGAGAATAATCTTGTGAAAAGTTCATTATAAATCCATATACATGAATATGAATGAATTTACGGAGTGGGTATAAGACACATATATTTCATATTTTGAAAAATCTGGAGAATATATATATATATATATATATATATATATATATATATATATATATATACTTCTTGTGTGTGTGTGTGTATATACATATATATATATATATATATGTATATACACACACACACACAAACACACACACAGAGATATTAAAAAGAGCAATATATATGCCAATAGAAATTCACCACGAAATATATATTATCCACAGATCCAAAAATATTCTTTTTACTGATCATGGATTAACGTACAGTGTTATTCAACTAGGAAGCTAACCCATAGGTTGAATTTTCAGTTCCAACACTGTTTAGGAGCAGTGATCTCTTCTCACAATTTGTATCTGCCAAGTCAGCCACCTCACAAGTATGCATGTTTCATACCAGGAAGTATTCTATATGTGCATATAAATATACATGTGCTGAATAAGCTACAGAGAAACGGAGACAAGAATTCACATATTTCTTAACTTAAAAACACATAGAGACCTATTCCAACAAAAAATTGACTAGATATATAACTCCTCCTCTATGAAATGCAAAAGGAAAGTCCAAATATACACCATGCCTCCTCTGATCTGCTTGTATTCCTATTCTGTTTGGGTTATTTTTCTCCCTCAGAGTCTAGTAGGGTATGTGTTAGTGTCAGGGTTTCAGTATTTCGAATGGAAAATTAGATAAGGAATCCAATGTGTATGCAATATGTGCTACACAAAATTATTCCCACTCTCATCCAGAACAATGACTTGACATTACCTGTGTGGGTAAACACTCCACAAACATGGAGCTCTGTTGGCCTATAGACTTTTTGAGAAACTGCCTCCAAGGTTGGGCACTTGAAATATATGCTATTCTCAGGAGCATTAGCTTCTTTTCTAGTTAGACCATCAAAGCTGGGTCTGCATCTATGTGACCTGGAGGACATGGTTTCTTATTTTACATTGAACTTGAGGCAGCATTGCTGAATTCTCTCTTTGTAGGTAAACTGGTGCCACTGGAGGCTAAGTTTCTTCCCATGTGGACTGTGAAGCTATTTGGAATTCCTCCACTTTTCGTGGTTTTTATTGGTGCTGCACTGGGACTTTGGTATTCGCTTCATGAAATACAACAAGTTCAACTGGGAGACAGTGCTGGAGGGAGTTCTGTCATGTGTGGTGGGTCAGGATCTGCAGGAGAAAGCACCAACCAGGCTTCTATCCAACATAGCTTGCCCCCTTGTCCATAGCAACCTGATTCTGAAAATTGCCCTGAAATCTCTCCAAATAACAAGATGCCTTTACATATAAGGGTCTGCTGGCTGCACCATGTCAGTCCCAAGCCATTTAAAAGCCAATAGCACATTCACATGGCCCCACCACAAATGCTTTATCACACACTTGCACACCACTGCAATAGGCCCACTACTCAGCAGGCTCCAACTTACTGGCATCTCTGTTCTACACCATTTAAATGAAACACAGTCAATCAACGCTTTTGCTGGAACACTCAAGATCAGCAGCAGGACATCCAAAGGTTCTCAAGTGCCTGGTCATGGGAATTTAAAACATTTCATGGTATATATCTTCCCCGTTTTTCAAGGATGAAGTTGGAGGCACTGTGGGTTCAAATCATTCAGGGACCATTAAGTGTTGAGGAAGCTAATTTCAATGAAAGCTCTGGAGGACTCTCACAGGCAAGGCTTCCCAAAGAGTGGCCAAAGGTCACATGAAGCCAGGTACATTGAGTTCTACAATGTAAGGTCCATGTGTGTTTTGACTTTCAACTATGGCTGCCAATTATTTCAGAATAAATCATGTGATATCCTGGATGAGATACCCAGTGTTCTGTGGAAAGCCACCCTGGGCCTAGATCTCAGTTTCCAAGGGTGACTCTCATGCGTGGCCTGCTAAAATCCCAACAAAATTCATGACAATACTTCTCTGAGTTCAGTACCAGAACTCATTTTCTAAGGAGAATCACTCCAGAGTTCAAGCCCAGATGGACACAGTCATCTCATTCAACTGCCACGCAAATGACCACAATTAAAACCAAAACACTCCTTCATCGCCCTCATATTCTTCCACATAGACACTAATCATTACCTATGGCTGGAGTTTTCCATGAGGGGTGCAGCCCAAGACAGTGTCCAAAATAAGGTCCCTTTCCCCTCATTTGGCTAAAGTCATGGTGGGCTGGACACCCTTTCTGTGAACCAGGAGTGGTCAAATAGGCTTGCCTTTAATACTGCTCTGCTTCTCCAATTTGAGGCCTAATGACTGTCAGGTATAGATTCTTAATGTGATATGGAGTCATGAGAAAACCCAAGCACCTATGGGCTAGCCTCTGCAGGGCTTTGAAGAGCTCATTTGAAAGAAAGGATCCCTATTCTCACTTGATGGAGATCAGTAACCTAACAGAGGAAGGCAAGAGACTTCATCCACAATGACTGAACTTGTTGCTATTTTGGTTTTGGATGTACACATGGGATCATTCTTTGGATCCATCAGGTGCTGAGAATCTAATCCACGGCATAACACAGGGCCAAAAACCTGATTTAGACAAGTCCCTTTCCAATGAAATTAAGCAAAGAGCCACAGGTGATGCCTATTCAATTCCATTTAAAAACTGTTTTCTTCACGCTTCACAAAGTGGTGGCTTGAGGCAAAAACCTTCCTGAGATTCAGGGCAACAGAACAATAGGTAAGCAAAAGGCCCAAAGCAGTGTTTCTCCACTGATATTTTCCTGGTCACACTGATATCTGAGATTTCTGAGATGCTCCCCATTCCCTTCAGCTATCCAGTGCACGGCCATGTCCCAGAGCTTGGAGGTGGTACATATCTTGCACACAAAACCATGAGCCTATTTTGGAGAGTGGCCAGCATTCCTGATGAAAACAGGGACTTAGGAAGGAAGTAGGTGTTGCCCATCCCTAAGGCAAGTGACAGTCCATTCATAAATAGGGTAGGATGAATGCTGGGAAGCTTTCTACTAGACAGGACACATCCGTGATGCATTCTCTTTTCTAATGTCTACAACGAAGGACACAGTGGGATACACAGATATAGAAACACTCACCTTGTCATAAGTCATACTAGAATTTGTCCACTCCAAACCAAACAAACCGCCTTTCTTACCTATTCTCAGAACATGAGACAAAACCACAAACTCACACCCACACCCACAAAGGCACCACTTTCCCCCTAGTATGTCTGTGACTATCCAGAGTGTCCTATGACTGGTGGGCCCTACTATGTTTTCCTGAAATGGCCTGTCCTGTCTCGAGTCTGGTCTCCTTGGCCAACACTGTGAAGTTGTCTGGAGCCAGCGGTTAGCCACTACCTGCTTTCTCAGTAAAGGCCCCTCTTCAGAGCTCTTCTGGCTTTTTCCATCCTCACATCAGCAGGTACCAAGAAAGACTGACTCTTTCCTTGGTAAATCCAAACAAGTGAGTCCACTGGGACTAGTACTGCAACTGGCTCTGAGTGCCTGGCTTCCTGGATCCCAAGTTCAGAGAGTTCCATCACCAAGGAAGAGATGTAGGTCACTTCCTTTAGGAACTGAATGAGCTAACTGCCTTGGCAACCACTTGGTCCTAAGAGTTGCTTCCAAGTGTCCCATGAGATGGAGGCTGCCCCTGCTTACTGTGACACTTTCACAAGTTAGAATGGTATATCAACCATAGGCACCAGGGAACAGCTCTCCAAACAGGCCTGGTTTGGTCCATCTTCTCTATATTAAGAACAGAGAGACTGATACAGACAAAACCCTTCATCCTGACAAGGTTGTTTGCCATTGAAGATGACTTTTGCTCTCTCAGGTCCTTCATAGCTGCCTACAACTTCTCCAGAGTTCATTTCTACATGGATCTTTGAGTTTCTCAGCATGTGGAAGATCTCCTACATTCCTGTATTGAAAGACCAACTCTGGGCCTGCTCTTCTGTAAAGTTAGATTGAGGGAACAGTGTATGGTTAGGGTTAATAACAGGTTCGATTTGGGTTAGGAATCATTCTGCGTGATGACTAATAGTATTGGGAATCTGCAATATTTACAAGAATATATAGGTGAAATATAAGTATGAAAATATAAATCTAGGTAAGATTTGAAGCCTAGAAGTGCATTGGGCCCATGATTGGTATACTTAGCTTTGAATTACATTCTGCACAGATGTCTCAGATAAATCGATATAAAATGGGATAGGACCTTCTACCTTGGATGATTGAATGTCGAAGAGAACATCCAGTCAAAAAGGCATAGTCGGTAGGATTAGGAAGATAGCCTGTAGGTTTAGAAAAAAGAGTGATTATGGCATTTGGACAAAAGTTCTTTAGCAATAGATTTTTGGGTAGTGAGTGAATGTCAGTGTCAGCACACGCGAAGGGTCAGTCACAATGATGAACTGGGGAAAATAAGTAGGAAAGCAGATATCAATAGAGACATTAGGAAATCAGGCAAAGTATAATGTAAGAGGGTTAGACATTTTCAACATGGTTGAGGTTGAATATATAATCTTAGGAAAAAAGACATATGTTGCCTCCAATATGATTAACATTTGAGAGCATTAGGCAACCTGGACATGGTTGTTTTTAGTAATCCATGCTCACTTTCCATTTTGCTTAGGTGAAAGGTTAATTAAATAGGCACTTGTCACTTCCTGTTTTACTGTATGCTTAACAAACCACTGTTGAAATCTTGAGAACTGTTTGCTATTTTGTTCCCAGAATGTGCTGTCCCCAACTGCCAAACTGCAGAATATACTCCCTCACCCGGGTGCACGCAAACCGCACACTCGCCCTGACCAATCAATAAATTTCCCTTTCTGCCCTCTCCAAGAAAAGTATGTAAGCTCTGTTAAAGCTGTTCTCTGGGCTCTCTGCTCTATTTAAGTGAGCTCTGAGCCCCAGCATGCTGGACCCCCAATAACCTCTTTGCTGTGGCCGAGTGAAAATTGTATACTGTTCTGTACTTAAAAGATGCTTTCTTTTGCTTGCCTCTGCATAAAGATAGTCAGTTGCTGTTTGCTTTCGAGTAGGTAGACCCAGAAACCGGAACGTCTTTTCAACTAACTTGGACTAGACTCCCACAGGGGTTCAAAAACTCCCCCACTCTCTTTGATGAAGCCCTTCACAGACATCTCAACAACTTCAGAACTACGCACCCCGAAGTCATTCTGCTTCAATATGTGGATGTCCAGCTACTGGCAGCCAACACCAAAGAAAACTGTGAGTCTGAGACCCAAGCACTATTATCTGAGCTTGCTCAACTCGGGTAGAGAGCTTCGGACAAAAAGGCCCAAATTTGCCAGCAAGAAGTAATCTTCCTGGGGTATTCTCTTAGGCACGGTAAATGATGGCTCACTGAGCCCAGGAAACAAACCGTTGTGCAGATACCACCCCCATTTAACAGGAGACAACATAGAGAGTTTCTTGGGACTGCTGGCTTTAGCAGGTTATGGACCTGGGTTTGTGTTCTTAGCTGCTCCTTTATACCCGCTGTTAAATGAGAATGCCCAATTCCAATGGACCCTTGAGCACCAGCAAGCTTTTGATAACATCTAAGAACACTGACAATGAACTCCTCAACTTCAGTGAGCCCAGCCTGCAATTTCAGAAAGCCCTACACTACGTTAAAAATGTACATCAACTCAATCAACTTGGTTCAAAAAAACTGCAGGCATTACTGTAGGATCAAGAACAGAGTTTTAGACTAACTCACTCACAGTGAAAGGAAATAATTGAATGGGTAACAAAAGCCTGTCAGTTCTGTCAATTGGTTAATGCTTACACTTCCAAGCTTCCTACAGGAAAGCACCTATGAGGAACCAGACCAGGACAATTCTGGGAAGTGAACGTTACTGAAATTAAGCCAGCAAGGTATGGGCTTAAATATCTCCTAGTCTTTGTAGATACATTTTCAGGATGGATTGAAGCCATTCCCACCAAAAAAAAAAATAAAAGAAAACCGGCACAAATTGTGGTCAAGAAGATCCTGAAAGATATTTATCAAAGACACGGCCTGCCTAATGTAGCATGGTCTGATAATTGAAGACCCTTCATGGGCCAGGTAAATCAGGGGTTAGCCAGGACCCTGGGGATTAATTGGAAGTTACATTGTGTTTATAGACCCCAGAGATCAGGACACGTAAAAAAAAAAAATAAATAAAACCATTAAAGAGACCTTAACGAAATTAAGCTTAGAGACCGGCATAAAAGATTAGACTATGCTCCTGCCTTATGCACTATTTCATCAAGAAATACTCCCTTTGTTTCTTTGTGTTACCTCACCCCCTATGAAATTCTCTATGGGGCCCCTCCTCCACTAAGAGACCTAACCCCGACTCTAAGACCTAAGGATCCCTTCCACACACCCTTGCTTGACAGACTTAAATCTCTTGTAAGAACTCAGATATACCTGTGGAAACAGCTGGCTACTGCCTTCCAACCTGGGGACGAGGGGAATCCACATTGATATCAAGAAAGAGACTTCCTCTACATAAGATGACATCAGGTGTCATCCCTGGAACCCCGCTGGAAAGGAACATTCCAGGTGCTACTTATAGCACCTACAGCAGTAAAAGTAGAGGGAATCACTTCCTGCATCCATGCGTCTCATCTCAAGCCTGTACCATGTCCAGACTCTGGCTGGAAACTGGAAAAGACTGTTAACCCTTTCAAATTGCATATTCGCCACGTGGGTAAGGCTATAGAATCTCTCCTTGGCCACCCGTAGTCCTAACGCTCATCAGCCCCTACTGCAGCGATGGCTGATCACAAATCCTACTAGATAAGAATTATGGTCTCTCTTGCATACAGCCCACTTAGGGACCTGGAGGCCATCTCTCCACCCAGACATTTGCCAGCTGGCTATAGGTCTTTCCTATTAGAATATCCCTGATGAAGAGGATCCCATTAAAATTCCATTAAATCTTTTCCGTACCATAGATAATGGAAACAAACATTATGGTTGTAGGGAAAGGCAAGCCAGATGCAGGTTGGCTAGCCTATATTAGTATGTTTGCCCGGCAGACTATCAAAGCCACAAACCGCCACGGCTGTGTGGGGGAAAAGCCGACTTCTTCTGTAAGTCATGGGGATTTGAGCATACAGGGGCTGCCTGGTGGAACCCAAAATCCTCATCAAATTCAGTACACAGCATTGGCCATATTACCACTTAGACAACCCAAACTGATGGCCAACAGAGGAGACTCTAGATCTTCAAATTCTGTGTAACCTTTTTAACTTCTGCAAGTGCTCAAAAGGGTGAAAGGAAATTCCCCTATGTGAAGGCCTTTTTCCTCTTTCACTCACATCCTGAACTATGCTTCTCCAATAGTTCCTCAAACTCAGCCTTCTGCTCCAGACTCTCTGCTGTAAGTCCCACCTCAGCAAACCTGATTTCTCTTCTCCAATTACTATATCAAAAACCGAAACCTCCGCCCCCTTGCTGAGGTAGCAGGTACTGAGGTACCCATCCACCCACTCACTTCTCTCTTTTCCTGTCAGTGCCCACACCGGGTCCCACCAGGTCCTCTTACCACCTAACCCAAAGTTCAAACCAGCTTAGGAGAGCCCTCAGACCCCTATCGAAGATGTAATGAAAATGGCCTTTAAAGTTGCTTTGTCATCACTGAAAACATGTTACTAAATTTTAAAGTCCCTCACAGGCTTTTTGGGATACTCACTCCCGTCTTCCTTTCTGCTCTACCGTTTCTACTGCTCAATTTATGTTGCTCGGAAAATCCCAAAATCCTTTCCCATTATTCTTTTACTTCTCTCCTTCCTTATTCTGAGATCCACGGAGCTGCTCTCACCTCCCGCCTTCCCCATCTTCCCCCTCTGTACCAGGCCCTCAGAAAAATCTTCACTGAACTTCTCCAGAAGTCTTCACCATGGCTGACTTTAGGACTTTCAGCAAAAGAGTCTCTATAAATGAGTTCAGTGTAGATTAACTTCCTCTTATTCTGTTGCCCTGTTCTACTTGCCTACTGGCTGGAAAAATCAGCACTCCTAAGCTAGACACCCCCTTAATAGTTTTTCACAGAATATGTGAACAAGGCCTCTGGCCTTGAGCTGGGGCTTCACAGAAATGGCTACATTTCTAAGATAAAAAGTTACAAACTGGGCTCCATGGTAACAGTTGGCAGGGGGATAAAAGAAAAGGAAAAAAAAAGCTCTCTGCCTCCCAGGTGTCCTTGAAAAGTTAACTTGCCCACAATAAAGGAAAAAACAGAAAAAAAAAAAGCTTCGTTTTGTGAATTTCTGCAGACTGTGAACTTCTGAGTCCCTTCTCTTTCATGTTGGGTACAAAATTCTAAAACTACCTAAAATTGGGGTTCAGGGAGTTAATTGATTACAACAGAAGCAATGCCCTCTGAATCCGGTTGCAACCAAATAGGACTGTTTCCCTGTCTTTGGTGCTATCTTAGGTGCCGTGCCTTGTCCGTCCCTACAACAGTATAATTCTATATACTTAAACATTGTTTATGTTTTCATGAAATGGTCAACAGATGTGATTAATTGTGTAATGGTGAAGATGTGTCCCAGATTGCTCTATAATGACCAAGGTTCATTTGAAGTTCAAACAGGGGGGCATACAACCCGGTTCCACTGGGAACATATATCCCTCACTTTAGCCATCATATTAGGAATTGGAGTTGTGGCAGGGGTAGTCACAGGAACCACTGCCCTGCTCCATGGTACACAACAAATGACCCAAATAGAAGCAGCAAGAGACCAAAACTTAAAGATAATAGAAACCTCCATCACAGCTTTGAAGGAATCTTTAACATCTCTCTCTGAAGTTGTTTTACACTCAAGTTGAGGGTTGGACCTCCCCTCCATGAGAGAAGGGGGCCTTTGTGCTGCATTGATGTAATAATGTTGTTTTGATGCCGACCATACTGAGGTTGTAAAAAAAAAACCTATGAGTAAAATAAAAGGATGCCTTGAAAAGCGTCAACGAGAGAGAGAGGCCCAAAAAGGGTGGTTTGAGTCTTGGTTCACACAGTCCCCCTGGTTATCTACGCTTTTATCAACCCTGGCCTGTCCAATAATAATCCTCATATTATTGCTAACTATAAAACCCTGTTTGCTCAACCATGTAAGTTCTTTTCTCCAAGCTCAAATTGGACAAGTTAAACTTATGGTAATACCCCACTAGCAGACATAGAATGTGACATGCCCCAATAATCACCTTTATGATTAAAAGTAGCAAGAAGAAGAAGTGGGGAATAAAAGGTTAATAAAAAAGGTACTTGTAACTTCCTGTTTTTCTGTATGCTTAACAAAACACTGTTGAAATCTTGAGAACTGTTTGTAATCTTGTTCCCAGATTGTGCTGTCCCCAACTGCCAAATTGCAGAATGTATTCCCTCCCCCAGTTTCACACTAGCCGCCCACTCGCTCTGACCCATCAATAAATTTCTGTCCCTGCCCTCTCCAAGGAAAGTATATAAGCTCTGCTTAAGCTGTTCTCAGGGCTCTCTGCTCTATTCATGTGAGTATATTCAGAAGGAGTATAAAGTGAGTAACAGGATTAGACATTTTCAACAGGCTTGAGGTTGAATACATAATCTTAGGAAGAAACAAATATGTAGTCACCAATAGGATTTATATTTGAGAGCATTAGACAAAGGTGAAATGGATGTTTTAGGAATCCATGCTCACTTTCCACTTAGGATATGGTACAATCATAAGTGTGAACTTTGCATTTGTGTCCAGAATATTACTGTGACAAAATGTATGTGTAGATCAGGTGCATGAGTATTTCTTCCACCATTTCTGGGAGCAATATTTGAAGACTATAAATTATTATTGGGGGTGCAAATAGATGTACCCTGTGTTTATGAAAATAGAGATAATGCATGAATGGACCATACTGTGAATAAGTAATGTAACTGGTTCCAACTTTAAATAATGGATTGGATTCACATCTGAAATTATACAGGGAATCTTATATTGATATACAATCATTCATTCCAACCAGTAATACACCTAATGGTAATATTAGGGTTATGGTTTACCATGATGTGTGTGAGTTTTGCTTCAAAAGTGATTATGGAAATTGAAAATAATGTGTTTGGAAAGAAGTCTCATGAAAAGACCAGTCAAGAAACCTGGAGGAATGCATGTGTTCTGAAGCAAGAAGTGATTGAAAGTGAAACAAATGCATATAAATTTGTGAACTTGTGGATGAAATATATATATTATGAAGTGCAAAAACTGAAGAAATATTAATGTACCAGTGTTGAATGAAATTGAACGTCAAAAGACTCATCATGTCCCATAGGAATTCACTTGCATTGATGTTAAACTGGGTCAGTTACTGTAGAAATATTGATATTTGTAACCACCATTCGCTGTAGTGAGTTTTCTGTTATAGAAAACAAATATGTATTTCAAGTGGATGAATATTTCTGAGATAAATCTTGTGAGAAGTTGATTATTAATCCACATACATTAAAAAGAATGAATTTTGAGAGTGTATATAAGACACATGTAATTCATATTTTGAAATATTTTTAGAGTGTATATATATATATATATATATATATATATATATATATATATATAAACACACACACACACACACATACATCACATACATACACACAAAATACACACAGACATTAAATAGTAGCAATATATATGAAAAACGTAATTCATCATAAAATATATACCAACCACAGATGGAAAAATAATATTTATTTTACTGAAAATGGATTTATGTATAATGTTCTACTAGGAAGCTCACCCATAGGTTGAATTTTTAGTTCCAACAGCGTTTACGAGAAGTGATCTCTTCTCACAATTTGTATCTGCCAAGTCAGGCACCTCACACAAATGTACGTGTGATACCAGGTAGGATTCTATATGTGCATATAAAAATACACGTGCGGAATAGGCTAGAGAGAAAGGGAGTCAGGAATTGACATATTTGTTCATTTTTAAAACACATGGAGAAATATTTTAATAAAAAATTCACTAGATTTATAACACCTACCCTTTATCTTGCAAAAGGCAATTCTATTATACACCATGCCTCCTCTGAAATGCTTGTATTGCAATTCTATTTGGGTTATTTTTCTCCATCATATTAGTATTAGTAGTTAGAATCTAGTAAGCTATGGGTTAGTGTCAGGGATTCAGTATTTCGAATGGAAAATTGGAAAATGAATCCAATGTATATGCAAATATGTGCTGCACAATAATCTTCCCACTCTCATCCAGAATAATGTCTTGACATTACCTTGGCCTCAAGTAAGACACAATTAGAGGAGAAGAGTTAGAAAATCTGTGAATACATATCTGGATTGGAAAATGCTCAGTAGTTCACAACCTTGGAGGTTGTAGAGGAGTTTCCAAAAGTAAGGGACACGGTTGATACACCCAACCTAAGCTTTTATTAAAATTAGGAGCCATCTTTCCACAAAACCATGAAAAGATAATTTTGGCTTTAGTATAAATTACTGCAAATTCTGAACCTGCTTGAAATGCCTGCCCGTGCCTTGAACTCCCCCATGCCTAGCTCTCTGACCAGATCGCAGCCCTCTCTGAAACTTCAGTGACACCTCATAAATAATGGCCTTCCCTGACCATACAACGACCCTCTCTGAGGCTCTAATGGTCCTCATAATTTCTGATTCTAGGGCCAGCAAAAAAAAATGTAAACAAAAATTAGTGTGATGCTTATCAAAATTCTGTTTTCTGTAACGCCCCTTTTGTGTAACTTTCTGGGCTATAAAGCTGGGCTGTAGGAGAGGTGGGTTTGCTGTCTTGTTTCCACTATTTTGAGAGGAAGATGCAGCCCGGCCACTGAAAATAATAAGCTTGTCTTAATTTGACTTTAATTGGAGTCAGTGGTCTTTTCTTGAATCGTGGTCTAACATTTTGTAGTTCCGCAGCGAGATGAACCTGCCCCAACAGATCACAAGACCAGACTGCTGGAAATTCTGAAGCTGGCCTTCCCTCCAGGGCTCCGTCCTGGAGAGGCAAGTTCCAAGGCCTTGGAGTGAGCTTTTGGTCCGGGGAGAACTGCAGTGAACCACCGCACTAAAACAATTTGCAAGCTCATGGCGGAGGAGGCCTCCATTGGTAAGTAGCACCTATATAACATTTGATATCCGGTAAAGGGAGATCTCTTCTGATGACAGAGAGGTGGCCTGGGGAGGCACACATATATTCCTGTCTGGGACAGTAACGAGAATCATTCTGTCCTCTGTTCTATTCTGTAGTGAATTCCTCTGAAAGGGTAGAGAGGTGCCAACAGACACACAGAAGTTCCTATCCCGGAGCATTAGCAAGATGTTCCATTGCTCCTCTGTTTTTCTGTTTCTGCGCCGAGTTTCTGTTTTTTGTGTGTTTTTTTTCTGTGTTCTACATGTTTTTTGTTTGTTTGTTTTTGTGTGTTTTGTTGTGTGATTTCTGTGGAAAAAACTTAAGGATATTGGACATGAAAATGGGTAATAAAGCATGTAAGACTGACATCCCTTTGAACTGTGTTTTAAAGAACTGTGATGAACTTTACCCCCCTTTGTTAAGCAGGATAAGAGAAGCCACTAGCTGGCTGCCTGGAGCACACACACTGCACAGGGCAATGCCTGCTGGGGACGTAAGAACTGAGTATCTCCCAGGTTAACAATTGAAACTCCTTTAAAACCCCTTGTCCCTTCAGACAAAGAGAGTTACAACCTTTGGGCAGAGACCCCTGTGTTTTTCCTTTGTTAGCAAAGCAGTAAAACTCCCTTTTTCTTTTTCTCAAACCCTGTCCTCATTATTAAATTGGCATGAATTGACTTCAAATTCAGGAAGTGAACTTTAAGTTACAAATTTTGGTACCCCCCACCGCCCCGGAAATTTTTGAGAGCTGACTACTGAAATGTTAGGAGATGGAGCGTGCTTGGGGTGGAACGAAACCAGAAGAGCTAATCCTGTAAGTATAAGGAGGGACTGAGCGACTCCCAGCAGCTGCCAAAGCCCTGTTTTTTCAGAGAATTACCTCCTTCCTTCCCTGCACTGTAAGGATTATGCCACCTCTGTTTTTTTAAAAAAGAGAAAAAGAAAAAGGGGACACTAAATGCAGTAAAGTAACCATGGAGACCCTTGATACTACATTTCAGGTTGCCCCTCTGTGAAAACATCTGGTTCCCTTGTGGGGACATCTATGGTTCCACTGGTGTAGTTGATTTTTCTCTTATCTGCTCTGTTTTATAGGATTCTGTCTGTCAGCCATATTCTGGAGCTCCTTTCTGTCTGTCTTGTGTCTTTTTTTCTGGCCCTTTAAGACATGTGCAATGATATGTTGATATTATAAATTGTTTCTTGGGAATGATCTTAGCTGAATGTGTGTCTAAATGATGATGTTTTATTGTAACAATCTGGTATCTGAATGGGTTTTTAAAGCATTGCACAATCTTGCAGTTAAAAGTCGGGTTTAGGTAATTGTTTAGTTTATGATTTCAGATAATTCATGTCAGAGAACTTAAATACTTAGGATGGAAAACTAAACAACACAACTTCCAAGTTGACAAGTAACTTCCCAATCATTCAGGCTATTTTTCACCAATTTTGTACTGGGTAGCCTGGGAAAATGTCACTGTGTGTAGCAGTGCATTAAATTGGACAAGGATAGTAAATCATAGTATGGTATCTGTTGACAAAAAAAGATGTAAAGATATAAAATTTTGTGAATTGTATCTTAAACTTGTATGATAATTTTCAACATCCAAACCTGAATATTATGGTTGAAATGCCTTAGGCCTGAGGTGTCTGCTCAGATTAGCAGCTTTTCCCTGTTCCTTCTGGACCTCAGCCAGGACTTATGTTGAAATGCAAATGAAAGAAGCCTGCTAACTTAGTAGGAGACTGATCTGAGGCCTAAGAGAAAAAAAAAGTTAAATTGTATGGTATTTACTAATTAATTACCAGTCATTTTTTCTAGAACTCTTATTTTTTTCCTTAGATTCTTTATTTTTTTTGAGCTCATGATTTTGATCCTACAGACCTAGGTTAATGTTTTTCTGATCAGTTCTATCTTTGACCAACTGTGGAGTTTTTGAAACATTGCAATGGATATTTCACCTGTGAAAAGCTACAAGACCTTTACTATTATTATGTGTACACACTGTTGTTATGTGTTGTATATCTATATATACATATGTCCGTATATCATATATATGATACACAAATTAACATATATAAAGTGCACTCATAAAAACAACGCTCATAAAAACAAATTTTACAAAGTGGATCTAAAGATCTTTAATTCACGTGATTTAAATTGTTGAATTTAAATTGGATAAACAGATAAAAATAAATGTCTTTAAAACTCAGCTTACAAGTTTTTCTAGGTGTTCAAAAATCTAATAAAATATTAATGTCTACAAAAATTCTAATATGACTTGGTTCTAGGACTTTTCCTTCAACAAAAAAAATGCTTTACAATCTTCAATACATTTGTCTAATATTTTGATAAATAAGTAAAGTAAATTTGATATGGGATTACTCATTCATGAGTACTTTTGTTAGATATCTGATTGATTTACTAAGGTCTGTAGAAGTGTGTAATAAAGTCTGTATAAGATTGTAAAAATCAGTTAAAGAGACAAAAATTTCTGAAAACATAAGTTTACCCATAACATTGTGTTTTATTAAGTTTTATTTTTTCTAGAGCAAGCAATCATAAAAATTAAACAACTGATTAAATAAGAACTGTTATTTTAGAGCCCTGTACTGCCATTTCTTTAAAAGCTAAACTTGCTTAATGTAGAAACATCAATGTAATTGTGATGCTATTAATGTGCTCCTATCTTTCAGGTATACAAGTCTGTAAGGTAGAAACTTTAAAAGAGCATTATACCAAGCTGGTGTTCTGAAGTTGTATAGTAAAAAAAATATATTGGGCATTCATTTACCTGTTTTCAATAAGATATGTAAAGTTTTATGTTACTTTTTACATTGGGGAACAATTTAAATGTATTTTATGTTAATGAGAGCCTTATCTATGCAAAGGTTAAAAACTTTCAGTGTTTATTAAATTCATGTTTTAAATGTGATATCCTATGGTGTTAGCTAATGTTCATGTGACCTCAAACAATTTATATAAAATTTGTAAAATGATATTTAAAAAAACAAAGTTCATCTTTAGAACTAAAACACTTAATATTTATAAAGAGCCCTGCCTTACCTGAGATAAGGCTCTGTGTCCCATATTACTACATGTGAGAATGACTACGAAAGCTGTAGGTAAGATTATGTTTCATTTAAAGTTATGTTCAAAAGTTGTTTTGTTTTCTGTTAAGATTACTAGGATCTCAAACAGGGGATATAATGTATAACTCAGCTAAAAAATTCAGGGGAGCTATTACACGAACTAAGTATTTTTACACTTGTTAAAAAATTTTATTTTGTAATTTCCTTATAAGTGATCTAAAGATTCCCTGTTAGTGTTTTACAGAAGTGTTGCTTTAAGAACACAGCATGGGTTAATTTAAGATAATAAGTCATCACCTACAAGACACCTACAATACAGATCCCAATTAATAAAAAGATAAATAATTATAAACTTATAGACATTAAACCCCAGTACTCTTAATATAAGGCTGTTAAAATTTATTTGCTGGATAATTAAGATTAGGATTTAAAATTAAATTTACATGAAAAGAGCCAAGAAAACCAATATTTGGCTCTTGCCCTCTGAGTCAGTCTGAATCCATTGAACAGGGGACTTCTCTAAAAGCTTTGCAACTCTGGGCCTCATAACCTCCCAATCAGGGAGATTAATGAGACCACTGGAAAACAGAAAGCCAATCAGTGCATTTGCTATGAAGAAGAGAGTCATCAGAGAAGGGAGACATCTTTGATGCTTCCGAGGGAAGCCCCATGGTCAAGCAAGACCTGGACCCACCTAGCGCAAATGGCACCAGCAGAACTGAGAAGCTGCTCTCAAGTTTCCCCAGGAATGACTTTCATAAAACTCAGCTAATGTTAACAATAGATAGAAACAAAAGTCAGTTTGACAGCTTCATCTTAAACACTTAGCAAAGAGAGTTAAAACCAAAATACAGCCATTCCTGACATTTTAAATAATAATAATAATAATAATAATAATAATAATAATAATAATAATATTTTAAGGTATTCACTTTATGTTATCCTCCCAAAATAAGTAAGACTGGAGGCCACAAAGAAGGATTCTCAGTCAGCAATGCCTGATAACTATAAAAAGTGACTATCAAGAGGAGCTGCCAGAGGCACAAATTTTAAGTTTAAGGCCTACAGATATTCCTAACCTACACAGGTAGGCTTGGTGTTTGCTAGTATGATTATCCAGCCCTGAGTAACAGAATTAAAGGTTTCTCTATTACACACAGAGGTCATACTAGTAAAAGAATTTTGCAAAATCAGATGACATTAAATTATTAAACTGTATCTTATGGGGAGGGACAAATGTAACACTAAATGTTAAATATTAAGTTGACATTCTGATAACTGGGGATATTAAAGCCTGCTGAGGGAACTTCTATACAGTGACATGTTCCAGCTGCTGCAACATTTTTTCAGTACTCATGGTTTTTGTTTCTCACATAGAAGAACCCATCCCCAGATGACTTTACAACCTGTTCTTCCCCAACCAGACTTCAAACCGAACTGATTTCTAAAAGGCAACCCATGTCCCTCAACTGACTTCTAAAAGACAAGTCATGTCCCATATGCTGTGCCCACTCACGTCACCCTCTCTCAGCTCTGAAGACGTCAAAATGAGTGACGCCTCTCGTCTAACAACTATGGAGCCAAAAATAAATAGACTATCAATATAAGTAATTAATTATGTCAGGTAAAATCAGGAATCCAGTTTTGGGTGAGTTCTAAAAATTTGGAGACTGTTACCTGAGGAATTAAAATTCCCTCATTGCTCTTTTCCTACCCTATCAAAGATTTGGAAGGGGCACATTAGAAAGGGGGAATGATAGACCCAACATGATCATTTATTAAAATTGGGAGCCATCTTGCCACAAAACCATGAAAAGATAATTTTGGCTTTACTATACATTACTGCAAATTCTGAATCTGCTTTGAATGCCTGCTCATGCCTTGAACTCACCCATGCCTGGCTCTCTGACCAGATAGCAGCCCTCTCTGAAACTTTAGTGACACCTCATAAATATTGGCCTTCCCTGGCCAGACAACGACAGTCGTTGAGGCTCTAATGGTCCTGATAAATTCTGATGAGGGGCCAGCAAAAAACAAAAAATGTAAACTAGCATTAATGTGATGCTTCTCCGAGTTCTCTTATCTGTAACCCGCCTTTGTGTAACTTTCTGGGCTATAAAGGTGGGCTGTAGGAAAGGTGGGGTTGCTGTCTAGTTTCCACCATTTTTAAAGGGAGAGGAAGCCAGTGGAAATAATAAGCTTGGTTTAATTTGATTTTAATTGGAGTCAGTGGTCTTTTGTCATGTCCTGGTCTAACAGGTAAACACTCCACAAATATGGAGCTCTGCCGGCCTAAAACTTCTTGAGAAACTGCCCCTGACCTTGGGCACTTGAAATATATGTTGTTGTCAGGAGCTTTAGCTTCCTTTGTAGTGAGACCATCAAAGCTGGGTCTGCATATATGTGACCTGGAAGATATAGTTTCTTATTTTCAAATGAACATGAGGCAGCAGTGCTGAATTCTCTCTTTGTTGGGAAACTGTGGCCACTGAAGGCTAAGTGCCTCCCCGTGTGGACTGTGAAGCCATTTGCTCATCTTCCACTTTTCATGGTGTTTCTTGCTGTTGCACTGGGAGTTTGGTATTTGCTTCACAAAATACAAGGAGATCAACAGGGACTCAGTGCTGGAGGAATTTCTCATACGTGTGGTGGGTCAGGGTCTGCAGGAGAATACACCAACCAGGCTTCTATCCCACATAGCTTGCCCCCTTAACCATTGCAACCTGATTGTGAACAATGCCCTGAAACCTCTCCATATAACAAGATGCCTTTATATGAAGAGGTCAAACGTATAAGGGATTACGCGCTGCACGATTTCAGCCACAAGCCATTTGGAAGTCATTGGCAGATCCACATGGCCCCACCAGAGATGTTTTATCACACACCTGTGCACCACAGCTCTGTGTCACTATTCAGCAGTCTCCATCTCAGTTTGCCTAGATCTCAGTTTCCAAGGGCGACTCTCATGAGTGGCCTCCTAAAATCCCAACACACTTCATGGCAATTCTTCTCTGAGGTCAGTTCCAGAACTCAGTTTCTAAGGGGAATCACACCAGAGTTCCAGTCATGGTGGCCACAGTCATGTCTTCCAACCGCCACAAAAATGACCACAATTAAAACCAAAACACTCCCACATGGCCCTCATCTTCTTCCATATAGACACTCATCAAATTCTCTGGCTGGAGGTTTTCATAAGGGGCGCAGTCCAAGACAGTGTCCAAAATATGCTCCCTTGCCCCTATTTTCCCTAATGTCAGTGTGGCCTGAACACCCTTCCTGTGAACCACGAGTGATCAAATAGGCCTGCCCTTATTACGGCTTCACTTCTCCAATTTGAGGCCTAATGACTGCCAGTTATAGATTCTTTATGTGAATTGGAGTCATGAGAAAACCCAAGCATCTATGGTCTAGCCTCTGCAGGCATTTGAAGAACTCATTTGTCCCAAAGGATCCCTATTTTCACTTGATGGATGTCAGAAATATTACAGAAGATGGCGAGAATCTTCATACACAATGACTGCTATTTTGACCATTTTGGTTTTGTAGCACACAGGGAATCTTTCTTTAGATCCATCAGGTGCTGAGAATCTAAGCCACAGCCTCACACAGGACCAAGAGGCTGATTAAGAAACATCCCTTTCCAAAGCAATTAAGCAAAGAGCCACAGGTGATGCCAATTCATTTCCATTTGAAAACTGTTTTGTTCAGGCTTCACAAAGGGGTGGCCTGAGGCAAAGGCCTTCCTGACATTCAGGGCAATGGAACAATAGGTAAGCAAATGGCCCAAAGCAAGGATTCTCCACTGAGACTTTACTGGTCACATTCATATCTGAGTTTTCTGAGATCCTCCAATTCCCTTCAGTTATCATGTACATGGCCATGTCACAGAGCTTGGAGGTGATACATATCTTGGACACAAAACCATGAGCCTAGTCTCGAGAGTGGCCACAATTCAGGAAGAAAACAGCAAGGTAGTAAGATAGTAGGCATTGCCCATCCATAAGGCGAGTCAAAGTCCATTCACAAATTGGGCAGAATGAATGCTGGGAAGCTTTCTACTAGACAGGACACATCCATTGATGCATTCTCTTTTCTAATGTCTACAACCACGGACAAAGTGGGATACACAGACATAGAAACACTCGCCTTATCAAACAACTTACTAGAAAAAGTCCACTCCAAACCAAACAAACCGCCTTTTCTACCTATTCTCAGAACATGAGAAAAAACCACAAACTCACACCCACACGCAAAAAGGCACCTCCTTCCCCCAAATAGGTCTGTGACTATCCGGAGTGTCCTCTGACTGGTGGGTCATACTATGTTCCCCTGAAATGGACTATCCATTCTCAGATCTGGTCTCCTCGGCCAACTGTGTGAGGTTGTCAGGAGCCTGTGGTGAGACACTACCTGCTTTCTCAAGAATGACCCTGGCATTTGGCCATCCTCACATCAGTAGGTACCAAGGAAGAGTGACTCTGTCCTTAGTAACACAAAACAAGTGAGCCCACTGGGACTGGGACTGAGATTGGCTCTGGGTACCTGGCTTCCTGGATCCCAAGTTTAGAGAGTTCCATTACCAAGGAAGTGAGGTAGGTCACTTCCTTTAGGAACTGAATGAGGTCACTGCCTTGCCAAACACTTTGTTCTAACAGTTGCTTCCAAGTGTTCCATGAGCTGGAGGCTGCCCCTACTTCCTGTGACACTTTCACAAGTTAGAATGATATATCATTCATAGGCACCAAAGAACAGCTCTGCACAAAGGCCTGGTTTGGTCCATCTTCTCTACATTAAGTAGAGAGAGGCTGATTCATACACTTCCCTTCATCCTGACCAGGTTTTTTGCCATGGAAGATGACTTTTGCTCTCTCACGTCCATCATAGCTGCCTACATCTTCTTCAGGGATCCTTTCTGCATGGACCTCTGAGGTTCTCAGCAGGTGGAAGATCCCCTACATTTCTGTATTTTAAGATCAGCTCTGTCCCTGCTCTTCTCTAAAGTTAGATTGAGGGAACACTGTGTAGTTAGGGTTAATATCAGGTTTGATTTGGGTTAGGAATCATTCTGTGGGATGAATAATGGTACTGGGAATCTGTGATATTTATAAGAATATAGACATATGATTCAAGTATGAAAAACAGAAATCTAGGTAAGATTTGAAGCCCAGAAGAGAATTGGGCCCTTGATTGGGATACTTAGCATTGAAATACTTTCTGCACAGATGTCTCAGATAAATCGATATACAATGGCATAGGACGTTGTACCTTGGATGATTGAATGTCAAAGAGAAGCTCCAGTCAAAAAGGGATAGTTGTTAGGATTAGGAAGATAGTCGGTAGGTTTAGAAAGAAGAGTGAGTATAGGATTTGGACCAAAGTTCTTTATCAATAAAGTTTCAGTTAGAGAGTGAATGTTAATGTCATTCCATGTGAAGAGTCAGTCACAATGATGAACTGGGGAAAATATGTAGGAAAGCAGATATCAATAGAGACATTATGAAATCAGGCAAAGTATTAAGTGAGTCATAGGATTAGGCATTTTCAACAGGGTTGAGGTTGAATATATAATCTTAGGAAGAAACAAATATGTAGTCACGAAGAGAATTGACATTTGTGAGCATTAGGCAACCTGGACAAGAATGTTTTTAGTAATCCATGCTCACTTTACATTTAGGCTTTGGTGAAATTACATAAAATAGGTAGTTGTCACTTTCTGTTTTTCTGTATGCTTAACAAAACACTGTTGAAATCTTGAAAACTTTTTGCTAATCTTGTTTCCAGAATGTCCTGTCCCGAACTGCCAAACTGTAGAATGTATTCCCTCTCCCGTTTACACGCAAACCGCCCACTCGCCCTGACCCATCCATAAACTTCCCTCCCTGCCCTCTCCAAGGAAAGTATATAAGCTCTGCTTAAGCTGTTCTCAGGGCTCTCTGCTCTATTCAAGTGAGCTCTGAGTCCCAGAATTCTGGACCCTTGGCTGTTGCATGAGACAGTCTCTTGGTGGTCTCTTCCTCCAACGCTCGCCCGAACTTTACATCTGAGGGCCGCAGGGAGATCCAGCAGTGGTGGATGAAAGACAGACAATGGGCTCCTCTCAGGGTGAGTAAGGTGCCTCTTTCTGGTTTCAGGTTTCAGGTTAGGGATGGGCATAATGGCTATCGGTGATGAGCATGAGCTCTCTCTGAGGGTGGCTGACAGACATGTCACAGAGCCACAGGTCATGTCTCTGGGGGACGCCCTGGAGGTCTCGGGAAATCGAGTAACAATAGTCTCCTCGACTCAGTGATATTTTGTTTTGGATTCGGTATTGCCCGCCCATCAGGTTTTGCCGGCTAATCTGTCCTGGTCTCAGTACTGGACGTCCATTGCCTGTCTTTATTGTCTTGTCTTGTCTGTGTCGTGTGTCATTGGTTTCACTGTTTGTGTATCTTTCATATGGGACAGAGCACTTCAACGCCTCTGTCCCTGACCCTTGATCAGTGGACCAAAGTCTGCTTAAGGGCTCAGAATCTTTCTTTTTCAGTAAAACGCCGTACCTGGTAGACACTCTGTGCCTCAGAATGACCCACCTTCGGAGTCGGATGGCCCCCAGAAGGATGTTTCTACTTCTCACTAATTTAAAAACTCAGAGATATTGTCTTTCAGCCAGGGCCACTTAGCCATCCAGATCAACAGCAATATATCTTAACTTAGCAGGACCTCTGCAAATCTCCTTCTCCATGGGTGAAACCTTTCCTTGAACCTACCCCCGCTCCTACTGCTTCCCCCACGATTGTATCTCTCAAACCCTCTGCTCCTCCTCCTCCACCCTCTATTCTCCCTGAGTCTCAAGACTCTACTGGACTCTCCTCCCCCTCCTTATGCCCTGTCCTCGTCCCCCAACCCCCAACTCCCTCTAAGTGATTCCCCTGCTGGTGACTCAGACTCTCCACCATTGGAGGAATCTAGGCCAGCCCAGCTCTCTCCAGATGACTACCCCGTGGCACACACAGCCCCTCCTTCCCTGGAGGAAGCTGGCCCTGCCAAAACAACTCAAAGAACTTGCCGGCAGTGAGTAAATTTTGAAGTGGACACAGGGGCAGTATACTCAGCCCTTAAGACACCATTGGGCCATCTATCAAATAAAATGACTCTAGTTCAAGGGCCTAATGGCAGTAAATATGGGGCTTAGACAACTAAGAGGACCATGGTCCTGGGGAAAGGAAAAATCCATCACTCCTTTCTAGTAATCCCAGAATGCCCCCCCCCCATTGATGGGCAGAGATCTGCTCAACAAGCTCCAGGCCAGAATAACTTTTATCCCTGAAGGCCCCCAAGTGAAATTTCTAAAACCTTCAGTAGAAACTCCTATAGTCACGGCTTTAACTTTGTCAGTAGAAGATGAACATCAACTCGTCACCCCCCCCAAGACTGATCAAACAGGCAAGCTACCCCAGAAATGGATAACAGATTTTGCAGATGCCTAGGAAAAAACTGCTGAGTTAGGCGTAGCCATGAAACAACCTCCAATAACAGTGGGGTTAATAACTACAGCCCACCCAATCAATGTCAAAAAATATCCTCTGAGCAAGAAAGCTAAAGATGGGATAAGGCCCTGTATTCAGAAATATCTGGCCTTAGGGGTCCTAAGGCCCAGTCATTCAAACTGGAACACACCCCTGGTACCAGTAAAAAAATCCAGGAACTGGGGTCTATCGCTTCCTTCAAGACCTAAGAGAGATCAACAACAGAGTGCAGAACATTCACCCCACGGTACCTTATCTGTACAATCTGCCTAGCACTCTGAACCCTGAGCAGAATTGCTATACTGTTCTGTACTTTAAAAAAATGCTTTCTTTTGCTTGCGTCTGCATAAAGATAGTCATTTGCTATTTGCTTTCGAGTGGGTAGACCCAGAAACCAGAACGTCTGGTCAACTAACTTGGACTAGATTCCCACAGGGGTTCAAAATTTCCCCCACTCTCTTTGATGAAGCCCTTCCCAGAGATCTCAACAACTTCAGAACTACGGACCCTGAAGACACCCTGCTTCAATATGTGGATGACCTGCTACTGGCAGCCAACACCAAGGAAAACTGTGAGTCTGGGACCCAAGCACTATTTTCCGAGCTTGCTCAACTCGGGTATAGTGCTTCTGCCAAATAGGCCCAAATTTGCCAGAAAGAAGTAATCTTCCTGGGATATTCCCTTAGGGGCAGTAAACGATGGCTCACTGAGCCCAGAAAAGAAACCATTGAGCATATACCACCCCCATCTAATAGCAGACAATTCAGAGAGTTTCTTGGGACTGCTGGCTTTTGCAGGTTATGGATACACGGGTTTGCGTCCTTAGCTGCTCTTTTATACCCGCTGTTAAAAGGAGATGCCCAATTCTAATGGACCCCTGAGCACCAGCAAGCTTTTGACAACATCTAATGACACTGAAACTGAAATCCTCAACTTCACTGAGCCCAGCCTGCATTTTCAGAAAGCCCTATGGTACGTTAAAAATGTACATCAACTCACTCACATTGGTTCAAAGAAACTTCAGGCATTCCTGAAGAATAAAGAACAGAGTTTTCCACTAACCAACTCAGAGCGAAAGGAAATAACTGAACATGTAACAAAAGCCTGTCAGGCCTTTCAATTGGTTAATGCTTACCCTTCCAAGTTTCTTGCAGTTAACCACCTACAAAGATCCAGACCAGGACAATTCTTGGAAGTGGACTTTACTGAAATTAAGCCAGCATGGTATGGACTTAAATATCTCCAAGTTTTTGTAGGTACATTTTCAGGATAGATTGAAGCCTTCCCACAAAAAAAGGCACAAATTGTGGTCAAGAAGATCCTGAAAGATAATTTTCCAAGATTCGGACTGCCTAAGGTAATAGGGTCTGAAAATGGATTGGCGTTCATGGCCTTGTAAGTCAGGGGTTAGCCAGGACCCTGGGGATTAATTGGAAGTTACAATGTGCTTATAGACCCCAGAGCTCAGGACAGGTAAAATAAATAAATAGAAGCATTAAAGAGACCTTAACAAAATTAAGCTTAGATATCAGCATAAAAACTTGGACTATGCTCCTGCCTTATGCACTGTTTCATGCAAGAAATACTCATACTCCCTCTGTTCCTTTGTGTAATCTCACGCACTATGAAATTCTCTATGGTACCTCCTCCAGTAAGGGACATAACCCCAACTCTAAGACCTAATGATCCCTTCCGCACCTCCTGAGTTGACAGAGTTAAAGTTCTTGAAAGAAGACAGTGATATCTGTGGAAACAGCTGGCCACTACCTACCAACCTGGGGACAAGGGGACTCCATATCAATATCAAGTAAGAGACTTCATCTACATAAGACGACATCAGGTGTCATCCCTGGAACCCCGCTGGAAAGGACCATACCAGGTGCTACTTATAACACCTACAGTGGTAAAGGTAGAGGGAATCACTTCCGGGATCCATGCCTCTCATCTCAAGCCTGCGCCCTGTCCAGACTCTGGCTGGAAAATAGAAATGACTGGTAATCCTTTCAAATTGTGTATTCGCCATGTGCATAAGGCTATAGACTCTCCCCTTGGCCAATAGTAGTCCTAAACCTCATCAGCCTGTTCAGCAGCGATGGCTGATCACAAATCATACTGTACTAGAAGTATGCTCTATCTTGCATACAGCCCCATTAGGTACCTGGTGGCCATCTCTCTACCCAGACATTTGTCAGCTGGCTATAGGTCTTTCGTATTGGGATATCCCTGATGAAGGGGATCCCACTAAAATTCCATTAAATCTTTTCCGTGCCATACGTAATGGAAACAAACATTATGGATGTAGGGACACGTGAGCCAGATACAGGTTGGCTAGCCCAGATTACTATGTTTGCTCAGCGGACTATCAAACCCACTAACAGCCAGGGCTGTGTGGGGGAAAAGCCGACTTCTTCTGTAAGTCATGGGATGTAAGCATACAGGAGCTGCCTTGTGGAACCCAAACTCTTCATCAAATTCAGTACTCAGCATTGGGCATATTACCAATTAGACAACCAAAACCGATGGCCCCCAGAGGGGTCTCTAGATGCTCAAATTCTGCATGACCTTTTTGACTTCGGCAAGTGCTCAAATGGTGGAAGGAAATTCCCCTATGTGGAGGCCTTTTCCGTCCTTCACTCACATCCTGAACTATGCTCCTCTAATAGATCCTCACCCTCTGCTTTCTGCTCCAGACTCTCTGCTGTCACTCCCACATAAGCAACCTGATTTCTCCCCTCCAATTACTAGATCAAAAACCGAAGCCTCTGCCGGCTCTTAGACCATTGCCCCCTTGCTGAGGTAACAAGTACTAAGGTACCCATCCACCCACTCACTCCTCTCTTCTCCTGTCAGTGCCCTCACCAGGTCCCACCAAGTCCTCTTACCAACTAAACCAAAGCTCAAAAAGCTAAGGAGAGCCCTCAGCACCCTATCCAAGATGTAATGAAAATGGCCTTTAAAGTTTTTTTTGTCATCAGTGAAAACAGGTTACTAAAAATTTAACATCGCTCACAGGCTTTTTGGGATACTCACTCCTGTCTTCTCCTCTGCTCTACGTGTTCTACTGCTCAACATTTTGTTGCCTGGAAAATCCCAAACCCCTTTCCCATTATTCTTTTACATCTCTCCTTTCTCATTCTCAGACCATTCTCTTAAACCTCTCTCTCTGAATTTGTTTTACAGAACAGGCGAGGGTTGGACCTCCTCTTCATGAGAGAAGAGGGCCTTTGTGCTGCATTGAGGGAAGAATGATGTTTTTATGCCGACCATACTGGAGTTGTAAAAAAATTTATGAGTAAGTTAAAAAGATGCCTTGAAGAGCATCAACAAAGGAGAGGGGCACATAAAGGTTGGTTTGTGTCTTTGTTCACATAGTCCCCCTGGTTACCTAGGCTTTTATCAACCCTGGCCAGTCCATTAACAATCCTCATATTAATGCTAATTGTAGGAACCTGTTTGCTCAACCGTGTAGTTTCTTTTCTACAAGCTCAAATTGGATAAGTTAAACTTATGGTAATCAGACAACAATATACCTCACTAGGAGACATAAAATCAGAGACCCCCCAATGATCACTTTTATGATTAAAAGTAACCAGAATGAGAAGTGGGGAATGAAAGGTTAATAAAATAGGTACTTGTAATACCTGTTTTTCTGTATGCTTAACAAAACACTGTTGAAATCTTGAGAACTGTTTGCTAATCTTGTTCCCAGAATGTGCTGTCCCCAACTGCCAAACTGCAGAATGTACTCCCTCTCCCATTGGCACGCAAACCACTCACTCGACCTGACCAATCAATAAATTTCCCTCCCTGCCCTCACCAAGTAAAGTACATAAGCTCTGCTTAAGATGTTCTCAGGGCTCTCTTCTCTATTCAAGTGAGCTCTGAGCCCCAGCATGCTGGACCCCCCAAAAGCCCTTTGCTGTTTCATGAGACAGTCTCTTCCTGGTTTCTTCCTCCAATGCTTGGCCGACCTTTACATTGGTACAATCATAACTGTGAACTTTCCTTTGTGTGTCCAGAATATTACTGTAATAAAATGTATATGTAGATCAGGTGACAGGAGTATTTCTTCCACCATTTCTGGGAGCAATATAATGAAGATGTATGAATTAGTATTGGGGATAGAAATAGGTGAACCATGTGTCTATGAATATAGAGATAATGCATAAATAGACAATACTGTGAATAAATAATATAACTGGTTCCAACTTTAAATAATGGATTGAATTGATATCTGAAAATATACAGAAAATCTTATATTGATATAATACATTTAATCCTACCCATTATATATCTAATTGTAATATTAGGGTTATGGATTCTCATGAAGAGTGTGTGAGTATTGCTTCAAAAGTGATTATGGAAATTGAAAATAATGTGTTTGGAAAGAAGTCTCATGAAAAGACCAGTCAAGAAACCCGGAAGTGTACATGTGTTCTGAAGCAGGAAGTGATTGAAAGTGAAACAAATGCCTAAATATTTGCTAACTTGTAGATAAAATATATATCCTATGATGTGCATTAATTGAAGAAATAGTAATGTACCAGTGTTGACAAAAATTATCGTTAAATACACATCATGTCGCATAGGAATCTACTTGAATTGATGTTAAACTGGGTCAGTTACTGTAGAAATATTAGGATTTGTATGCACCATTCACTCAAGTTAGTTTTCAGTACTAGGAAAGAAATATGTATTTCAGGTGGATGAATATCTCTGAGAATAATCTTGTGAAAAGTTGATTATAAATCCACATATATGAATATTAATTAATTTAGGGAGTGTATAATAAGACTCATACATTTCATATTTTGAAAAATCTGGAGAGTGTGTGTATATACACACACACACACACACACACACACACACACACACACACTGAGACATTAAAAATAGCAATATATATATATCAATCGAAATTCACCATGAAATATATATCATCCACAGATCCAAAAATATTCATTTTATTGAAGATAGATTTATGCATAATGTTGTTGAACTAGCAAGTTTACCCATACATTGAATTTTCAGTTCCAATAGCATTTAGGAGGAGTGATCTCTTCTCACAATTTGTATCTGCCACGTCAGCCACCTCACAAAAATGTACGTGTGATACCAGGTAGTATTCTATATGTGTATATAAAAATGCATGTGCTGAATAGGCTACAGAGAGAGGGAGACAGGAATTCACATATTTGTTAACATTAAAAACACATGGAGAACTATTTCAACAGAAAATTGACTATATTTATAACACCTACCCTTTTTTATGCAAAAGGCAAGTCCAACTCTACACCATGCCTCCACTGAACTGCTTGCATTTCTATTCTGTTTGGGTTATTTTACTGCATCATATTAGGATTAGTAGTCAGAGTCTAGTTTGTTATGGGTTACTGTCTGGGATTCAATATTTCAAATGGAAAATACGATAATGAATCCAATGTGTATGCAAATATGTGCTACACAAAAATCATCCCACTCTCATCCAGAACAAAGCATTGACATTCCCTTCGTCTGAAGTAAGTCACAGTTAGAAGAGTGGTGTTAGAAAATCTGTGAATACATATCTGGAATGGAAAATTCTCAGGAGTTCACAACCTTGGAGGTGGTAGAGGAGTTTCCAAAAGTAACGGACATGGTAAACACTCCTCAAACATGGAGGTCTGCTAGCCTAAAGACATCTTGAGAAACTTCCTCTGAGTTTGGGCACTTGAAATATATGTTATTTTCAGGAGCTTTAGCTTTCTTTGTTGTGGGACCATCAAAGCTGGGTCTACATCTATGTGACCTGAAGGATATGGTTTCTTATTTTCCAGTAAACTTGAGGCAACAGTTCTGAATTCACTCTTTGTAGGTAAACAGTGGCCACATGGGTCTAAGTGTCTCTCCGTGGGGACTGTGGAACCATTTGGTCATCCTCCACTTTTCGTGGTGTTTTTTGCTGCTGCACTGGGAGTTTGGTATTTCCTTCACAAAATACAAGAAGTTCAACAGGGACACAGTGCTAGACGGAGTTCTGTCACTTGCGGTGGGTCAGGGTCTGCAGGAGAATGCACCAACCAGGCTTCTTTCCCACATAGCTTGCCAACTTGTGCATAGAAACTTGATTCTTAACATTGCCCTGAAACCTCTCCATATAAAAACATGCTTTTACATATACGGGTCTCCTGCCTGCACCATGTCAGTCACAAGCAATTTGGAAGCCAATGGCAGATCTACATGGCCACAACACAAATGTATTATCACACAACTGCACACCACTTTCTAGGCCCACTACTCTGCAGGCTCTAACTTAATGGCATCTCTGTTCTACACCATTTTCATGAAATCCAGTCAATCAAGGAACTGTCTGGTACACTCTTGATCAGCAACAGGACATCCAAAGGTTCTCCAATGCCACCTGGTCATGGGAATTTCAAAAATTTCATTTTATTTATCTAGCCATTTTTCAAGGATGAAGTTGGAGGCACTGTGGGTTTCAATTCATTCAGGAACCATTAAATGGTGAGGAAGCTCATTTCAATGAAAGCTCTGGAGAATGATAACAGGCAAGGTTTCCCAAAGAGTGTCCAAAAGGTCACATGAAGCCAGCGCTGTTGAGGTCTACAATGTGAGGTCCATGTGTGTTTTGACTCTCAACTATGGCTGCCAAGTTTTTCAGAATAAAATCATGTGATATTCCAGCTGAGATTTCCAGTGCTCTCTGGAAAGCCACCTGGGCCTAGATCTCAGGTTCCAAGGGTGACTCTCATGCATGGCCTCCTTAAATGCCAACACAATTCATGGCAATGCTTTTCTGAGGTTAGTTCCAGAACTCAGTCTCTAAGGGAAATCACACCAGAGTTCAAGAGCAGGTGGACCCAGTCATCTCTTCCAACTGCCACACAAATGACCACAATTTAAACCAAAACACTCCCACATGACCCTCATTTTTATCCATATAGACATTCATCATAACCTCTGGCTGTATGTTTCCATGAGGGGTGCAGCACAAGACAGTGTCCAAAATAGACTTCCTTGCCCCTCATTTGCCTAAAGTCTGGGTGGCCTGGAAACACTTCCTGTGAAACAGGAGTGATCAAATAGGCCTGCCCTAAATACTGCTGTGCTTCTCCAATTTGAGGCCTACTCACTGTCATGTATTGATTATGTATGTGATTTGGAGTCATGAGACAACACAAGCAACAATGGGCTAGACTCTGCAGGGATTTGAAGAGCTCATTTGACCCAAAGGATCCCTATTCTCACTTGATGGAGGTCAGGAACCTTACAGAGGAAGGCGAGAGACTTCATCCACAATTACTGCACTTTTTGCCATTTTGGTTATGGATGCAAACATGGGATCTTTCTTTAGATCCATCAGGTGCTGAGAATCTAAGCCAAAGCCTCACACAGGGCCAAGTGGCTGATTCAGACACATCCCTTTCCTAAGCAATTGAGCAAAGAGCCACAGGTGATGTCCATTCATTTCCATTTGAAAACTGTTTTGTTCAGGCTTCACAAAGGTGTGGCCAGAGGCAAAGGCCTTCCTGACATTAAGGGCAACAGAAGAATAGGTAAGCAGTAGGCCCAAATCAGGGTTTCCCCACTGAGACTTTCCTGGTCACATTGATATCTGGGTTTTCTGAGATGCTCCAATTCCCTTCAGCTATCCAGTACATGGCTATGTCACAGAGATTGGAGGTGGTAAATAATTTGGACACAAAACCATGATCCTATTCTGGAGAGTGGCAAAATTCAGGAAGAAAAGAGAAACTTAGGAAGATAGTAGGCATTGCCCATCCATAAGGCAAGCTGAATTCCTTTCATAAATTGGGTAGGATGAATTCTGGGAAGATTTCTACTACACAGGACACATTCATTGTTGCATTCTCTTTTCTAATATCTACAACCAAGGTCACAGAGAGATGGACAGACATAGAAACACTCGGCTCCTCAAAGGACTTACCAGACACAGTCAACTCCAAACCAAACAAACCACCTTTCCTACCTATTCTCAGAACATGAGACAAAATCACAAACTCACACCCACACCCACAAAGGCACCTCGTTTTCACAAATAGGTCTGTGACCATCAGGAGTGTCCAATGACTCGTGGGCCCTACTATGTTTTCCCGAAATGGCTTGTCCTGTCTCAGATCTGGTCTCCTTGGCCAACTCTGAGGAGTTGTGAGGAGCAAGCGATGAACAACTACATGCTTTCTGAAAAAGTACACTCTTCAGAGCGCTGCTGGCATTTGGCAATCCTCACATAAGTAGGTACCAAGGAAGACTGACACTGTCCTTGGTTATTTCAAAAAACTGAGCCCACTGGAACTGGGACTGGGACTCGCTCTGGGTGCCTGGATTCCTGGATCCCAAGTTCAGATAGTTCCATCACCAAGAAAGTGAGGTAGGTCACTTCATTCAGGAACAGAATGAGGTCACTACCTTGGCGACCACTTTGTCCTAACAGTTCCATTCAACGGTCCCAATAGATGGAGGCTACCCCTACTTCCTGTGACACTTTCACAAGTTAGGATGGTATATCAACCATAGGCACCCAGGAACATCTCTCCACACAGGCCTGGTTTGGTCCATCTTCTCTACATTAAGTAGAGAAAGGCTGATTCAGACACAAACCTTCATCCTGACCAGGATGTTTGCCATGGAAGATGACTTGTGCTCTCTCAGGTTTTTCATGGCTGCCTACAACTTCTCCAGGGATTATTTCTGCATGGACCTTTGAGGTTCTCAGCAGGTGGAAGATCCCCTACATTCCTCTTTTGTAAGACCAACTCTGATCCTGCTCTTCTGTAAAGTTAGATTGAGGGAACAGTGTATGTTTAGGGTTAATAGCATGTTCAATTTGAGTTAGGAATCATTCTGTGGGATGAATAATGGTACTTGAAACCTGTGATATTTACAAGAAAGGGGAAATATAATTATGAAAACAGAAATCTAAGTAAGATTTGAAGCCCTGAAGGGCAAATTGGGCCCTTGAGTTGGATACTTATCTTTGAATTATGTTCCGCACAGTTATCTCAGATAAATCCATATACAATGGCATAGGACCTTGTACCTTGGATAATTGAATGTAGAAGAGAACATCCAGTCAAAAAAAGATAGTCAGTAGGATTAGGATGATCGTCCGTAGGTTTAGGAAGAAGAGTGAGTAAATGATTTGCACCATAAGTTCTTTCGCAAGAGGGTTTCGAGTAGAGAGTGAATGTAAATGTCAGAACATGTGAAGAGTCAGTCACAAAGATGAACTGGGGAAAATATGTAGGAAAGTAGATATCAATAGAGATATTAGGAAATCAGGAAAAAAATAAAGTGAGTGATTGGATTAGACATTTTCAACAGGCTTGAGGTTGAGTATATAATCTTAGGAGGAAACAAATATATAGTCACAAATAGGATTTACAATTGAGAGCATTAGGCAACCTGGAGATGGATGATTTTTGTAATCCATGCTCACTTTCCATTTAGGATTTGGTACAATCATAAATGTGACTTTGCATTTTGTGTCCAGAATATTACTGTGATAAAATGTATATGTACATCAGGGAACATGAGTATTTCTTCCACCATTTTTGCAAACAAGTTTTTGAAGACATATAAATTAATTTTGGGAGTAAAAATAGGTGTGCCCTGTGTCTCTGAATATAGAGAAAATGCATGAATAGACCATACTGTGAATAAATAATATAACTGGCTCCAACTTTAAATAATGGATTGAATTGATATCTGAAAACATACAGGAAATTTTATATTGATATACATCCATTCATTACAACCAGTTATACATCTAATGGTAATTTTAGGGTTATGCTTTATCATGAAGAGTGTGTGAGGTTTGCTTTAAAATTGATTATGAAAATCGAAAATAATGTGTTTGGAAAGAAGTTTCATGAAAAGGCCAGTCAAGAAACCTGGAGGAAATCATGTGTTCTGAAGAAGGAAATGATGGAAACTGAAACAAATGCCTATAAATTTGTGAACTTGTGGATGAAATATATATATTATGATGTTCAAAAACTTAAGAAATCGTAATATACCAGTGTTGAATGAAAATGAACCTCAAAATACACACCATGTCCCATAGGAATCTACTTGCATTGATGTTAAACTGAGTCAGTTAGTGTAGCAATATTAGGATCTGTAACCACCATTCACTGTAGTGAGTTTGTTGTACTAGGAAACAAACATGTATTTCACGTGGATGAATATTTCTGAGAAAAATCTTGTGAAAAGTTGATTATAAATCCACATACATGAACATGAATGAATTCAGGGAGTGTATATAAGAGACATATATTTCATATTTTGAAAAATCTGGACAGTATATATATATATATATATATATATATATATATATATATATATATATACACAAAACACACACAGAGACATTAAAATGTAGCAATATATATGCCAATCGAAATTCATCATGAAATATATATCCTCCAGAGATGGAAAAATTTATATTTTAATGAAAATGGATTTATGTATAATATTCCACTAGGAAGGTCACCCATAGGTTGAATTTTAAATTCCAAAAGTGTTTAGGAGGGGTGATCTCTTCTCACAATTTGTATCTGCCAATGCATGCACTCACAATAATGTACTTGTGATACCAGGTAGGATTCTATATGTGCATATAAAAATACATGTGCTGAATAGGCTACAGAGAAAGGGAGACAGAAATTCACATAGTTGTTAACTTTAAAAACTCATGGAGAACTATATCAATTAAAATTGACAAGATTTGAAACACCTACAATTTGTTATGCAAAAGGCAAGTCCAAATATATGTGATACATCCACTGAACTGCTTGTATTTCTATTCTGTTTGGGTTATTTTTCTCCATCATATTAGGATTATCAGTAAGAGTCTAGTTGGGTATGGGTTATTGTCAGGGATTCAGTATGTCGAATGGAAAATAGGAAAATGTATCCAATGTGTATGCAAATATGTGCTACACAAAAATCTTCCTACTCTCATCCAGAAAAATGCCTTTACATTACCTTCACCCCAAGTAAGACACAATTAGAGGAAAATAGTTAGAAAATATGTGAATACATATCTGCAATGGAAAATAATCAGGAGTTCACAACCTTGGAGGTGGTAGAGGAATTTCCAAAACTAAGGGACAGGGTAAACACTCCACGTACATGGAGCTCTGCCGGAATAATACTTCTTGAGAAACTGCCTCTGTGGTTGGACACTTGAAATATTTGTTGTTCTCAGGAGCTTGTCAGAAGCTATGTTCCTTTGTAGTGAGAACATCAAAGCTGACCCTGCATCTATGTCCAATGAACATGAGACAGCAGTGCCGAATTCTCCATTTGTATGTAAACTGTGGCCACTGTGGGTAAGTGTCTCCCCGTGTGGACTGTGAAGCCATTTAGTCATCCTCCACTTTCCATGGTGTTTCTTGCTCCTGCACTGGGAGTTTGGTATTTGCTTCATGAAATACAAGGAGTTCATCTGGGACACAGTGTTGGAGGGAGTTATGTCACATGTGGTTTGTCAGGGTCTGCAGGAGAATGCACCAAACAGGCTTCTATCCCACATAGCTTTCTCCTTGACCATAGCAACCCTATTCTGAAGATTGCCCTGAAACCTCTCCATATAAAAAGATGCCTTTACAAGAAAGAGCCTGCTGGCTGCACCATGTCAGCCACAAGCTATTTGGAAGTCAATGGGAGATCCACATGTCTCAACCACAGATATTTTTTCACACACCTGCACACCACAGCTCTTGGCCCACTACTCTGCAGGCTTCAATATACTGGCATCTCTGTTCTACACCATTTTCATGAAACCCAGTCAAACAAGGCACGGTCTGGTACACTCATGATCAGCAACAGAACATCCAAAGGTTCTCCAGTGCAACCAGGTCATGGGAATTTCAAAAATTTCATGGTATTTATGTAGCCATTTTTCAAGGATGAAGTTGGAGGCACTGTGGGTTTCAATTCATTCAGGAACCATTAAAAGTTGAGGAAGTTCATTTCAAAGAAAGCTCTGGAGAACTCTCACATGCAAGGCTTCCAAAAGAGTGGACAAAAGGTCACATGATGCCAGGCCCATTGAGTTCTCCAATATGAGTTCCATGTGTGTTTTGACTCTCAACTATTGCTGCCAAGTATTAAAGAATAAAATCCTGTGATATCCTTGCTGAGATTCTCAGTACTCTGAGGAAAGCCACCCTGGGCCAAGCTCTCTGTTTCCAAGGGCGACTCTCATGCATGGCCTCATAAAATCCCAACACAATTTATGACAATACTTCTCTGAGTCAGTTCCAGAACGCAGTCTCTAAGGGGAATCACACCAGAGTTCAAGCCCAGGTTGACCCAGTCATCTCTCCACACCGCCAAACAAATGACCACAATTAAAACCAAAACACTCCCACATGGCTTCCATCTTCTTCCATGTAGACACTCATCATAACCTCTGGTTGGAGCTTTCCATGAGGGGCACATTCCAAAGAGTGTCCAAAATAATCTCCATGTCCCTCATTTGGCTAAAGTCAGGGTGGGCTGGAAACCCTTCCTGTGAAACCGGAGTGATCAAATATTCTTGCCCTTAATACTGCTCCGCTTCTCTAATTTGAGGCCTTCTGACTGTGGGGTTTAGATTCTTTATGTGAATTGGAATCAGGAGAAAAGACAAGCCCTTCTGCAGAGATTTGAGGAACTCATTTGACCCAAAGGATCCCTATTCTCACTTGATGGATTTCAGGAACCTAACAGAGGAAGGCAATAGAATTCATTCACAATGACTGAACATTTTGCCATTTTGGTTTTGGATGCACACATGGAATCTTTCTTTAGATCCATCAGGTGCTGAGAATATAAGCCACAGCCTCACACAGGGCCAAGAGGCTGATTCAGACACATCCTATTCCAAAGAAATTAAGCAAAGAATGCAAGGTGATGCCCATTCATTTACATTTGAAAACTGTTTTCTTCAGGGTTCATAAAGGGGTGGCCTGAGGCAAAGACGTTCCTGAAATTCAGGGCAACAGAACAATAGGTTAGCAAATGACCCAAAGCAGGGTTTCTCCACTGAGAGTTTCCTGGTCACACTGATATCTGAGTTTTCTGAGATACTGGCCATTCCATTCAGCTATCCAGTACAAGGCCATGTCACAGACGTTGGAGTTGGCACCTATCTTGGACACAAATCCATGATCCTATTCTGGAGAGTGGCCAGAATTCAGGAAGAAAAAATGGGACTTAGGAAGGTAGTAGGTTTTGCCCATCCGTAAGGAAAGCCACACTCCATTCATAAGTTAGACAGGATGAATTCTGGGAAGTTTTCTAGTAGACAGGACACATCCATTGTTGCATTGTCTTTTCTCGTGTCTACAACCACGGACAAAGTGGGATACACAGACATAGAAACACTCACCTTGTCAAACGACTTACTAGAAACAGTTCACTCCAAACAAACAAACAAGCAAACAAACAAACAAACAAACAAAAAAAAACGCCTTTCCTACCTATTCTCAGAACATGAGAGAAAACAACAAACCCACACTCACAAAGGCACCTCCTTCCCCCAAGTAAGTCTTTGACTATCCGGTGTGTCCTCTGACTGGTGGGCCATACTATGTTCCCCCGAAATGGCCTGTACCCTCTCTTGTTTCCTTGGCCAACACTGTGAAGTTGTCAGGAAAAAGTGGTGAGCCCCTACCTGCTTTATCAGGAAAGGACCCTCTTAAGAGCTCTCCTGGCATTTTGCCATCCTCACATCAGTAGGTACCAAGAAAGACTAACTGTCCTTGGTAAATCCACACAAGTGAGCCCACTGGGACTGGGACTGGGAATGCATCTGGGTGCCTGGCTTCTTGGATACCAAGTTCAGAGAGTTCCATCACCAAGGAAATGAGGTACATCACTTTCTTTGGAACTGAATGAGGTCACTGCCTTGGCAACCCCTTTGTCCTAAAAATTGCTTCCAAAGGTCCAGTGAGATGGTGGCTGTCCCTACTTTCTCTGACACTTTCACAAGTTAGAATGGTATATAAATCATAGGCACCCGGGAACAGCTCTCCACACAGGCCTGGTTTGGTCCATCTTCTCCACAATAAGAAGAGAGAGCCTGATTCAGAAACATCCTTTCATCCTGACCAGGTTGTTTGCCATGCAAATTGGCCTTTGCTCTTTTAGGTCCTTCATACCTGCCTACAACTTCTCCAGGTATCATTTCTGCATGGACCTTTGAGGTTCTCAGCAGCTTGAATGTCCCCTACTTTCCTGTATTGTAAGAACAACTCTGTCCCTGCTCTTCTGTAAAATGAGATTGACGGAACAGTGTATGTTTAGGGTTAATAACAGGTTTGATTTGGGTTAGAAATCATTCTGCTCCATGAATAATTGTATTGGGAACCTGCGATATTTACAAGAATGTAGAGGTGAAATATAATTATGAAAACAGAAATCTAGGTATGATTTAAAACCCACAAGGGCATTGGGCCCTTGATTGGGATACTTAGCTTTGAATTATGTTCTGCACAGATGTCTCAGAAAATTTGATATACAATGGCACAGGACCTTGTACCTTGGAAGATTGAATGTAGAAGAGAACATCTACTCAAAAAAGGATAGTCATTAGGATTTGAAAGATAGTCGGTAGGTTTAGGAAGAAGAGTGAGTATATGATTTGGACCAAAAGTTCTTTAGCAATAGGGATTCAGTTAGAGAGCGAATGTATATGTCAGCACATATGAAGAGTCAGTCACTATCATGAACTGGGGAAAATATGTAGAAAAGCAGATATCAATAGAGGCATTACTAAATCAGGCAATGTATAAAGTGAGTGAGAGGATTAGACATTTTTAACAGGGTTGAGTTTGAATATATAATCTTAGAAAGAAAGAAATACGTAGTTACCAATAGGATTGACATTTGAGAGCATTAGGCAACCTTGAAATAGATGTTTTTAGTAATCTATGTTCACTTTCCATTTAGGATTTGGTAGAATCATAAGTGTGACCTTTACAATTTTTGTCCAGAATATTACTGTGATAAAATGTATACATAAATCAGGTGACATAAGTATTTCTTCCACCATTTCTGGGAGCAATATGTTGAAGACGTATAAATTAGTATTGGGGGTAAAAATAGGTGTACCCTGTGTTTATGAATATAGAGATAAAGCATGAATAGACCATACTGTGAATAAATAATATAACTTGTTCCAACTTTAAATAATGGTTTGAATTGATATCTGAAAAATTACAGGAAATCTTATATGGATATACAATCATTCATTCCAACCAGTTATTCATCTAATGGTAATATTAGTGTTTTGGTTTATCATGAAGAGTGTGTGAGTTTTGCTTCTAAAGTGATTATGGAAATCGAAAATAATGTGTTTGGAAAGAAGTCTCATGAAAAATCCAGTCAAGAAACCCTGACAATACATGTGTTCTGAAGCAGGAAGTGATTAAAGTTGAAACAAATGCCTATAAATTTGCTCACTTGTGGATGAAATATATATCCTATGATGTGCAAAAACTGAAGAAATAATAATGTACCAATGTTGAATAAAAATAAACATCAAATTACATATCATGTCCCATAGGAATATACTTGCATTGATGTTTGACTGGGTCAATTACTGTAGAATTATTAGGATTTGTATACACCATTCACTGAAGTTAGTTTTCACTACTAGTAAACAAATATGTATTTAAGGTGCATGAATATTTCTAAGAATAATATTGTGAAAAGTTGATTATAAATCTAAGTCCATGAACATGAATGAATTTAGGGAATTTAAATAAGACACATATATTTCATAGTTTGAAAAATCTGGAGAGTGTATATATATATATATATATATATATATATATATATATATATATATACACATATACATATATACACAAAACACACACAGACATTAAAAAGTACTAATATATATGCCAATCGAAATTCATCTTTAAATATATATCATCCACATATGTAAAAATATTTATTTTACTGAACATGAGTTTACGTATAATGTTGTTCTACTAGGAAGCTCCCCTATAGGTGGAATTTTCAGTTCCAACAGCGTTTAGGAGGAGTGATCTCTTCTCACAATTTGTACCTGCCAAGTCAGCAACCTCACAAAAATGTACCTATAATACCAGGTAGGATTTTATAAGTGCATATAAAAATACATGTGATGATGAATAGGCTACAGAGAAAGGGAGACAGGAAATCACATAGTAGTTAATTTTAAAAACACATAGAGAACTATTTTAATTAAAAATTGACTAGATTTATAACACCTACCGTTTATCATGCAAAAGGAAAGTTCAACTATATACCATGCCTCCTCTAAACTGCTTGTATTTGTATTCTGTTTAGGTTATTTTTCTCCATCATATTAGGATGAATAGTCAAAGGCTAGTAGGGTATGGGATAGTGTCATGTATTCAGTATTTCAAATGGAAAATTGAAAAATGGATCCAATGTGTATGCAAATATTTGCTACACAAAAATCTTTTCAATATCATCCAGAACAATGCTGCGACATTACCTTCGCCCCAAGTATGACACAGTTAGAGGAGAAGAGTTAGAAAAATCTGTGAATATATATCTGCAATGAAAACTGCTCAATTTTCACAACTTTGGGGGTGGTAGAGGAGTTTCCAAAAGTAAGGGACAATGTAAACACTCCACAAATGTCGAGACCCCTTGCCCACAAGGAAGACGCAACTCAGGAATCTTCTTTCAGCAGTTTATTCAGGCCCTTGATATTTCTTCTTCTTCCTTGTTGGATGCCCCTCCAAGCCTTACTAAAGCATCCCAAGCCCCAATGCAAAGCTGCCACGTGGAACTTTCTCACAGGGTGCTGAAAAACCATGCACCAACTCTCCCAAACAAGGAGTTGTTTGTTACAGACCACAGTGGAGCCAGCGCCATCCTGCAATGGCGACCATAATCTGCAGAAGCGGCTCACCACAGTTCCCCCTTTCTGTTTTCTGAAAACAATACAGGCGAGAGTAGAGGTCCTATCCCACTGTGGAGAAGTGGCTGCATAGTATGGCTCAGTCCTAAGGAGGGCCCTTCCCCAGATCTGAAGCCATATCAGCCGACGCCTTTTTCGTGCGGCGGGGCGTGGACATCAAACCCGCATGCAATAGGACATGCTCTCCTTGAGGTCCACTTCAAGAATCACTCAAGTGCAGTGCCTTGCCTCGCATCCTGTATCATGACGAAGGTGGACGAAGGGGGACAGCTGATCCTGAACTGTGGCTGTACACAACGACAAACGAGTTGACAGCACCCTGAAAGAAAGGCACGGACTTTAAGGCGATAGAGAAGCATTAGTGTGGAAACCCACCTGCGTGCAATGGCAGCAAGACCGGCAGAGTGCAAGGGCTTTCCAACACTAAGAGAATAACGAGGAAAGACATGCCGATCCCAGTGCAATGTTATAATAACTTGGGGTGCAACGACCATGTCAAAGATTTACTGTTTAAGATGCGCAAGTCAGACTTGAGGTGAATTGCCATTTTCTAAAGCTGCAAGAGCTTGGATGATCATAGCCTTATCGTGAGCATTGCGGGCCTTGAGGCAACAGAGAAACCACAAACAGAGAAACATACCGAAGCAACACATTGCACCAAAAATGCCTACCCCCACCCACTCTTTAAAAAAGGAAAAAGCAGAAGATATCCAATCGGTGAATTGACCCAAAGTCACGGGATCAACACGGGTGTTATTCAAGACACCTATCTGGGTTAGTTGAGACTGGATTATGTCTTCCGCTTCCATGGACCAATTTCCAGCCAAATATTCGCCAATGATGCGGGAAACATTCCTGGAATCATTAAATCTGACAGAGGTTATGCATAAATGTCCACGTTGGTCAACACAACCCAAAAGCACTAAGTCAGCCAATTCTTCTACCTGAGCTTGGAGTAAATCTATTCTTTGGTTGGCAGCTAAAATCCCTGACAAAATATGTTGATTAATTGTATTTTGGGATTCAAGTATGGTGGAAGTTTGTTGGACAACTTGATTAATGGTGGCAGCAGTTTGTACTTGATTGGCCATAGCCACTCCGGCCGTAACCGCTGCAGCAGCAGATACCACCACGGCTGTCACTATAGCCGCTGTGATTCCAAAATCTCTGCGGACTCTAAGTAGCTCAACAATAGGGAATTTATCAGGATCTGCAGTGACCGGGATTGGGACAAAAGTTAGAATTTTCATAACCACTGCTACAGTCCAGGAACCATTCCAACACTCAGATAAGAGACTGGTAGTATGAGAACAATCCAGCATCCCCGACAAGGTGGCCTTAGCCAAAAGGAATAAGAAGGGGGATTGGACACAGACCATTGCAGGAGGCATTGTGGCATTATACAACAGAGAGTTGAATGAAACAGATGTAAGTCTATTACCTCGTTCACTTTCCCTAACAGTACCAGAAACATTAGTCAGCCAACTTTTGGCTCCTACCAACTGAGCCAATGCAGAAATATCGGCTGAAGCCCCCTTTTCATTGGAAATCAGCCATTGAAACCAGGACCAATCTACTCCTGTAGAGGAGCTGGCACTATTGTTAAAGTTATAAACATACCTCTTAAGAGAGGGGGAAAGGGAGAAACCTTTAGCAACTTGATGTTTCTCCCAAGAATGATCCTGACAAGGCGTAAACGTTGGGGGGAAACCAAGATTAGGGGAACAGTAAGGAGAGGCCTTGAAATGAGTGGCATCATGAATACTACTAGAAGAAGGAGGCACTGGGATTAGTACCTCGTAGATAATAGCCAAGGTAGTTATGTTAAGAGCAGAGCTACTGTTTGCGGGGGTTCCTGAGCCTGATTGCTTCCCCGAAGCTACCTTGCTCAATACAGCACTGATAATGCTCCCTGAGACCTGATTGGACCACAATGGGTCCTCCCAGTTAGTCAAATTTTTGGTCTTAAGGCTAATGCAATTAGCGTTTTTAAGTCTGAAACAAAAAACTCCTGTTAGATTAACTTGAGATTGATTAAAAATTCTCTCCATGTCCCCTCTAGGAGAGGCACAGGGAGCAGACATCTCACATGAGGTAGAAAGAAGAGTGGGGAGGACACTAGAATTACCATGAACCGGCATCGGCATTGGCCATGCCCGTGCCACTGCCCACCACCGCATTGGTGTTGCCTGTGCCATCGGCACCAGCACCAGAGCCAGAGCACTTAGCAGAATGAAGATCCTCATCACAGAATTGTTGTGGTATTTCTTGTTGCTAGTCAGTTGATGTCGAGACTCTTCTTGTCAAGCGTTCAGGGACCCACAACGGTTCCGTACGATCCTGGGGAAAAACACATACAGATCCTCGTGCCCATGTCAGCACGGGGTCAGGGCCATTCCATTGGCCCGTAAGAACATCCTTCCACTTAACATAGCCAATCACAGAGGGCTGAGGGGACACATGTCTATCGGCCGCAAAGCCACCATGAATATCCAAATTCGAAAAATTAATGGTAAAGAGAGCTAAGGACAGGCGTTCTTTAGGAGTGTGTTCAGCTCCTATTCCCCCTTTTTGTTTTTGTAAAGTTTCCTTTAAGGTGCGATGAGCACACTAAACAATGCCTTGTCCTTGAGGATTGTAAGGCAAACCATGAGTAAGTTGCACTCCCATAGTAGAACAAAAAGCTGTAAATTGTCTGCCAGTATAAGCAGGTCCATTATCAGTCTTAAGGGATGCAGGTGCACCCCATGCTGCTCATTCCTCTAAACAGTGAGTAATGACATTACGTGCCTTTTCTCCTGATAAAGCAGAAGCATGGATAATTCCAGAGCACGTATCAACAGAAACATGCACATACTTGAGGTTACCAAAGTCAGGTATATGTGTCACATCCATTTGCCAAACAACCAATGGCTTTAATCCCCGTGGGTTTACTCAATAATTAGGGGGATGAAGAAATGTGACATAGTGGGGACATTGCAATACTATCTGCCTAGCATCCTCTCTTGAAATGGAAAAATGCCTGTGCAGCGTTAATGCATTAACATGGAAGATTTGGTGAAACAACTTAGCCCCCTCTAAGGAGGAAGCCAAGCATATCAATTGACCTCTAGTGGCTAAGTCCGCACGCACAGGCATTACCCTTTGATAACGGACCAGGAAGAGAGGTGTGAGCCCTGATGTGCATTGGATAAAAAGAAGCAGTGCGGTTAGAGATAAGCTGTTGAAGCTGAGTAAAGTAAGCAGACACATTGTGGGCATCACTAATAGCTCCCACGGCCTCCAGGACTTTTAGTGCTTGTACCACATAGCTGGAGTCCGAAATAAGATTAAAAGGAAAAGAACACTGTTTAAAAACTTCAATAACAATTTGTAGTTCTATCCATTGTGGATTTCCAGGAGCAAATTGATGCTGGATAGGGGGAGAGTCATTAATTACATAAGCTCCCATTCCAGACTTGGAACCATCAGTAAAAATGTTAACAGCCCCCGGAATTGGACTGGATGAAGTTACCTTAGGGAAAATGATGGGATGTTCTTTAACAAAATGGAGTAATGGATGAGAAGGGTAGTGATTATCAATACCCCCTTGAAACGAGCAACACAGAATAGCCCAGTTGTCTAGAGTAGCACATAAAACATTAAGTTGAGCTTTAGTGTAGGGTATGATAAGAGAAGAAGGTGATTGGCCGAAAAATTGAATGCTTTGTTGAATCCCTTTAAGTGCCAACGCTGCAACAGCATCAGGATAATATTCTAAGGATTTTCCTGGGGATACATGTGGGTGGATCCATAGTAAAGGCCCATCTTGCCACAGTACTCCAGTAGGCTGCCGCATAGTGGCAAGCACACATAACTGGAAAGGTTTATCACTCTGGAGCCTGCATAGAGTGGCATGCTGTATAGCTTGTTCTACTTTTATAAGGGCCGCTCTAGCCTCAGTAGTGAGGCTACGAGGGGAAGCAAGATCTGGATCACCATTAAGAGTAGCATACAAAGGCTGGAGCACAATATTAGGAATATGTAAATATCCTCTTATCCAATTAATGTCTCCCAGCAATTTTTGAAAATCATTTAGAGTTTGGAAATCTTGAGTCCTGATGGTAATTTTTTGTGGTTTTAATTTGTCATACCCAATTGTCGCTCCCAAATACCTGATAGAATCCCCTGTTTGAACCTTTTCAGGTGCGATGTGCAGTCCATGTTGAGCCAACAGCATCACGAGTTCTTTATAAGCCTCATTAACTGTCTGTTCTAATTTTGCGGCCAATAACACATCATCCATATAATGAATGATCTTGGTGGAGGAATACTTATGTCTGAGAGGTGCGAGTGCCTTCCCCACATACATTTGGCACATCGTGGGACTGTTAGCCATCCCCTGTGGCAACACCACCCACTCAAACCTTTGATCTGGTTCCTCGTGATTACACGAGGGAAGGGTGAAAGCAAAACGTTGTGAATCTTTAGGATGCAAAGGAATGGAAAAGAAACAGTCTTTAATGTCAATAACAATTATATGCCAGCCTTGAGGAACAGAGGAGAGCAGAGGCAGCCCTCTTTGAATGGGTCCCATGAGTTGCATCTGAGCATTAACTGCTTGTAGATCATGCAGTAGGCGCCACTTCCCTGATTTTTTCTTAATGACAAATATGGGAGTATTCCATGGAGAAGTAGAAGGTTGGATGTGACCCAAATCAAGTTGTTCTTTGACTAGATCATGGGCTGCTGCCAGTTTAGCCGAGGGAAGAGGCCACTGAGGCACCCAAACAGGCACCTCGGTGAGCCATGTTATGGGTATTTGAGCCCCAGTGGCCCCTAGGAAAAACCCAGACCAAACCTGTTAAGCTTTTGATGAGCTAGCACAGGATGCTTACGCCCCTGTAGGTGCCTATTAGGGTCCCCAAAAATCTTTCCAGCGGCATCCACCATCCTTGCTACAAAATCTAGAAAAGGGTTCTGTAGAGCCCTGCAGAATCTTAGTCAAGTAACCAGACACCTCTCCTCTATTTGGAAGTGACTTCCATGCCCGAATGCAAATGTTGTTAATTTGATCATATGCCTCAGGAGGGAATCCTGTCTGTTGATTAGCAAATCTGCCTTGTCCTAAAAGCATATCCTTGTCCCAATGGGGGTGTCCCGCCGCATAGTTTTGGGCGGCCTGCTCAACAGCGCCCTCTAGCAGAAAGGCTCTCCAGTCCAAATATTTACCTGGAGAAACACAAGCCCGAACAAGGCTAGCCCAATCTGAAGGAGTCATACAAAATCTAGCAAGTCCCTCCACCTGAGTAAGGGTGAAAGCGGCATCTACGCCATAAGTGCGGAAAGATTCCGCCAAGGTTTTAATTTTCTTAAAGTCTAAAGGCTCATGATATCTTCCCCTGTTATTGTCCTGAAATACAGGGTATGCAAGTCCCATATCTGTATTAACTGTCCTCCAAACTTGCGCATGAAAATATCTCCCGGAATTTTGGCTCCCCCCCACATACGGGGGTGGGGCAACCGGCACCATATCTTCTTTGAGATATTCTACCTCCTCCTCCTCAGAGTGTTGTTGACCAATATTGGATCCCGTCCCCTTTTTACAGTAGGCCTGCGTGCCCTGTATCCCTTTTTTCTTTTTCTTCACTTTTATCGTTCGTAGTTGTTGTAACAATATATCAAGGTCCTCAGAACTCTCTGAGCCGCTTGTGTTCTCAGGCGTTTTTAATTCAGCCAAGTCTGGGTAGAGCCTTCTCCTATTTTTAGTTTCAGGCTCTTTTGCCTTCTCACTACTCTTACTCCCAATGTTCTCTGCCACTTCACTATGTGATCCTTCAGACTTTTCCTCATGTAGTTGCTCAAAAACTTCTTGTCCTTTAGTAAGTGCTTCCTGACATCTGCCATCTGGGAGGCAACTACGGATCATCTTCCAAAGGGGTATCACCCCACCCTCTAATATGCCCTGCTCAGAAGCAAAGTCAAGATCTGTGCCTAACTTATCCCAGCTAGATATAGTAAGGCTGCCCGAGAACGCAAACCACGGTGCAGCAATATCTGTCTTCCGTAAAAATCTCTGTAAAGTACTACGTTTCACTTCTAGGCCCTTGCAACGTAACAGGTTATCTAGGGCCAGGAGAAGCGGACTTGAAGATACGGCACTCATGACACAACAAAAGACACACAAAAAACAAAAGTGAAAGTAAGAGCGAAAGTACACAGTGCAGCTGCAATAAGATGTAATGCTCTCTCTGGCTTTACAGAGGAGCTGCCGCTTTGATAGCGGGTCCCACTTACCTGGGACTAATCCCCGCTTTGACCGCGGGTCCCACTTACCTGGGACTAACCTCCGCTTTGACCGCGGGTCCCACTTACCTGGGACTAACCGGTGCACCACCCCTGACTGCAGAAAGTTCTGGTTCCCGGGTTTTCAGCACCACTTGTCGCGACCCCTTGCCCGCAAGGAAGATGCAACTCAGGAATCTTCTTTCAGCAGTTTATTCAGGCCCTTGATATTTCTTCTTCTTCCTTGTTGGATGCCCCTTCCAGCCTTAATAAAGCATCCCAAGCCCCAATGCAAAGCTTCCACGTGGAACTTTCTCACAGGGTGCTGAAAAACCATGCACCAACTCTCCCAAACAAGGAGTTGTTTGTTACAGACCACAGTGGAGCCAGCACCATCCTGCAATGGCGACCATAATCTGCAGAAGCGGCTCACCACACACAAACATGGAACTCTGCTGGCCTAAAGTCTTCTTAAGAAACTCCCTCTGAGGTTGGGCACATGTAATATATGTTGTTCTCAGGAGCTTTAGCTTCCATTGTAGTGAGACCATCAAAGCTGGGTCTGCATCTATGGGACCTGGAGGACAAGGTTACTTATTTTAAAATGAACATGAGGAAGCATTGCTAAATCCTCTCTTTGTAGGTAAACTGTAGCCACTGGGGGCTAAGTGTCTCCCCATGTGCACTGTGAACCCATTTGTTCATACTCCATCTTTCGTGGTGTTTCTTGCTGCTGCACTGGGAGTTTGGTATTTGCTTCACGAATCAAGGAGTTCAACTGGGACACAGTGCTGGAGGGAGTTCTGTCACGTTTGGTGGGTCAGGGTCTGCAGGAAAATGCACCAACCAGGCTTCTATACCACAAGCTTGCCTCTTTGAGCATAGTAACCTGATTCTGAACATTGCCCTGAAACTCCTCAATATCACAAGATGCCTTTACATAGAAGGGTCTGCTGGCTGCACCATATCAGTCTTAATCCATTTGGAAGCCAATGGCATATCCACATGGCCACACCACAGATTTTTTATCACACACCTGCCCACAATTTCTCTAGGCCCACTACTCAGCAGCCTCCAACTTACTAGCATGTCTTTTCTATATTATTTTCATGAAACCCAGTCAATCAAGGCACCTTCAGGTATACTTATGATCAGAAACAGGACATCCAAAGGTTCTCCAGTGCCACCTGCTCATGGGAATTTTAAGCATTTCATGGTATTTATCTAACCATTTTTCAAGGATGAAGTTGGAGGCACTGTGGGTTTCAATTCATTTAGGAACCATTAAATGGTGAGAAAGCTCATTTCAATGAAGATCTGGAGAACTCTCACAGGCAAGGCTTCCCAAAGAGTGGCCAAAAGTTCACATGAAGCCAGGCCCATTGAGGTCTACAATGGGAGGTCCTTGTTTGTTTTGACTCTCAACTATGGTTGCCAAGTCTTTCAGAATAAAATAATGTGATATCCTGGCTGAGATTTCCAGTGCTCTGTGGAAAGCAACCCTGGGCCAAGACTCATTTTCCAAGGGCGACTCTCATGCGAGGCCTCCTAAAATCCCAACACAATTCATTGCAATACTTCTCTGAGGTCAGTTCCAGAAATCAGTCTCTAAGTGGAATCACACCAGAGTTGAAGCCCAGGTGTAACCAATCATCTCTTCCAACCGCCACACAAGTGATCACATTTAAAACCAAAACACTCCCACCTAGCCCTCATCTTCTTCCATAAAGACACTCATAATAACCTCTGGCTGGAGGTTTACTTGAGAGGCACAGCCCAAGACAGTGTCCAAAAGAAGCTCCCTTACCACTCATTTGCCTAAAGGCCCGGACTCCCTTCCTGTGAACCAGGAGTGATTAAATATGCCTGCTGTTAATACTGCTTCACTTCTCCAATTTGTGGCCTACTGACTGTGGAGTTTAGATTCTTTATGTGAATTGGAGTTATGAGAAAACCAAAGCACCAATGGGCTAGACTCTACAGAGCTTTGAAGAACTCATTAGACCCAAGGAATCCCTATTCTCACTTGACGGAGGAAGGAACATTACAGAGGAAGGTGAGAGACTTCATGCACAATGACTGCTCTTTTGGCCATTTTCGTTTTGGATGCACACATGGGATCTTTCTTTAGACCCAACAGGTGCTGAGAATCTAAGCCACAGTCTCACACAGAACCAAGAGGCTGATTCAGACTCATCCCATTCCAAAGCAATTAAGCAAAGAGCCCAAGGTGATGCCCATTCATTTCCATCTGAAAACTGTTTTCTTCAGGCTTCACAAAGGGGCGACCTGAGGCAAAGACCTTCCTGACATTCAGGGCAACGGACAAATAGGTAAGCAAAAGACCCAAAGCAGGGTTTCTCCACTGAGACTCTCCTAGTCACACTGATATCTGAGTTTTCTGATATGCTCCCATTCCCTTCAGCTATCCAGTACATAGCCATGTCACAGAGCTTGGAGGTGGTACATAACTTGGAAACAAAATCATGAGCCTATTCTAGAGAGAGGCCAAAATCAGGAAGAATACAGGAACTTAGGAAGATTGTAGGTGTTGTACATCTATAAGGCAAGCCACAGTCCATTCATAAATTAGGGAGGATGAATGCTGAGAAGCTTTCTACTAGACATAACACATCCATTGATGCATTCTCTTTTCTAATATCTACAACCACAGACACAGTGGGATACACAGACATAGAAACACTCGCCTTGTCAAAGGACTTACTAGACACAGTCCATTCCAAACCAAACAAACTGCCTTTCCTACGTATTCTTAGAACATGAGACAAAACCACAAACTCACACCCATACCCACAAAGATACCTCTTTCCCCCAAGTAGGTATGTGACTATCCAGAGAGTCCTCTGACTGGTGGGCCATTTTTTGTTCCCCCGAAATGGCCTGTCCTGTCTAAGATCTGGTCTACTTGGCCAACTCTGTGAAGTTGTCAGGGCCCAGCAGTGAGCCACTACCTGCGTTCTTAGGAAAGGCCGCTCCTCAGAGCTCTCCTGGCATTTGGCCATACTCACATCAGTATTTACCAAGAAAGACGGACTCTGTCCTTGGTAAGTCTAAACAAGTGAGACCACTGGGACTGAGACTGGGCCTGCCTCTGGGTGCTTGGCTTCTTGGATTCCAAGTTCAGAGAGTTCCATCACCAAGGAAATTAGGTAAGGTCACTTCCTTCAGAAACTGAATTAGGTCACTGCCTTGGCAACCACTTTGTCCTAACAGTTTCTTCAAACGGTCCTTTGAGATGGAGGCTGCCCCTATTTCCTGTGACAATTTCACAAGTTAGAATGTTATATTAACCATAGGCACTTGGAACAGCTCTCCACACAGGCCTGGTTTGGTTTATCTTCTCTACATTAAAAAGATAGAGGCTTATTCAGACACATCCCTTCGTCCTGACCAGGTTTTTTTGCCATGTAATAGGACTTTCGCTTTCTCAGGTCCTTCATAGTTCCCTACATCTCCTCCAGGGATCATATCTACATGGACCTTTGAGCTTCTCAGCAGGTGAAAGATTCCCTATATTCCTGTATTGTAAGACCAACTCTGTGCCTGCTCTTTTGTAAAGTTAGATTAGGGAACAGTGTATGATTAGGGTTAATAACAGGTTTGATTAGGGTTAGGATTCATTCTGCTGGATGAATAATGGTATTGGTATTCTGTGATATTTAATAATATAGAGGTGAAATATAAGTATGAAAACAGAATTCTAGGTAAGATTTGAAGCCCAGAAGGGCATTGGTCACTTTAGTGGGATACTTACCTTTGAACTATGTTCTGCACAGATGTCTCAAATAAATAGATAAACAATGGCAAAGGACCATGTACCTTGGTTGATTGAATGTCTAAGAGAACATCCAGTCAAAAAGGCATAGTCGATAGGATTAGGAAGATAGTGTTGGTTTAGATAGAAAAGTGAGTATAAGATTTGGACCAAAAGTTCTTTAGCAATAGAGTTTTGGTTAGAGAGTGAATGTAAATGTCAGCACATGTGAAGAGTCGGTCACAGTGATGAACTGGAAAAAATATGTAGGAAAGCAGATATCAATAGAGACATTAGGAAATCAGGCAAAGTATATAGTGAGTGATAGGATTAGACATATTCAACAGGCTTGAGATTGAATATATAATCTTAGGAAGAAACAAATATGTAGTCACCAATAGGATAGACATTTGAGAGCATTAGGCAACCTGGACATGGGTGTTTTTAGTAATCCATGCACACTTTCTATTTAGGATTTGGTACAAACATAAGTGTGACATTTGCTTTTTTTGTGTCCAGAATATTACACTGATAAAATATATATGTAGATCAGATGACATGAGTATTTCTTCCACCATTTCTAGGAGCAATATATTGAAGACATATAAATTAGTATTGGGGGTACAAATAGGTGCACCCTTTTTCTATGAATATAGAGATAATGCATGACTAAACCATACTGTGAATAAATAGTATCACTGTTTTCAACTTTAAATAATGGATTGAATTGATATCTGAAAATATACAGGAAATTTTATATTTATGTACATACATTCATTCAAACCAGTTATATATCTATTGGTAATATTATGGTTATAGTTTATCATGAAGTGTGTGTGAGTTTTGCTTCAAAATTGATTATGGAAATCGAAAATAATGTGTTTGGAAAGAAGTCTAATGAAAAGACCAATCAAGACATCTGGAGAAATACATGTGTTCAAAAGCAGGAATTGATTGTAAGTGAAACAAATGCCCATAAATTTGTGAATTTGTGGATGAAATATATATCCTATGATGTCCATTATATGAAGAAATATTAAGTACCAGTGTTGAATAAAATTGAACGTCAAAATACACACCTTGTCCCATCGGAATCTACTTGCATTGATGTTAAACTGGGTCAGTTACTGTAGAAATATTAGTTTTTGTATGCACCATTCATTCAACTTAGTGTTCAGTACTAGGATACAAATATGTTTTTCAGGTGGATGAATATTTCTGAGAATAATCTTGTGAAAAGTTGATTATAAATCCAAGTCCATGAACATGAATGAATTTAGGGAATTTAAATAAGACACATATATTTCATAGATTGAAAAATCTGGAGAGTGTGTATTTGTATATATATACACATATTTATATATACACAAAACACACAGAGAGACATTAAAAAGTAGTAATATATATGCCAATCAAAATTCATCAATAAATATATATTATCCACAGATGACAAAACATATATTTTACTGAACATGGATTTATGTATATTGTTGTTCTACCAGGGGACTCAACCATAGGTTGAATTTTCGTTTCCAACAGCGTTTAAGAGGAGTGATCTTTTTTCAGAATTTGTATAGGCCAAGTCAGCCACCTCACAAAAATGTACCTGTGATACCAGGTAGGATTCTATAAGTGCATGTAAAAATACATGTGATGAATAGGATACAGAGAAAGGGATACAGGAATTCACATATTTGTTAATTTTAAAAACACATGAAGAATTATTTCAATTGAAAATTTACTAGATTTATAACACCTAGCGTTTATCATGCAAAAGGCAAGTCCAGCTATACACCATGCCTCCACTGAACTTCTTGTATTTCTATTCTGTTTGCATTATTTTTCTCCATCATCTTAGGATTAGTTGTCAGACTCTAGTAAGGTATGTGAATATTTCTCAGAATAATCTTGTGAAAAGATTATTATAAATCCACATTCATGAATATGAAAAATTTAGGAAGTGTAAAATAAGACACATATATTTCATATTTTGAATAATCTGGAGAGTGTGTGTGTGCGTGTGTGTGTGTGTGTGTATATATATATACACACTCATGCACACACACACACACACACACACACACACACACACACATATACACAGACATTAAAAAGTAGCACTATATGTCAATTGAAAATCACCAAGAAATATATATCATGCACAGATTCAAATAAATTCATTTTACTGAACATGGATTTATGTATAATGTTGTTCAACTAGGAAGCTCACACATAGGTTGAATTTTCAATTCCAACAGCGTTTAGGAGGAGTGATCCCTTGTCAGAATTTGTATCTGCCAATTCAGCCACCACACAAGAATGAACGTGTGGTAACAGGTAGGATTCTATATGTGCATATAGAAATACAGGTCCTGAATAGGCATTAAAAACATATGGAGAACTATTTCCAAAAAAAATTGACTGGATTTATAACTCCTACCCTATATTATGCAAAAGGCAAGTCCAACTATACACCATGCCTCCTCTGAACTGCTTGTAGTTCTATTCTTTTTGGGTTATTTTTCTCCAACATATTAGGATTAGTATTCAGAATCTAGTAGAGTATGTGTTAATGTCAGGGATTCAGTATTTTGAATGGAAAATTGGAAAATTTATCCAATGTGTATGCAAATATGTGCTACACAAAAATCTTCCCACTTTCATCCAGAACAATGCCTTGACATTACCTTCACCCCAAGTAAGACACAATTAGAGGAGAAGTGTTAGAAAATCTGTGAATACTTATCTGGAATGAAATATGATAAGGAGTTCACAACCATGGACGTGGTAGAGGAGTTTCCAAAAGTAAGGGACAGGGTAAACACTCCACAATAATGGAGCTCTGCTGGCCTAATGACTTCTTGAGAAACTGCCTCTGAGTTTGGGCACTTGAAATATATGTTGTTGTCAGGAGCTTTTGCTTTTTTTCTAGTGAGATGATCAAAGCTGGGTCAGCATCTATGTGACCTGAAGGACATAAATTGTAATATTCCAATGAACATGAGGGAAGAGTGCTGGATTCTCTTTTTGTGGGTATACTGTGGCCACTGGTGGCTAAGTGTCTCCCTGTGTGGACTGTATAGTCATTTATTGCTCTTCCACTCACCATTGTGTTTCTTGCTCCTGCACTGGGAGTTTGGTATTTGCTTCACCAAATACATGGAGCTCAACTGGGACACAGTGCTGGTGGGAGTTATGTCACGTGTGGTGGGTCAGGTTCTGCAGGAGAATGCACCAACCAGGTTTCTAACCCACATAGTTTACCCCCTTGAACATAGCAAGCTGATTCTGAACATTGCCTTGAAACCTCTCCATATATCAAGATGCCTTTAAATAGAAATTTATGCTGGCTGCACCATGTCAGTCCCAAGCAATTTGGAATCCAATGGTAGATCCTCATTCCCCTACCACAGATGTTTTATCACACATATGCCCACCACTTCTCTAGGCCCACTACTCAGCAGGATCCAACCTATAGGCTTCTCTGTTCTACACCATTTTCAGGAAACCCAGTCAATCAAGGCACTCTCTGGTATACTCATGATCAGCAACAGGACACCCAAAGTTTCTCCAGTGCCACCAGGTCATTGAAATTTCAAAAATTTAATTGTATTTATATAGCCATTTTTCAAGGATGAAATTGGAGGCACTGTGGATTTCAATTCATTTAGGAACCCTTAAATGGTGAGAAAGCTCATTTCAATGAAAGATCTGGAGAACTCTCACAGGCAAGGGTTCCCAAAGAGTGGACAAAAGGTCATATGAAGCCAGGCCCATTGAGGTCTACATGTGAGGTCCATGTGCGTTTTGTCTCTCAATTATGGTTGCCAACACAATTCATGGCAACACTTCTCTGAGGTCCGTTCCAGCACTCAGTCTCTAAGGGGAATCACACCAGTGTTCAGGCCCAAGAGGACCCAGGCATCTCTTCCAACCGCCACACAAATGACCGCAATTAAATCAAAACACTCCAACATGGGCCTCATATTCTTCCATATAGACACTCATCATAACCTCTGGCTGAAAGTTTCCATTAGGGGTGCAGCCCAAGACAGTGTCCAAAATAAGCTCTTTTGCCACTCATTTGCCTAACATCAGGGTGGACTGTACACCCTTCCTTTGAACCAGGAATGATCAAATAGCCCTGCCGTTAATACTGCCCTGCTTCTCCAATTTGAGGCCTACTGACTGTCAGGTATTGATTCTTTCTGTGATTTGGAGTCATGACAAAACCCAAGCCCCTATGGACTATCCACTGTAGGGCTTTGAAGAACTCTTTTGACCCAAAGGATCCCTATTCTCACTTGATGGAAGTCAGGAACTGAAAAGTTCGGACGAACGTCTTAGGAAAAGACCACCAAGAGACTGTCTCATGCCACCGCAAAAGGGTTTATTGTGGGTCCAGCATGCTGGGGCTCAGAGCTCACTTCAGAGGAGCAAAGAACAAAGAGCCCCAGAACAACTTGAGCAGAGTTTATATACATTCTATGGAGAGGGCAGGGTTTTTACATACATCATAGCCTCTTTTAGAAAATCATCTTATACCCCAGCAAAATCAAATAACAACTCTAAAACATGATTAGCACATTCATTGGCGGGAACAGGTCGTGCAGTGGGTGATTGGTCAGCCCTGAGAAGGGGTTAACATTTAAACTGATTGGTTGAAGCCCTGAGATGTATACGTGCAGATCTGCATGGTTTCTGGGAAGGGGTGTTAAGTATCTAGCTGGTCAGGGAAGATTTCAACACACATCTAATAGGAAGATCTGGGAATTGTCTTAAGTGCCACAGGAATTTCAGGTTCTGAGTGCAGCTTGAAAGCTTTACAAAACCTGGTTCTTTACATTTCAATTTCAATATATTTTATTCTTTCATTTCCCACTCCGTTTTCTGACTACTTTTAATCTTAAAAGTAATGTTTCATAATTATTCTGGCGTCTCAAATTCTATTTCTGCCAGTGGAGCATATTTCTGTCTGATTAGCATGAGTTTTACCTACCCAATCTGAGCCTGGAATAAGGAAACTATGCGGTTAAGCAAACATGGTCCCACAGTTAGCAACACCTTAAGGATGATCAGGGGTCAAGCTAAGTCTGATAGGAGTGTAGTTAACCAGGGGGACTGGGTAAAACATGACTCAAACCACCCTTGTTGAATCTCCCTTTCTCTCTGGCGCTATTCAAGTTATTTTCTTAATTTACTCATGGATTATTTTGCAACTCCAGTAGGGTCAGCATAAAAACAACAGTATTCTCTCAGTGCCGCACAGAGACCCCCTCCCTCATGAAGAGGAAATCTAGTCCTCCCCTGTTCTGTAAAACAAATGCAGAGAGAGAGAGAGAGGTTAAGGATTCCTGCAGCATTGTGATAGAGGTTTCTAACGTCTTCAAGTCTTGATCTATTGATGTTTCTAATTGGGCCAATTGTTGTGACCCACGGATCATAGCAGCTGTTCCCATACCCACTCCTGCAGGACCTCCTATCCCCAATAGGATGGCTAGAGTAAGGGACAATGGCTCCCGGTGAAATTGGGTTGTTTGTCCCCCAAGTAGACCTTTGAATGATTCTGCATCATGATAGAGCACCCTGGGGAGTATCTGCACCATTACACAATAATTTACAGAGCTGTCAAATACCTGGGCTGAAAAGCAATGAGTTCTGACTGTGTGGAGTTCAGTACCATAAACATTCCTTTAATTAGTTCCCAGGGGGTGGAGTCAGCTGTACTCTGGACTGGGGAAGTAGGCAAAGACGGAAACCGGGAATTATGAGATGGTAGAGGGGTTCTGGTAGATCTAGGCATGGGAGGTTTAGGAGGCTTAATTCCTGGCTTGAGGGGATTGGGCCCTATTGCTGTGGTATTTTCTTTCTTTTTAAGCTGGAGGGTGAACCAGAGACCAAAGTCATAACCGGGGCCATAAATATAGAATTGCATTCCCCACGTATTTCTCATAGGCCATTTTGTTCTGAGGTAGCCCCTTCCTTTGGAAGTGAAAGTTATATTGAGGGGGTAACATAGACTATTCTTTCCACAGCGAGTTTTTGACACCACTTGGCTAGTGGCACATTTCTTGGGATCAATCCAGGTGTCATTTCATCCTACCCAAATCTTGCTGTCTGGGGAGTTTGGGTTCCACCATGCAGCTTCCGTTTGTTCACAACCCCAAGATCTAAAATAAAAGTTACTGGGTCCTCCACAGGTTTGGGCCTGTTTGCGACTTTGGAAATCTGCTGGGCACACATAACAGTCTTGACTGGCTAGTTTACACATGAGCTTGGGGAGATTACATCCATAATTCATGGGTTAAAGTGGTCTATGTTGCCCTGGTTTGCATTTGAGTGGGATCTGTGTGGGGTCCTCTATGTCAGGGAGATCCCAGTCAGAGAGGCCTATGGGAAGCTGACAAATGTCCGGGGGGAGAGATGGCCACCAATTCCATAAGGGGGCTGTATGTGAAATACACCACCCTACTTGCCCAGTAGGATTTATAACTTGCCATCGTTGCTGAACAGGCTGATGGGGATTAGGACTGCTGATGGTCAGGGGAAGAATCCATAGCCCTACCCACACGACGGACACGCAACTTGAGATGGTTACCAGTCTGTTTCAGTTTCCAGCCAGAGTCTGTACAGGGTGCAGGCATGAGATGGGTGGTATGGATCTATGAAGTGATCTCATCCACTTTCACCACTGTGGGTGTTATAAGCAGCACCTGGTATGGTCCTTTCCAGCGGGGTTCCAGGGATGACACCTGATGCCATCTCACGTAGATGAACTCTCCCACTTGATATCGATGTGGGGTTCCCTCATCTCCAGGCTGATTATCAGAGGCCAACTGTTTCCACAGGTATCGCTGGGTGCTGGTTTTGTTCAAGGGATTTAAGTCTGTCAAGCAAGGGGGTGTGAAAGGAATCATTAAGTCTCCTAGTTGGGGTTAGTCCCTTCCTGAAGGAGGGGCACCATAGAGAATTTCATAAGGGGTGAGGTTACACAAAGAGGAAGACTTGGTATTTCTTGCACAAAACAGTGCATAACTTAGGAACAGAGTCCAATTTTTCATGCCAGTCTCCAAGCTTTATTTCGTTAAGGTCTCTATGATGGTTCTATTCATCCTTTCTACCTGTCCTGAGCTCTGGGGTCTATAAGCACAATGTAACTTCCAATTAATCCCCAGGGTCCTGGGAAATCCCTGTCTTACCTGGGCCATGAATACCGGTCACTTATCCGACCCTATTACCTTAGGCAGGCTGAACCTTGGAAAATGTCTTCTAGGATCTTTTTGACCACCAGCTGAGCCGTTTCTTTCTTCATGGGGAAGGCTTCGACCCATCCTGAAAAAGTATCTACAAAGACTAGGAGACATTTAAGTCCAATCCTTGCTGGCTTTATTTCAGTAAAGCTCACTTCCCAGAATTGTCCTGGTCTGATTCCTCATAAGCGCTTCCCTGAAGTAAGCTTCGATGGGTAAGTATTAACTAATTGGCCAACTTGACAAGCTGTAGTCACCTGCGCAGTTATTTCTTTCCTCTTTGAGTCAGTCAATAATAATTCCTTCCTTTGGTCCTTTAAGAGTGCCTATAACTTCTTAGAGTCTAAGTGGGTGAGCTGGTGTATGTCTTTGAGATAAAGGTGGGCTTTTGAAAATTGTGTACTTGGCTCTGTAGGTTCCCAGAGTTCTGTATCTGTCTCCTCAGATGATAAGTTGCCTGAATGTTCCGGTGCGGCCAAGTCTCCTGATTGTTGTTCCCCCCGGTGTGGAAAAAGTGAACAGAGGCACTCCGTTTAGGACTGCCAATTAGCTTCCTCATCTGCCCTTCTGTTTCCAACCGCCACGGGGTCGTTTTCCTTCTGGTGCCCTGGACAGTGCACTATGCCTAGGTCCGTAGGGCCCTGCACTGCTGAGAGAAGGTGGAGGATCATATCTTTGTTCTTTATTTCTTTATTTCTTTCCCAGCTGAGGTTAATAGCTACCTTTGCTGGTAAATAGCCCCGTGCACATTTGCAGTGGCAAATGCATAGCGGCTATCAGTGTATATGGTGGCCCTTTTGCCTGTTGCTAGTACCAATGCTTTCATAAGGGCAATCAGTTCTGCCTTTTGGACTGATGTCTCTTCTGTGAGACCAGAGAAACAGATGACATTAGATTTGCTAACTACTGCTGCTCCAGCCCACCACGTACCATCTTGGAGGAAGCTGCTCTCGTTCGTAAACCATACGACTTCAGGGTGAGGCAGTGGCTGGATCCTTCAAGTCTCGTCCTATACTGGTTTCTCTGCCTCTTTTTGGGCCACTCTTTGTCCAAGTTTTCTTTTTCTTTACAGTAGGCACATTGATCTGAGGCCAGGGGCAGCCTTTGGCATGGGCCCATGTATCCCTTCATGTCTCCGTGCTTTTTAACTTCTGGTCTATTTGCTGCTCTGACCAAAACCTTAGCCAATGATTTAGTCTGCCTTTTGCTCCTTTCATCCTCCTTTTGTTCCCTTTCCTTCTCTCTCATCTGTTCCCATTCCTCCTCAGTTTCTCTCTTATAATATACTTTCTCAGTTTATCTGACTAAATCTCTTAAGGTCATATCGTGTAATCCATCTAGACTTTGTAACTTTCTCTTAATATCTAGGGCAGCCTGCTGGATAAAGGCCATTGCAACAGAGGTTTTTTTGTCCTCTGCCTGAGGATCAAAAGGAGTATATTTTCTATTTGCTTCCATAATTCTCTCCAGAATCATAGAGGGAGACTCATTAGGACCTTGGATTATCTCTCTTACCATGGCCAAATTAGTCGGCCCTCTGGCGGCCACTCGGAGCCCCGCTATTAGAGCCCGGTGATAAGTGGACAAATGCTACCAACCATCAAAGGTGTTGGGGTCCCAGTTTTGTCGGTTCATGGGCCCATAAGGACGAAGAGGGAGCATCACAGTGGCTTCTGAGTTTTCTATTTTCCGTAGCTGGCGGGTTTCTTCAGGTGGCCCAGCTTCCACCAGAAAAGGAGGGGCTGCTGCTGCTGCGGAGAAGTCCCTTGGAGGGCTTGGGTCTGGCCCAATTGCCTCTAGTGGCGGAGAGGCTGAGTCAGTGGTGGGAGAATCATCTGGAATGTGTTGGCGGTTGGGGAGCGAGGGTAGAGGATAAGGAGGGGGAGGATTGTCCAGTCTTGTGACTCAGGAAGAATGGGGGGAAGATGGGGAGGGAACGGAAGGTTTGAATGATAGGATCCTGGGGAAGGGGTATATGGCTGTTGATCTGGGTGGCCACGTGGTCCCGGCTGAAAGACAATATCTCTGACTTTTCGGATTAGAGGGAAGTAGAAGGATCCTTCTGCGGGCCACCCGACTTTGAGGATGGGCCATTCTGAAGCACAGAGAGTATGCCAGGTCTGACATTTAACTGAAAAATAATGATTCTGGGCCCTTGAGCGGACATCAGTCCAATGATCAAGGGTCAGCGACAGAAGCATGAAAGTGCTTTGTCCCATAATGGGAGTTACTCAAAAAGAGACAGTGAAGACACAAACGCAACACAAAGACAAACAGTAAACGTTTAACATGGGTCCAAGACAAATATTAGAACTCAGTAACTGGCAAAACCTGATGGGTTAGACAATAAAGACAGACAGTAAACTCAACATGAGTTCGGGACAATGAACAAAACTGTGTAGCCAGCAAAACCTGATGGGCTGGCAAACCGAATCCTGAAGCAAAATATAACCGAGTTGAGGAAACTAATATTCCTTGATTTCCCTCATCCTCTGGAGTGTCCCCCAGGGACGTGGCCAGTAGCTCTGTGACACGTCTGCCAGCCACCGTCAGAGAGAGCTAATGCTCTTCACCGACAGCCACTTTGCCAAGCCCTCACCTGAAACCCGAAACCAGAAAGAGGCGCCTTTCTTACCCTGAGAGGAGTCCCTTGGGGTCTTTCGTCCGCTGCGCCGGATATCTCACCTGGGGCCTCCAGATGAAAAGGTGGGGCGAACATCGGAGGAAAAGACCACCAACAGGCTTTCTCATGCAACACCAAAGGGTTTATTGGGGGTATAGAGTGCTGGAGCTCAGGGCTCACTTCAGAGGAGCAAAGAACAAAGAGCCCTAAGAACCACTCGAGCGGAGTTTATATACATTCTTTAGAGAGGGTAGGGACTTTACACACATCATAGCCTCCTTTAGCAAATCATCATATTCCACGGGAAAATCAAATAACAACTCTAAAACATGATTAGCACATTCATTGGCGGGAACAGGTTGGGCAGGGGGTGATTGGTCAGCCCTAAGAAGGGGTATACATTTAAATTGATTGGTGGATGCACTGTGATGTATACGTGGTGAGCTGCATGGTTTCTGGGGAGGGGCTGTTAAGTAACTAGGTCCTCAGGGAAGATTTCAACACACATCTAATGTGCAAATCCGGGAATTGTCTTAACTGCCACAGGAATTTCAGGTGCTGAGTGCAGCTTGGAAACTTTACAAAACCTGGTTCTTTACATTTCAATTTCAATTTCTTTTATTCTTTCAGAACCTTACAGAGGAAGGCGAGAGAGTTCATCGACAATTACTGCTATTTTGGCTATATTGGTTTTGGATGCACACATGGGATCTTTCTTTAGATCCATCTGGTGCTGATAATCTAAGCCATAGCCTCAAACAGGGCCAAGAGGCTGATTAAAACATATCCATTTCCAAAGCAATTACTACTCTGAAGTCAGTTACAGAACTCAGTCTCTTAGGAGAATCACGCCACTGTTAAAGCCCAGGTGAACACAGTCATCTCATCCAAAAGCCACACAAGTTACCACAATTAAAATCAAAACAATCCCACATGGCCCTCATCTACTTCCATATAGTCACTCATCATAACCTCTGGCTGGAGGTTTCCTTAAATGGCACAGCCCAATAGAGTGTCCATAATAAGCTCCCTTCCCCTCATTTGCCTAAATTCAGGGTGGCCTGGACACCCTTCCTGTGAACCAGGATTGATCACATAGTTCTGCCATTAATACTGCTCTGTTTCTGCAATTTGAGGCCTACTGACTGTCAGGTATAGATTCCTTATGTGATTTGGAGTCATTATTAAACCCAAGCACCTTTGCAGGGATTGGAAGAACTCATTTGACCCAGAAAATCCCAATACTCCCTTGATGGAGGTCAAGAACCAAACAGAGGAAGGCAAGAGACTTCATCCACAATGACTGATTTTTTGCCATTTTGGTTTTGGATGCACACATTGGATCTTTCTTTAGATCCATCCGATGCTGATAATCTAAGCCACAGCCTCACACAGGGCCAAGAGGCTGATTCAGAGACATTCCTTTCCAAAGTAATTAAGCAAAGAGCCACAGGTGATGCCCATTCATTTCCATTTTAAAACTGTTTTCTTCAGGCTTCACAAAGGGTGGCCTGAGGCAAAGACCTTCCTGACATTCAGGGCAACAGAACAATAGGTAAGCAAAAGGGCCAAAGCAGGGTTTCTCCACTGAGACTTTCCTGGTCACACTGATATCTGAGTTTTCTGAGATGCTTGCCATTCCCTTCAGCTATGGATTACATGGCCATGTCACAGAGTTTGGAGGTGGTACATATTTTGGACACAAAACCATGAGCCTATTCTGGAGAGTGGCCAGAATTCAGGAAGAAAACAGGAACTTAGGAAGACAGTACATGTTGTCCATCGATAAGGCAACCTGCAATCCATTCCTAAAATGGGTAGGATGAATGCTGGGAAGCTTTCTACTAGACAGGACACATCCATTGATTCATTCTCTTTTCTAATGTCTACAACCACGGACACAGTGGGATACACAGACATAGAAACACTCGCCTTGTCAAAAGACTTTCTAGAAACATTCCACTCCAAACCAAGCAAGCCGCCTTCCCTACCTATTCTCAGAATATAAGACAAAACCACAAACTCACACCCACACTGAAAAAGGCACCTCCTTCCCCAAAGTAAGTCTGTGACTATCCAGAGTGTCCTCTGAATGGTGGGCTATGCTATGTTCCCCAGAAATGTCCTGTCCTTTCTCAGATCTGGTCTCCTTGGCCAACTCTGTGAAATATCAGGAGCCCGCGGTGAGCCACATCTTGCTTTCTCTGGAAAGGCCAGTCTTCAAACTTTCCTGGCATTTGGCCATCCTCACATCAGTAGGTACCAAGAAAGACTGACTCTGTCCTTGGTAAATTTAAACAAGTGATCCCACTGTACTGGGAATTGGACTGGTTCTGGATGCCTGACTTCCTGGATCCCAAGTTCACAGAGTTCCATCACCAAGGAAGTGAGGTGAGGTCACTTCCTTCAGGAACTGAATGTGGTGACTGCCTTAGCCACCACTTTTTCCAAACAGTTGCTTCCATACTTCCTCTGACACTTTCACAAGTTAGATAGGTATCTCAACCATAGGAACCCAGGAACAGCTCTCCACAAAGGCCTTGGTTGGTCCATCTTTTCTACATTAAGGAGAGAGGGTCAATGAGACACAACCCTTCATCCTTACCAGGTTGTTTTCCATGGAATATGACTTTTGCTCTCTCACATCCTTCATAGTTGCCTACATGTTCTCCAGGGATCATTTCTGCATGGACCTTTGAGGTTTTCAGCAGGTGGAAGATCCACTACATTCCTGTATTGTAAGACCAACTCTGTCCCTGCTGTTCTGTAATGTTAGATTGAGGGAACAGTGTATGGTTAGGGTTAATAACATGTGTGATTTGGGTTAGGAATCATTCTGCTGGATGAATAATGGTATTGGGAACCTGCGATATGTATGAGAATATATAGGTGAAATATATGTATGAAAACAGAAATCTAGGTAAGATTTGAAGCCCAAAAGAGCATTGGGCCCTTGATTGGAATACTTAGCTTTGAATTAGGTTGTGCACAGATGTGTCAGATTAATCAATATACAATGGCATAGGACCTTGTACCTTCGATGATTGAATGTCGAAGAGAACATCCAGTCAAAAAGGGATAGTCGGAAGTGAAAGGTTTATAAAATAGGTATTTGTCACTTCCTGGGAAGAATTTTGTGTTTATTCCGAGCATAATGTAGTTGTAAAAAAAAATGATTAAATTAAAAAGACACCTTGAAGAGCGTCAATGAGAGAGTGAGAGGAGCAAAAAAAGTGGTTTGTGTCTTGGTTCACCTAGTCCCCCTGTTTGACTACTTTTTTATCAACCCTGGCCTGTCCGATAATAATCTCCATATTATTGCTAACTATAAAACCCTGTTTGCTCAACCGTGTAATTTCTTTTCTCTAAGCTCAAATTGGACAAGTTAAACTTATGGTAATACCCCACTAGCAGACATAGAATGTGACACCCCCCAATGATCACTTTTATGATTAAAAGTAGCTAGAAGAAGAAGTGGGGAATGAAAGATTAATAAAATATGTACTTGTCACTTTTTTTTTTCTGTATGCTTAACAAAACACTGTTGAAATCTTGAGAACTGTTTGCTAATCTTGTTCCCAGAATGTCCTGTCCCCAAATGCCAAACTGCAGAATGTACTCCCTCACCCGGTTGAATGCAAACCGCCCACTCTCCCTCACCCATCAATAAACTTCTCTCCCTGCCCTCCCCAAAGAAAGTATATAAGCTCTGCTTAAGCTCTTCTCAGGGCTCTCTGCTCTATTCAAGTGAGCTCGGACCCCCTGCATGCTGACCCCCTATAAACCCTTTGCTGTTGCATGAGATAGTCTTTTGGTGGTCTCTTCCTCCGAAGCTCGCCCAATGTTTACTTTGATGATTGGGTGTAGAAAAGAACATTCAGTCAAAAAGGGATAGTCGGTAGGATTAGGAAGATAGTTGTTAGGTTTAGGAAGAAGAGTGAGTATAGGTTTTGGAAAAAAAATATTCTTTATCAATAGGGTTTTGTTTAGAGTGTGAATGTAAATGTTAGCCCATGTGAAGAGTCAGTCAAAATAGTGAACCGGAGAAAATATGTAGGAAAACAGATATCAATAGAGATATTACGAAATAAGGCAAAGTATAAAGTGGGTGATAGGATTAGACATTTTCAATAGGGTTGAATTTGAATATATGATCTTAGGAGAAACCAATATGTAGTCACTAATTGGATTGATATTTGAGAGCATTAGGCAACCTGGACATGGCTGTGTTTAGTAATCCATGTTCATTTTCAATTTAGGCTTTGGTACAATAATAAGTGTGAACCTTGCATTTTGTGTCCAGAATATTACTGTGATAAAATGTATATGTAGATCAGGTGACATGAGTAATTTTCCATCATTTCTGGGAGCAATATTTTGAAGATTAATAAGTTAGTATTGGGGGTACAAAGACCTGTACCTTGTGTCTATGAATATAGAGCTAATGCATGAATAGACCATTCTGTTAATAAATAATATAACTGGTTCCACTTTATATAATGCATTTGATTCATATCTTAAAATATATAAGAAATCTTATATTGATATACATACATTCATTCCAACTAGTTATACATCTAATGGTAAAATTAAGGTTATGGTTTATCATGAAAAGTGTGTGAGTTTTGCTTCAAAAGTGATTATGGAAATCAAAAATAATGTGTTTGGAAAGAAGTCTCATGAAAAGACCAGTCAAGAACCATGAAAAAATGCATGTGTTCTGAAGCAGGAAGTGATTGAAAGTGAAACAAATGCCTCTAAATTAGCGAACTTGTGGATGAAATATATATCCTATTATGTGCATAAACTGAAGAAATAGTAATGTACCAGTTTTGAATAAAAATGAACGTCAAAATACACATCATGTCCCATAAGAATCAATTTGCATTGATGTTAACCTGGGTCAGTTACTGTATTAATTTTAGGATTTGTAGGCACCATTCACTGAAGATAGTTTTCAGTACTAGGAAACAAATACGTATTTCAGGTGGATGAATATTTCTGACGATAATCTTGTGAAAAGTTGATTATAAATTCACATATATGAATATGAATGAATTTAGGAAATGTATAATAAGACACATGTATTTCATATTTTGAAAAATCTGGAAAGTTTGTGTATATATATATATATATATATATATATATATATATACACACACACACACACACACACACATGCACACAGACATTGAAAAGTAGCAATATATATGGCAATTGAAATTCACCATGAAATATATATCATCCACAGTTTCAAAAATATTCATTTTACTGAACATGGATTTATGTATAATGTTGTTAAACTAGGAAGCTCACAGAGAGTTCGAATTTTAACTTCCAACAGCATTTAGGAGAAGTGATCTCTTCTCACAATGTGTATCTGCCAAGTCAACCACTTCACAAGAATGTACGTGTTGTACCTTGTAGGATTCTATATGTGCATATAAAAATACATGTGCAAATAGGCTACAGAGAAAGGGAGACAGGAATTCATATATTTGTTAACTTTAAAAACACATGGAGAACAATTTCAACAAAAGTTGACTAGATTTATAACTCCTACACTACATAATGCAAAAGGCAAATTCAACTATACACCATGCCTCCTCTGAATTGCTTGTATTTCTATTCTGTTTGGATTATTATTCTCCATCATATTAGGATAAGTAGTCAGAGTCTAGTAGGCTATGGGTTAGTGTCAGGGATTCAGTATTTCGAATGGAAAATTGGAAAAGGTATCCAATGTGTATGTAATTATGTGCTATGAAAAATCTTCCCACTCTTATCCAGAACAATGCCTTGACATTACCTTTGCCCCAAGTAAGACACAATTACAGGAGAAGAGTTCGAAAATCTGTATATATATATATATGGAATGCAATATGCTCAGTTGTTCACAAACTTGGAGGTGGTAGATGAGTTTACAAAAGTAACGAACAGGGTAAACCCTCCACAAAAATGGAGCTTTGCTGGCCTAAAGACTTCTTGAGAAACTGCCTCTGAGGTTTGGAACTTGAAATATATGTTGTTGTCAGGAGCTTAATCTTCATTTGTGGTGAGACAATTAAAGCTGGATCTGCATCTATGTGACCTGAAGGATCTTGTTTCTTATTTTCCAATGAACATGAGACAGCAGTGCTGAATTATCTCTTTGTAGGTAAACTGTGGCCACTGGGGGCTATGTGTCTCCCTGTGAGGACTCTGAAACCATTTGGTCATCCTCCAATTTTCGTGGTGTTTCTTGCTGCTGCACTGGGAGTTTGGTATTTGCTTCGTGAAATACAAAGATTTCAACTGGGACACAGTGCTAGAGGGAGTTCTGTCATGTGTGGTGTGTCAGGGTCTGCAAGAGAATGCACCAACCAGGCCTCTATCCCACATAGCTGGCCCCCTTGACCATAGCAACCTGATTCTGAACATTGCCCTGAAAACTCTCCATATAACAAGATGCATTTACATATAAGGGTTTGCTGGCTACACTATGTCAGTCACAAGCTATTTGGAAGCCAATGGCAGGTCCACATGACTCCACCACAGATGTTTTATCACACACCTGCACACCACTACTCTAGGCCCACTACTCAGGAGGCTCCAACTTACTGGCATCACTGTTCTTCAACATTTTCATGAAACCCAGTTAATCAAGGCACTGTATTGTATACTCATGATCAGCAACAGGACATATAAAGTTTCTCCAGTGCCACCTGGTCATGGGAATTTCAAAAATTTGATGGTATTCATCTAGCCATTTTTCAAGGATGAAGTTGGAGGCACTGTGGGTTTCAATTCATTCAGGAAGCACTAAATGGTGAGGAAGTTCATTTCAATGAATTCTCTGGACAACACTCACAGGAAAGGCTTCCCAAAGAGTGGCCAAAAGGTCACATGAAGCCAGGCCCATTGAACTGTACAATGTGAGGTCCATGTGTGTTTTGACTCTCAACTATGGCTGCCATGTTTTTCATAATAAAATCATGTGATATCCTGGCTGAGATTCCCAGTGCTCTGTGGAAAACCAACCTGGGACTAGATTTCAGATTCCAAGCGTGAATCTCATGCGTGGTCTCCTAAAATCCCAATTCAATTCATGGCAATACTACTCTGAGGTCAGTTCCAGAACTCAGTCTATAAGGGGAATCACCCAAGAGTGAAGCCCTGGTGGACCGAGTCATCTCTTCCAACTGCCACAAAAATGACCACAATTATAACCAAAACACTCCCACATGGCCCTCATTTTCTTCCATATAGACATTCATCATAACTTCTGGCAAGAGGTATCCATAAGTGGCGCAGCTCAAGACAGTGTCCAATATAAGCTTCCTTGTCCCTCATTTGCATAAAGTAAGTGTGGCCTGGACACTCTTCCTGTCAACCAGGAGTGATCAAATAGGCCTGCCATTAATACTGCTCTGCTTCTACTATTTGAGGCCTACTGACTGTCAGGTATAGATTCTTTATGTGGTTTGTAGTCATGAGAAAACACTAGCACATCTGCAGGGCTTTGAAGAACTCATTTTACCCAAGGGTCCATAATCACACTTGATGGAGGTCAGGAACCTAACAGAGGAAGGTGAGAGACTTCATCCACAATGACTGATCTTTTTGAATTTTGGTTATGGATGCACACATGGGATCTTTCTTTAGATCCATCAGGTGCTGACAATCTAAGCCCCAGCTTCACCGAGAGCCAAGAGGCTGATTCAAACTCATCCATTTCCAAAGAAATTAAGCAAAGAGCCACAGGTGATGCCCACTCATTTCCATTTGAATACTGTTTTCTTCAGGCTTCACAAAAATGTGGCCTGAGCCAAAGACTTTCCTTATATTTAGGGCAACAGAAAAATAGGTAAGCAAATGACCCAAAGCAGGGTTTCTCCACTGAGACTTTCCTGGTCACAATGATATCTGAGTTTTCTGACATGCTCCCCTTCCCTTCAGCTCTCCAGTACATGGCCATGTGACAGAGCTTGGAGGTGCCACATAGCTTGGACACAAAACTGTGAGCCTATTCTGGAGAGTGTCCAGAATTCAGGAAGAAAACAGGAACTTAGAAAGATAGTAGGTTTTGCCCATTGATCAGGCTAGCCGCAATCCATTCATAAATTGGCAGTATGAATGCTGGGAAGCTTTCTACTAGACAGAACACATCCATGATGCATTCTTTTTCTAATACCAAGACCACAAACAGAGTGGGATACACAGTAATAGAAACACTCACCTTTTCAGAGGACATACTAGATAAAGTCCTCTCCAAACCAAACAAGTCGCCTTTCCTACATATTCTCAAACTCACACCCACACTCAAAAAGGCAGCACCTTCTCCAAAGTAGGTCTGTGACTATCCGGAGTGTCCTATGATGGGTGGGATATACTATATTTCCACGAAATGCACTGTGCTGTCTCAGTTCTGGTCTCCTTGGCCAACTCTGTGAAGTTGTCAGAAGTCACTGGTGATCCACTACCTGCTTTCTCAGGAAAGGCCCCTCTTCTTAGCTTTCCTGGCATTTGGCCATCCTCACATAACTAGGAACCAAGAAAGACTGACTCTGTCCTTGGTTTACCCAAACAAGTGAGACCACTGGAACTGGGACTGGAACTGGCTGTGGTCTCCTGGCTTCCTGAATCCCAAGTTTATAGAGTTCCATTACCAAGGAAGTTATGTGAGGTAACTTCCTTCAGGAAGTGAATGAAGTCACTGCCTTGTCAAACACTGTGTCCTAACAGTTGCTTCCAAGGGTCCCATGAGATGGAGGGTGCACCTACTTCCTGTGACATTTTCACAAGTTAGAATGATATATCAACCATAGGCACCTGGGAACAGCTCTCCACACAGGCTTGGTTTGGTCCATCTTCTCTACATTAAGAAGAGAGAGGCTGATTCAGACACAGCCCTTCACCCTGACCAGGTTGTTTACGATGGAAGTTGACTTTTTCTCCCTCAGGTTCTTCATTGCTGCCTACATCTTCTCCATGGATTATTTCTGTATTGACCTTTGAGGTTCTCAGCAGGTGGAAGATCCCCTACACTCCTGATTGTAAGACCAACTCTGTCCCTGCTTTTCTGTAAAGTTAGATTGAGGGAACAGTGTATGGTTAGGGTAATAACAGGTTTGATTTGGGTTAGGAATCATTCTGCATGATGAATAATGGCAATGGGAACTTGTGATATTTACAAGAATATATAGGTGAAATATAAGTATGAATACAGAAGTCTAGGTAAGATTTGAAGCCCAGAAGAGCATTGGGTCCATGATTGGGATACTTAGCTTTGAAATACCTTCTGCACAGATGTCTCAGATAAATCGATAAAAAATGGCATAGGACCTTGTAAATTGGATGATCAAATGTAGAAGAAAACATCCACTTAAAAAGGGTAGTTGGTAGGAATGGAAAGATAGTCAGTAGGTTTAGGAAGAAGAGTGAGTATAGGATTTGCTCCAAAAGTTCTTTAGCAATAGGGTTTCTGGTAGAGAATGAATGTAAATGTCAGCACATATGATGAGTCAGTTACAATGATTAACTGGGGAAAATATATAGGGAAGCAGATATCAATAGAGACAGGAAGAAATCAAGCAAAGTATAAATTGAGTGATAGGATTAGACATTTTCAGCATGGTAGATGTTGAATATACAATCTTAGAAAGAAACAAATATTTAGCAACAATAGGATTGACATTTGAGAGCATTAGGCAATCTGGACTTGGATGTTTTTAGTAATCCATGCTCACTTTCCATTTAGGCTTTGGTACAATCATAAGTGTGAACTTTGCATTTTGTGTCCAGAATATTACTGTGATAAAGTGTATATGTAGATCAGGTGACATGAGTATTTCTTCCACCAATTATGTGGTCAATATTTTGAAGATGTATAAATTAGTATTGGGTGTACAAATAGGTCTACACTGTGTCTACAAATATTGATAAAATGAATGAATAGACAATACTGTGAATAAATAATATAACTGGTTCCAACTTTAAATTATGGATTGAATTGATATCTTAAAATATACAGGAAATCTTATATTGATATACATACATTCATTACAACCATTTATAGATCTAATGGTAATATTAGGGTTATGATTTGCCATGAAGAGTGTGTGAGGTTTGCTTCAACATGATTATTGAAATCTAAAATGAAAAGTATTCTCATGAAAAGACCAGTCAAAAAACATGGAGGAATATATGTGTACTGAAGCAGGAAGTGATAGAAAGTGAAACAAGTGCCTATAAATTTGCAAACTTGTGAATGAAATATTTATCCTATGATGTGCATAAACTGAAGAAATAGTCATGTAACATTGTTGAATAAAAATGAACGTCATAATACACATCATGTACCATAGTAATCTACTTGCATTGATGTTAAAGTGGGTCAGTTACTGTAGAAAAATTAGGACTTCTATGCACCATTCACTGAATTTAGATTTCAGTACTAGGAAACAATATGTATTTGAGGTGGATGAATATTTCTGAGAATAATTTTGTGAACATTTGATTATAAATCCACATACATGAATATGAATGCATTTAGGGATTGTATAATAAGACACATATATTTTATATTCTGAAAAATCTGGAGAGTGTGTGTGTATACACACACACACACACACACACACACGCACACGCACAGACATTAAAAGGTAGCAATATATATGCGAATCGAAATTTATCATGAAATATATATCATTCACAGATCCAAAAATATTCATTTTACTGAACATGGATTTATGTATTATCTTGTTCAACTAGGAAGCTCACCCATAGTTTTAATTTTCAGTTCCAACAACGTTCAGGAGGAGTGATCTCTTTTGACAATTTGTATCTGCCAAGTCTGCCACCTCACAAAAGTGTACATGTGTTACCAGGTAGGATTCTATATGTGCATACAAAAATACATGTGCTGAATAGGATACAGATAAAGGGCGACAGGAATTCACATATTTGTTATCTTTAAAACACACGGAGAACTACTTCAATTTAATATTGACTTGATTTATAACACCTACCCTTTATCATACAAAAGGTAAGTCCAGCTATACACCATGCCTCCTCTGAACTGCTTGTATTTCTATTCTGTTTTGGTTATTTTGCTCCATCAATTTAGGATTGCCACAGTCTGGCTGGGCACAATTCAGGAGCCACTTGTCAAAAGCTAACTTTATTTTTAGAACCACACACGCCAAAAAATAGCTCCTCCGGAAAAACACTCAGAGCACAACTGCCACCACCGGGTTCCCACAAGCTCTCAACCTCATCACTCCTCCTGCTCTTGAGGTCGATTGGCTGGGTTGTTTGAGCAGAGCCAAAAAAGTCCCCCAAGAAGCAGCTCCATAATTTGAAAGGGTGGGGAAACAGCCCAATGGGCATCACCGCAGAGGAGCCAATCAGCTAGATGTTGCTGAGGCCGCTGTGAGCCAACCATCAGCTGGCAGTCTGAAAGTTTGCTTTGGCCCCCTGGGCTGTGGCTCTCAACATCTAACCCTCTCTGTTTAAACAACAAGCATGTGGCTTAGGGACCGTGCCTGCCTTAGGTTGTCCAATAGTACATATGGTCCTTACCCATTATCGAATGAGCTGACCTCAAGGTGTCAGCCTCCTGTCTTAGATTGGTATCATTGTAATTGGATCTTACCCATCACTGACTACAGGTCCAGTATACATCCACACCTGTGGAGAGGTCTTTGTACCAGGGGCGGGTGAGGTTCTTTGCCTCATCTCTGTTGGCACCCAAATTTTAGCTGAACGACCATGACAAGCAGAAGGGAGGAAGATACACCAAGGCAATTGATGGCTCTTTTTGAAAAAATTGTACCACCGATGACATCATCAGAGAAATACCCCAACACTACCACAAGTCGCTGCACCAACAGATAGTTCACAATGCATGCAGGTGAGTTCACAATGCATACAAGTGATACATAGTCCAGGCAAGTTCTGCAAGCAGTTCAGTGATGGCTATTGCAGAAGCTGTAGATTGGTTTTATCTTTGTCTTCACATGCACTGGGATGAAGTTAGAAATTCTGGCAACAATGCCTAAAGAAAGAATTATGTAACATTCCAAAAGGCACTAAAAGAAAACAATTTTCTTAACAATTTACATTGTCTCGAAGAGAATTATTAAATATAATGCAAAGAAAAGGTGGATCCAACATGGCGGCGGGCAGAGAGGCTGCGCTTTTAATGCACTCACAGTGATGGGGTCATAAAGTCGCAAGGATAACTCTTGGATTCTACCAACGGAGATTCTCCTAGCAAAATTCCACTGAAGGGAGACCGCCCGGGAGCTACTAGAATTTTTTTGAAGCGTCTGTGTGACCCGGACGAGCGGGACCCTGCCACTAGACGCGGAGTTCGAGATTCACCAGCCACAGTCCGCGCACCGCGGGCACAGCTGCAGATCCATCCACCCGCCCGCAGCCAAAGTGACTGGGTCCTGCTAGACGCTGAGACACAGCTTGGCAGGAATAAGTCTTTAGCCAAGCCTCCACGCGCCAGGAGCTGAGGCGAACCGGGCCGGGCCAGTGCCACCCCTCCCCTCGGTCAATCCGGCAAGAAGCCTGGGGCCCGCCATAGCAGAGAGTTGACGTCATCGGAGTTCGGCTGGCGAAATTCCTTCCCAGCAGAATCCACTTTAGCAGGTGCGTGACTCCCCATACTGATACAAGCAGCCAGGAAACTTCATTGACTTCTCAGGGGTCATGTCCGTAGGGAAGCAGAGGGGAGCCCAGACCCCAAGGCCCCCATATCACCAGCGGTGACCCCTAAGGTCTTAGCCGCCAGTTTACCACAGCACTGGGGATTAAAAGGGACACTCGGTGGGGCTGCAAGTGTAACTAGATCTCTGGAGAATCACTTCTGGGAAACAGGACCTGGCTGGCAGGCTGACAGGAGGAAGGGGGTTAAGAGCTGGAGAAGTGAAATGGCTCTTGACTGACAAGTCTGAGAAACCCCCAGAAGACGCAGTACAGGGATAGCTCTCGGCAGGTAGAGAGCAGACACTCCGCTTGGAAGGCACAGCTCTGCCTACTGGAAGAGAAGAAGGTGGATCTCTAAGACTTTAATTTTTTTTGTTGTTGTTGTTGTTGCTGTTGTTGATATTTTTTTCTCTCCTTTTTCTCTCCCTGTTCCTTTCCCCCCTTTTCCTTCTCTCTTTCTATCCCATTTCAAGTTTTATTGTTCTTTTCATTCCCCTCTAATCTATCTCTCCCTCTATCATTTTTTCTTTTTAAGAGCACCTTCATTCTCCTACCGCCCAACTCTCATCCCAAGCATTACATCTTCCATTGTGTGTAATTGTCTAAATGCAAATAGGTGAATGTCTCGAGGCTGTCTATAAGACTCCTAAATACCTAGCTACTACCAACACCCTGATCCAATTGCCTGGTAGTATCCACCTTCAGTGGAGCAATCTTCTAAAGTAGCTAAGTCATACTAACCATTGTACCACCAGAGCACCCAACCTAAACATATAGTCCTAAGAACAAACAGCAAATCATTATATGCATACAGAACCTAGAAGCCTTATATGAATTGAATGAATCAGCTTTAAAATACAACAAAGCCCAAAATTTCTAGGCATAATCTCCCACCACAAAAGAGAGACAACAGAGATATACAAAGCCAAAACAAATGTATAGGAGAAAGCAGTTACAAAGCAGTCAAACAGAGCTGGAAAGCAACGTGAACAATATGAAAAAACAAGGGAAAAAGGGTTACGAACAATGCTGTACAATCTAAATATACAGGAGGACCTAGAAGAATCAGAAATATGGATAGGGAAAGAAATCAAGGCATTCCTAATTCAGATGGAACGGAATATTAGAGAAGACATGAGACAGCAAATCCAAGCATTGAAAGTATATTTTGAAGAGGAACTAACCACACAAATTAAATCCACAAAGAATGAGCTTTATCAGGAGATAGAGGTGTTAAAAATAATCAAGTTGTAATCATAGAAATGCAAGAAACCGTAAATCAGATTAAAAGTGCTAATGAGAATATTACAAACAGACTAGATCAAGTAGAAGTCAGAACATCAGATAATGAAGACAAAGTATATCAACTTGAAAAGAATATAGTCAACACAGAAAAGATGCTGAAATCAAACATATAACACAAAACACAAGTGTGCACACCTAATATAATACATACAACACATGACATAATATTAAAGGCCTTATGACTTTTTACAGGTGAAATCTCCATTGCAATGTCTAAAAACTCTATTGTCCAAAAATAGAACTGATCAGCAAAACATTAACCTAGGTCTGTATGAGCTAAAAAAAAAACAAAATAAAACTTCATGATATGAGAAAGGGCAATGATAAAATAGATGTTGAAAAAAACATTCTGGTTCTGTCACAGATGTAAGAACAGCCAAACTGGAGTTCTGGATATCAGCTCTTATTGATTTGAGCCAAATCATCTTATTTTTGGTCTGTAGAAATCTCTTTAGTTAATCTCTCTGGAATCCAAATTGGCTACTCTTCTCCCTGTAGAAACACAAAAACAGACCCCGGACTCCAGACAATAACTGGGTCAGGACCTTTCCATTGTTCTGTTAGAATATCCTTCCAAAGTACCTTGGGCTTATGTACATTATTTGGACATATATGCCTTTCTGCAGCACTAAGCCCTGATGAACCCAAATTTAAAAAGTTTAGAGTAAAAGGGTTATTTTAAGTTTATCTTTGGGGAATATATACCCCTTCCCAATTCCTTCTTTTTGCTTTAATATGTATGTTTTAATAGTTTGATGTGATATTTCAACTATGCCTTGTCCCTGTGGATTGTATGGGATTCCTGTTATATGAGTAATGCCAAATGATGAGCAAAATTGTTTAAAAGAGGTAGAAATATAACCAGGGGCATTATCTGTTTTTAACTCTTTTGGAACGCCCACAGTGGCAAAATTTTGTAAGCCATGAGCTATAACATCTTTAGTTTTTTTTCTCCAGCAAGAAGGGAGACCATCAAAAATCCAGAAGAAGTATCAACTGTAACATGCAAATATTTTAATTTTCCAAATTCTGGCAAGTTTGTGACGTTCATCTGCCAAATATGGTTAGGTATCAATCCTCTAGGATTGACTCCAAGATTAACTTGTGGTAAAAAGGTCACACAATTTTGACATTGTTTTATTATTTGTCTAGCTTGTTCCTTAGTTATTTTGAAATGCTTTTGTAAAGTATTAGCATTGACATGGAACTTTTTATAAAAATTTATAGCTTCTTCTAGTGTAGAGAAAATATGTATATATGTCATGTGTTGTTTTATCTACTAAATAATTGCCCAAACTAAGGGCTCCAGGCATTCCTGTATGTGTCCTGAAATGTCCTATAAAGAACGGATCTTTCCTGTCCCAGATTAGACTTTGTATAGTGGAAAGCAAAGAGAAAAGAGTAGAGGAAGGGGAAATCCTTCCACCTTCAAGTGATATTATAGCAATAACTATATACTGATTATCGGAAAATAAATTAATTACAGATGCTTTAAGCATCACCAAAGCTTGTAATACTGCATTAAGCTCTACATTTTGAGCTAATTGTTTTCGTACTAAAAATGTAAAAGTTTGATCAGGTGTAACTATTATTGCTGTACCATTATTTGACCCATCAGTGAATATATTTGTAGCATTTATAATAGGTGTTTTTCTTCTCATTTTTGGAAAAATTACATGATGTGATGACCAAAAAGACAATAAAGGATTAGATGGTAAGTGGTTATCAAATGAAACATTAGATTTGCACATGATTATTGCCCAAGTATTTAACTAATTATCTAACTCATCAATTTGATTCATAGTATATGGAGTAATAATTTTATTGGAAGACATTCCAATCAGTCCCTTTGCTGCTTTTATTCCATTGAGTATTAATTGTCCTAAAGCCTCAGTATACCTAGTAAGAATAGTGTTAGGAGAACAAGATAAATGTATTCATAATAATGGACCTTCTTGCCAAAAATACTTCTGTAGGAATATTTTTTTGGTGGTAGTACAATAAATAATAAAGGCATTCTTAAATCAATTCTATCCAAATGAATATTTTCCATACATTTTTCAATGATTTTTAATGCCTTTCTTGCTTCAGGTGTTAACATTCGGGGTGCATTTGGATCTGATAGACCTTTTAGGATATCAAATAAAGGTTCAAACTCTCCTGTTGGTATACCTAGATAAGGCCTTATCCAATTTATGTCTCCTAATAACTTTTGAAAGTCATTAAGTGATTTGAGTTGATCTATTCGTATTTGAATTTTTGGTGGATGGACCATGATTGAGGATAAAAGAACTTCTAAATAATTAATTGAAAAATTTAATTGTACTTTATCTATTGCTATCTCTAGTTTATAATTTTTTAATAAGTTTGTAAGTGTGGCATAACATTCTAGCAATGCGTTTTTAGCTTTCTGTGCTAATAATACACCATCCATATAGTGAAATATTTGTAGTTCAGGATTTTGATTTCTAAGTGCCTGGATTAATTTGTTAACATAAATTTGACACATAGTTGGACTGTTAGCCATCCCTTGAGGGAGCACTTTCCATTTGGATCTCTGATCAGGACCTTCATGATTCAGTGCAGGGATAGTAAATGCAAACCATGGACTATCCTCAGGATGAATTGCAATTGAATAAAAACAATCTTTAATATCTATAATTAAAACATACCAGGTTTTTGGCAAAGCAGAACATTGAGGAATTCCCAAATGAGCAGGTCGCATAATAACCGTCTCATTATTAATGGCTCTTAAATCTTGCAATAATCTCCATTTACCAGATTTCTTTTTGGTGACAAAAATGGGAGTATTATGGGGAGATACAGACGGTTGTATATGTCCTTCCGCTAATTGTTGTTTCACCATGTCATGGGTTGCTTGTACCTTTTCTTTAGTCAGGGGCCACTGAGGAACCCATACTGGTATTTCTAATTTCCAAGTAGTTTTTATTGTCTTAGTGGCCCTTTCTTAAAATCCAACCCATGTCTGTCTGTTCTTTGATCTATTTGTATTGGGGCTGCTATACCTTGTTCTTGTTTTTCTAATCTTTTTCCTTTCCTAAAACCTTGTCTAACCATAATTGTGGGTACATTTTGATTGATGTTATTTGTTAATGTCAAACCTAATCGATCTAGGACATCTCATCCCCATAAATTTATGGGAAGATGATCCATACATATGGCTGTTTAGTTCCTTCACATCCTTCAGGATCCTTCCAATCTAATACCATTGCTCTTCTATGGGGATTAGTCACCAATCCTAGGCCTTGAAGCATTTGAGTGTATTGTTGCAATGGCCAATGTTTTGACGAGAGATGATGCTAAGTTCTTGATGAGAGATGATGCTAAGTTCTGCATCTGTATCCAATAGCCCATTAAATTCATGTCCTTGAATATTTAGTTTTAGCATGGGGCGAGAATCTAAATTTAAAGAAACATAGCCCAATCTACACGTGTGGAGCCTAATCCCTTGGAACCTCTTTCTACAGCATGACTGAAAAATTTATCATGTAGGCTTGGTATTATTAGTAACTGTGCTATTCTGTCTCTTGGTGAAATTACAGATATACCCTTTGGAGAACTGGCTATAATTTTTAATTCACCTTCTATGGTCTACAAGCACGGACACAGAGAGATACACAGACATAGAAACAGTTGCCTTGCCAAAGGACTTACTAGACACAGTTCACCCCAAAGCAAACATTCTGCTTTTCCTACCTATTGTCAGAACATGATACAAAACCACAAACTCACACCCATACCCACAAGTCACCTCCTTCCCCAAAGTAGGTCTGTGACTATCCAGAGTTTCCTCTGACTGGTGCGCCATAATATTTTCCCACGAAATGGCCGGTGCTGTCTCAGATCTGGTCTCCTTGGACAACTCTGTGAAGTTTTCAGGAGCCAGCTATTTCCTGCTTTCTCAGGAAAGGCTCCACTTCAGAGCTCTCCTGGCATTTGGCCATCCTCACATCAGTATGTACCAAGAAAGACTGACAATGTCCTTAGTAAATCCAAACAATGAGCCCACTGGGACTGAGACTGGGACTGGCTCTGTGTCCCGGGCTTCCAGTTCAGAGAGTTCCATCGCCAAGTAAGTGAGGTAGGTCACTGCTGGCTTGTGGGAAGCCGGTGATGGCAGTTGGTTTCTGAAGGTTTTCCTCAGGAGCTGTTTTGTTTGGCATGTGTGGTTCTTAAAATAAAGTTCGTTTCTTTTGTCAAGTGGCTCCTGAATTTTGCCCAGCCAGACTGTGGCATTTGGAGGGCCACAAGGGGAATGAGTGAGGGTAAGTGATAAGGTAAACTGCTCACCTCTGAAGGCAGGGCGAGAGGATGGGAAGCCATTTTAAAATTCCTCTTTTGTTTTGCTTCACTTTTGTTTTAAGTTGCCTGTCCCTGGAGATGGGTAAGATGGAAGAAAAACCACTCACATCTGAGGAACTGATTGAGAGAAAAAAGAGATGGACATTTCAGGAGGATAGAAAAGCTATTATAATGATTTTCTGTTGTTCCACTTTTGTTTCATTCTGGTTCAGTTTTGTTTGGTGATATCTTCTTGGGTTGTATTATAGTTATAGTAGAAATATTCAAGTAAAAGAGAAGGTCTCTCAAGCTAGTCAGACAGAGATAAAAATTCAATTAAAAGAGAAGGTCTCTCTAGCTAGTTAGACAGAGGAAAAAAACAGGTGATTGATCCTGATAATGTGTCTGAATCAGCCTCTTGGACCTGTGTGAGGCTGTGGCTTAGATTCTCATCACCTGATGGATCATTCCGTGTGTGAATCCATACCCAAAATGGCCAAATGAGCAGTCCCTGTGGATGAAGTCTCTTGCCTTCCTCTGTAAGGCTACTGACCTCCATCAAGTGAGAATACGCATCCTTTGTGTCAAATGAGTTCTTCAAAGCCCTGGAGAGTCTAGCACATAGGTTCTTTGGTTTTCTCATGAATCCAATTCACATAAAAATATCTACACCTGACAGTCAGTAGGCCTCAAATTGGAGAAGCAGAGGTGTATTAAGGGCAGGCCTATTTGATCACACCTGGTTCACAGGAAGGGTGTCCAGGCCACCAGGACTTTAGGCAATGAGGGGCAAGAGAGCTTATTTTGGACACTGTCTTGGACTTCGCCACTCATGTAAACCTCCAGACAGAACTTAGTATGAGAGTGTATATATGGAAGAAGATGAGGACCATGTGGGAGTGTTTTGGTTTTAATTGTGGTCATTTGTGTGGTAGTTGGAAGATATGACTGGGTACACCTGGGCTGAACTCTGGTGTGATTCCCCTTAAAGACTGAGTTCTGGAACTGACTTAGAGAAGTGTTATCATGAAATATGTTGGGATTTCAGTTGGTCACGCATGAGAGTCGCCCTTGGAAACCGAGATCTAGGCCCAGGTTTGCTTTCCACAGAGCACTGGGAATCTCAGCCAGGATATCACATGGTTTTATTCTGAAAGACATGGCAGCCATATTTGAGAGTCAAAACACAAATGGACCTCACATTGTAGACAGCAATAGCCCTGGCTTCCTGTGAAATTTTGGCCACTCTTTGGAAGCCTTGCCTGTGAGATTTCTCCAGAGCTTTCATTGAAATGAGCTTCCTCACCATTTAATTGTTCCTGAATGAAGTTAAACACACAGTACCTCCAACATCATTCTTGAAAAATGGCTAGATAAATACCATGAAATTTTTGAAATTCCCATGACCATGAAAATGGTGTAGAACAGAGATGCCAGTAAGCTGGAGCCTGATGTGAAGTGGGCCTAGAAAAGTCGTGTGCAGGTGTGTGATAAAATATCTGTGGTGGGGCCATGTGGATCTGCCATTGGCTTCCAAATGGCTTGTGACTGACATGGTGCACCCAGCAGACCCTTCTATGTAAAGGCATCTTGTTATATGGAGAGTTTTCAGGGCAATGTTCAGAATCAGATTGGTATGGTCAATAATGGGATTGAAGCCTGGTTGGTGCATTATCCTGCAGACCCTGACACACCACACGTGACAGAACTCCCTTTAGCACTGTGTCCCAGTTGAACTCCTTGTATTTTGTGAAGCAAATACCAAACTCACATTGCAGCAGCAAGAAACACATCGACAAGTGGAGGATTGCTGGATGGCTTTACAGTCCACACGGAAAGATTTTCCCCCCAGTGGCCACAGTTTACCTACAAAGAGAGAATTCAGCACTGCTGCCTCATGTTCATTAGAAAATAAGAAACCATGTCCTCCAGGTCACTTAGATACATACCTAGCTTTGATGGTCTCTCTACAAAAAAAGCTAAAACTCCTGACAACAACAAATATTTCAAGTGCCCAAACTCAGAGGCAGTTTCACCAGAAGTCTTTAGTCCAGCAGAGCTCCATTTTTGTGGAGTATTTACCTGTCCCTTACTTTTGGAAACTCCTCTGCCACCTTCAAGGTTGTGAACTCTTGAGCATATTACATTCCAGATATGTATTCACAGATTTTCTAACTCTTCCACTCTAATTGTGTTTTACTTGGGGTGAAGGTAAAGTCAAGGCATTGTTCTGGATTAGAGTGCGAAGATTTTTGTGAAGCACATATTTACATACACATTGGATTCATTTTCCTATTTTCCATTCAAAATGCTGAATGCCTGACACTAACCCATACCCTACTAGACTCTGACTACTAATTCTAATATGATGGAGAAAAATAACCCAAACCGAATAGAAATACAAGCAGTTTAGACGAGGCATAGTGTATTGCTGGACTTGCCTTTTGCATTATACAGGGTAGGACTTATAAATCTAGTCAATATTTTGTTGAAATAGTTCTCCATGTGTTTTTAAAGTTAACAAATAGATGAATTCCTTTCTGCATTTCTCTGTAGCCAATTCAGCACATGTAATTTCATATGCACATATTGAATCGTACCTGTTATCACATGTACATTCTTGTGAGGTGGCTGACTTTGCAGATACAAATTGGGAGAAGAGATCACTCCACCTAAACACAGTTGGAATTGAAAATTCAACCTATGGGTGAGCTTCATAGATGAACAACATGATAAATAAAATCATGTTCAGTATAATGAATATTTTTGGATCAGTGGATGATATACATTTCATGATGAATTTCGATTTCCATATATATTGCTACTTTTTAATGTCTGTGTGTGTGTGTGTGTGTGTGTGTATACACTCTCCAAGTTTTTCATAATATTAACTATATGGGTCTTAATGTACACTCCCTAAATTCATTCGTATTCATGTATGTGGATTTATAATCAAATATTCAAGAGATTATTCTCAGAAATATTCATCCACCTAAAATACATATTTGTTTCCTAGAACTAAAAACTAACTTCTGTGAATGGTGCATACAAATCCTAATATTTCTACAGTAACTGACCCAGTTTAACACCAATGCAAGTAGATATTTATGGAACGTGATGTGTATTTTGATGTTCATTTTTAGTCAACACTTGTACATTACTATTTCTTCAGTTTATGCACATCATAAGATATATATTTCATACACAAGTTAGCAAATTTATAGGCATTTGTTTCACTTTCAATAACTTCATTCTTCAGAACACATGTATTCCTCCATGTTTTTTGACAAGACTTTTCATGAGACTTCTTTCTAAACACATTATATTCGATTTCCATAATCACTTTTGAAGCAAAACTCACACACTCTTCATGATGAAATATCACCCTAATATTACCATTAGAAGTATAACTGGTTGGAATGAATGATTTAATATCAATACAAGATTTTCTGTATATTTTCAGATATCAACTCAGTCCATTATTTAAAGAGGACCAATTATATTATTTATTCACAGTATGGTCTATTCTTGCATTATCTCTATATTCTTAGACAGATACTACACCACATTCTACCCCCAATACTCATTTATACGTCTTCAAAATATTGTTCCCAGAAATGGTGGAAGAAATACTCATGTCACCTGATCTACATATACATTTTATCACAGTAATATTCTGGAAAATAAAGCAAAGGTCACACTTATGATTGTACCAAAGCCTAAATTTAAAGTGAGCATGGATTTCTAAAAACATCCATCTCCAGGTTGCCTAATTCTCTCAAATGTCAATCCAATTGTTGACTACATACTTGTTTCTTTCTAAGATTATATATTCAAACTCAACCCTGTTGAAAATGTCTAATCCTATCACTCACTTTAAACTTTGCCTGATATCCTTATGTCTCTATTGATATAGGCTTTCCTTCATAATTTCCCAGTTCATCATTTTGACTGTTCATTTGTGCTGACATTTACATTCACTCTCTACCTGAAACCCAATTGCTAAATAACTTTTTGTCCAAATCCTATACTCACTCTTCTTTCTGAATCTACCGACTATCTCCCAAATCCTACTGACTATCCTTTTTTGAATGGATGTTCTCTTCGACATTCAATCATTCAAGGTACAAGGTCCGATGCCATTGTGTATTGATTTATCTGAGACATCTGTGCAGGACATAATTCAAAGATAAGTCTCCCAATCAAGGCCCCAATCCCTTTCTGGGCTTCAAATATTACTTAGATTTCTGTTTTCATACATATATTTCACCTCTATATTTTTATAAATATTGCAGATTTCCAATACCATTATTCATCCAGCAAAATGATTCCTAACCCAAATCGAACAAGTAATCAACCCAAACCATATACTATTCCCTCATTCTAACTTTATAAAGGAGCAGGGAAAGTCTTGGTCTTACAATATAGGAATGTAGGGGATATATCACCTGCTGAAAACCTCAAAGGTCAATGCAGAAATAATCCCTGGAGAAGATGTAGGCAGCTATTAAGGACTTGAGAGAGCAAAAGTAATCTTCCATGGAAAACAACCCTGTCTGGAGAGGGGTTGTTTCTGACTCAGTGTCTCTGTTCCTAATGTACAGAAGATGGACCAATCCAGGCCTGTGTGGAGAGCTGTTCACGGGTGCCTATGGGTGATATACTATTCTAACTGGTGAGAGTGTCACGAGAAATAGGGACAGCATCTATCTCATGGGACCCTTGAAAGCAACTGTTAGGAAAAAGTGGTTGCAAAGGCAGTGACCTCATTCAGTTCCTGAAGGAAGTGACCTCATCTCTATTCCTTGGTGATGGAACTCTCTGAACTTGTGAAACAGGAATCCAGGCACCCAGAGCCAGTCCTAGTCCCAGTCCCAGTGGGCTCACTTGTTTGGATATTCCAAGGACAGAGTCAGTCTTTCTTGGTATCTATTGATGTGAAAATGGCCAAATGCCAGGAAAGCTTTGAAGACTGGCCTTTCCAGAGAAAGCAAGTAGTGGCTTAACACGGGCTCCTGACAATTTCACAGAGTTGGCCAAAGAGACCAGATCTGAGACAGGACAGGCCATTTTGGAGGTACATAGTAAGGCTCACCAGTGAGAGTACACTCCGAATAGTCACAGACCTACTTGGGGGAAGGCGATGCCTTTGTGGTTTTTGTTGTGTGTTTGTGGTTTTACCTCATGTTCTGAGAAAAGGTAAGAAAGGTGGTTTGCTTGGTTTGGAGTGAACCGTTTCTAGTAAGTGATTGGACAAGGCAAGTGTTTCCATGTCTGTGTATCCCAATGTGTCTGTTGTTGTAGACATTAGAAAAGAGAATGCATCAATGTATGGGTCCTGTCTAGTAGAAAGCTTCCCAGCATCAATCCTGCCCAATTTATGAATGGACTGTGGCTTGCATTATCGAAGGGCAACACCTACAAACTTCCTTAGTTCCTGTTTTCTTCCTGAATTCTGGCTACACTCAAGAATAGGCTCATGGTTTTGTGTTCAAGATATTTACCACCTCCAAGCTCTGTGATATGGCCATGTACTGGATAGCTGGAGGGAATGGCGAGCATCTCAGAAAACTCAGATATCAGTGTGACCAGTAAAGTCTCAGTGGAGAAACCCTGCTATGGGCCTTTTGCTTACCTATTGTTCTTTTGCCCTGAATGTCAGGAAGGGCTTTGCCTCACGCCACACATTTGTGAAGCCTGAAGAAACCAGTTTTCAAATGGAAATGAGTGGGCATCACCTGTGGCTCTTTGCTTAACTGCTTTGGAAAGGGATGTGTCTTAATCAGTCTCTTGCCCCTGTGTGAGGCTGTGGCTTAGATTACCAACACCTGGTGGATGTAAAGAAAGATCCCATGTGTGCATACAAAATCAAAATGGCAAAAATTGCAGTCATTGTAGATGAAGTCTCTCGCCTTTCTCTGTAAGGTTCCTGACCTCCAACAAGTGGGAATAGGGATCCTTTGGGTCAAATGAATTCTTCAAAACCATGCAGAGGCTAGTCCATAAGTGCTTCGGTTTTTTCTTGACTCCATTTCACATAAAGAATCTAAATGCCAAAGTCAGAATGCCTCAAATTGGAGAAGTGGAAAAGTATTAATGGCAGACCTGTTTGATCACTCCTGGTTCACAAGAAGGGTGTCCAGGCCACCATGACTTTAGTCACACACACACACACACACACACACACACACACACATATATATATATATATATATATATATATATATATATATATATATATATACTCTCCAGATTTTTCAAAATATGAAATATGTGTCTTATTTTACACTCACCAAATTCATTCATATTCATATATGTAAATTTATAATCAACTTTCCAAAGATTATTCTTAGAAATATTCATTCACCTGAAAAACATATTTCTTTCCTATACTGAAAAGTAACTTCAGTGAATGATGCACACAAATCCTAATATTTCTACAGTACCTGACCCAGTTTAACATCAATGCAAGTAGATTCCAATCGGACATGATGTGTATTTTGACGTTCATTTTTATTCAACACTGGTAGATTACTATTTCTTCAATTAATGCACATCATAGGATATATATTTCATCCACAAGTTAGAAAATTTATAGGCATTTGTTTCACTATCAATCACTTCCTGCTTCAGAGCACATGCATTCCTCCATGTTTCTTGACTGGTCTTTTCATGAGAAAAGGGATGGACAAGGCAAGGTAAGGCAACTAAGATAGCACCGAAGACACGGAAACAGTCCTATTTGGTTACAACCGGATTTAGAGGGCATTGCTTCTGTTGTAATCATTTAATCCCCTGCACCCCAAGTTTAAATTGTTTCAGAATTTTGTACCCAACATGTAAGGGAGGGGCTCAGAAGTTCACAGTCTGCAGAAGTTCATAAAAAGCAGTTTTTGTTTCTGTTTTTTTTTTCTCTGTTCTGGGCAAGTTAACATTTTAAGGACACCGGGAATGGGGCAGAGCTATTTTCTTCTCTTTTTTTTTTTCTCTCTGCCAGCTGTTACCATGAAGCCCAGTTGGTAACTTCTTTATCTTAGAAATGTAGCCATCTCTGTGAAGCCCCAGCTCAAGCTCAGAGGCCTTGTTTACATATTGCCAGCATTGTGACTGACTCTTTCCAAACACATTATTTTTGATTTCCATAATTACTTTTGTAGCAAAACTAACATATCTTCATGATAAACTGTAACCCTAATATTAATATTAGATGTATCATTGGTTGGAATGAATGATTGTATATAAATATAAGATTTCTTATATATTTTCAGATATCTATTCAATCTGTTATTTAATGTGGAACCAGTTATATTATTTATTCACTTATGGTCTATTCATGCATTATCTCTATATTCAATGACACAGTGTACACCTTTTTGTACCCCCAATACCCATTTATATGTCTTCAAAATATTGCTCCCCGAAATAGTGGAAGAAACACTCATGTCACCACATCTACATATACATTTTATCACAGTAGTATTCTGGAGACAAATGTAAAGGTCACACTTGTGATTGTACCAAAGCCTAAATGGAAAGTGAGCATGGATTACAAAAAACATCCATGTCAAAGTTGCCTAATGCTCTCAAATGTCAATCCTATTGGTGACTACATTTTGTTTCTTCTTAAGATTATATATTCTAACTCAATTCTGTTGAAAATGTCTAATTGTATCACTCACTTTATACTTTGCCTGATTTTGTAATGTCTTTATTGATATCTGCTTTCCTACATATTTTCCCCACTTCATTATTGTGACTGTTCACATGTGCTGACATTTACATTCACTCTCTAACCGAACCCCTATTGCTAAAGATATTGTTTTCCAAATCCTATACTCACTCTTCTTCCTAAACCTACCGACTATCTTCTTAATCTTACCGACTATCCCTTTATGACTGGATTTTCTCTTCTACATTCAAACATCCAAGTAATGTTCCTGCAAGCGTTGGAGGAAGAGATCACCAAGAGAGTGTCTCATGCAACAGCAAGGGGTTAATTGGGGGTCCAGCAAGCTGGGGCTCAGAGCTCACATGAATAGAGCAGAGAGCCCTGAGAACAGCTTAAGCAGAGCTTATATACTTTCCTTGGAGAGGGCAGGGATGGAAATTTATTGATGGGTCAGAGCGAGTGGACGGTTAGTGTGAAAGTGGGTGAGGGAATACATTCTGCAATTTGACAGTTGGGGACAGCACAATCTGGGAACAAGATTACAAACAGTTCTAAAGATTTCAACAGTGTTTTGTTAAGCATACAGAAAAACAGGAAGTTACAAGTACCTTTTTTATTAACCTTTCATTCCGCACTTCTTCTTCTTGCTACTTTTAATCATAAAAGTGATTATTGGGGCGTGTCACATTCTATGTCTGCTAGTGGGGTATTACCATAAGTTTAACTTGTCCAATTTGAGCTTGGAGTAAAGAAATTACATGGTTGAGCAAACAGGGTTTTATAGTTAGAAATAATATGAGGATTATTATTGGACAGGCCAGGGTTGATAAAAGCGTAGATAACCAGGGGGACTGTGTGAACCAAGACTCAAACCACCCTTTTTGGGCCTCTCTCTCTCATTGACGCTTTTCAAGGCATCCTTTTATTTTACTCATAGGTTTTTTTTACAACCTCAGTATGGTCGGCATCAGAACAACATTCTTATATCAATGCAGCACAAAGGCCCCCTTCTCTCATGAAGAGGAGGTCCAACCCTCAACTGGTGTGTAAAACAAATTCAGATACAGATGTTAAAGATTCCTGCAAAGCTGTGATGGAGGTTTCTATTATCTTTAAGTTTTGGTCTCTTGCTGCTTCTATTTGGGTCATTTGTTGTGTACCATGGAGCAGGACAGTGGTTCCTGTGATTACCCCTGCCGCAACTCCAATTCCTAATATGATGGCTAAAGTGAGGGATATATGTTCCCAGTGGAACCGGGTTGTATGCCCCCCTGTTTGAACTTCAAATGAACCTGGGTCATTATAGAGCAATCTGGGACACATCTTCACCATTACACAATTAATCAAATCTGTTGACCATTTCATGAAAACATAAACAATGTTTAAGTATATAGAATTATACTGTTGTAGGGACGGACAAGGCACGGCACTTAAGATAGCACCAAAGACAGGGAAACAGTCCTATTTGGTTGCAACCGGATTCAGAGGGCATTGCTTCTGTTGTAATCAATTAACTCCCTGAACCCCAAGTTTAGGTAGTTTCAGAATTTTGTACCCAACATGAAAGAGAAGAGACTCAGAAGTTCACAGTCTGCAGAAATTCAAAAAAAGAAGCTTTTTTTTTTCTGTTTTCTCCTCTATTGTGGTCAAGTTAACTTTTCAAGGACACCTGTGAGGCAGAGAGCTTTTTTTTTTTCCTTTTCTTTTATCCCCCTGCCAACTGTTACAATGGAGCCCAGTTTGTAACTTTTTATCTTAGAAATGTAGCCATCTCTGTGAAGCCCCAGCTCAAGGCCAGAGGCCTTTTTCACACATTCTGTGAAAAACTATTAAGGGGGTGTCTAGCTTAGGAGTGCTGATTTTTCCAGCCAGTAGCCAAGTAGAACAGGGCAACAGAAAAAGAGGAAGTTAATCTACACTGAACTCATTTATAGACTCTTTTGCTGAAAGTCCTAAAGTCAGCCATGGTGAAGACTTCTGGAGAAGTTCAGTGAAGATTTTTCTGTGGGCCTGGTACAGATGGGGAAGACGGGGAAGGCGGGGGGTGAGAGCAGCTCCGTGGATCTGAGAATAGGAAGGAGAAATGTAAAAGAATAATGGGAAAGGGTTTTGGGATTTTCCTAGCAACATAAATTGAGCAGTAGAACCGGTAGAGCAGAAAGGAAGACAGGAGTGAGTATCCCAAAAAGCCTGTGAGGGACTTTAAATTCTTAGTAACCTGTTTTCAGTGATGACAAAGCAACTTTAAAGGCCATTTTCATTACATCTTCGATAGGGGTCTGAGGGTTCTCCTAAGCTGGTTTGAGCTTTGGGTTAGGTGGTAAGAGGATCTGGTGGGACCCGGTGTGGGCACTGACAGGAAAAGAGAGAAGTGAGTGGGTGGATGGGTACCTCAGTACCTGCTACCTCAGCAAGGGGGCAATGCTCTGAGAACCGGCAGAGGTTTCGGTTTTTGATCTAGTAATTGGAGAAGAGAAATCAGGTTTGCTGAGGTGGGACTGACAGCAGAGAGTATGGAGCAGAAGGCTGAGTTTGAGGAACTATTGGAGAAGCATAGTTCAGGATGTGAGCGAAAGAGGAAAAAGGCCTTCACATAGGGGAATTTCCTTTCACCCTTTTGAGCACTTGCAGAAGTTAAAAAGGTCACACAGAATTTGAGGATCTAGAGACTCCTCTGGGGGCCATCAGTTTGGGTTGTCTAAGTGGTAATATGGCCAATGCTGTGTACTGAATTTGATGAGGATTTTGGGTTCCACCAGGTAGCCCCTGAATGCTCAAATCCCCATGACTTACAGAAGAAGTCGGCTTTTCCCCCACACAGCCATGGCGGTTTGTGGCTTTGATAGTCTGCCGGGCAAACATACTAATATAGGCTAGCCAACCTGCATCTGGCTTGCCTGTCCCTACAACCATAATGTTTGTTTCCATTATCTATGGTACGGAAAGGATTTAACGGAATTTTAATGGGATCCTCTTCATCAGGGATATTCTAATAGGAAAGACTTATAGCCAGCTGACAAATGTCTGGGTGGAGAGATGGCCACCAGGTCCCTAAGGGGGCTGTATGCAAGATAGACCATACTTCTTGTCTAGTAGGATTTGTGATCAGCCATCGCTGCTGAAGGGGCTGATGAGCGTTAGGACTACGGGTGGCCAAGGAGAGAGTCTATAGCCTTACCCACGTGGCGAATATGCAATTTGAAAGGGTTAACAGTCTTTTCCAGTTTCCAGCCAGAGTCTGGACATGGCACAGGCTTGAGATGAGAGGCATGGATGCAGGATGTGATTCCCTCTACTTTTACTGCTGTAGGTGCTATAAGTAGCACCTGGAATGTTCCTTTCCAGTGGGGTTCCAGGGATGACACCTGATGTCATCTTATTCAGAGGAAGTCTCTTTCTTGATATCAACGTGGATTCCCCTCGTCCCAGGTTGGAAGCCAGTAGCCACCTGTTTCCACAGGTATAGCTGAGTTCTTAAAAGAGATTTAAGTCTGTCAAGCAAGGGTGTGTGGAAGGGATCCTTAGGTCTTAGAGTCGGGGTTAGGTCTCTTAGTGGAGGAGGGGCCCCATAGAGAATTTCATAGGGGGTGAGGTTACACAAAGAAACAAAGGGAGTATTTCTTGCATGAAACAGTGCATAAGGCAGGAGCATAGTCTAATCTTTTATGCCGGTCTCTAAGCTTAATTTCGTTAAGGTCTCTTTAATGGTTCTATTTATTTTTTTTATGTGTCCTGAGCTCTGGGGTCTATAAGCGCAATGTAAATTCGAATTAATCCCTAGGGTCCTGGCTAACCCCTGATTTTCCTGGCCCATGAAGGCTGTTCAATTATCAGACCATGTTACATTAGGCAGGACGTGTCTTTGATAAATATCTTTCAGGATCTTCTTGACCACAATTTGTGCCGGTTTTCTTTTCTTTCTTTTTTTCTTTTTTTTTTTTTTTTTTTTTTTTGGTGGGAAAGGCTTCAATCCATCCTGAAAATGTATCTACAAAGAATAGGAGATATTTAAGTCCATACCTTGCTGGCTTAATTGCAGTAACGTCCACTTCCCAGAATTGTCCTGGTCTGGTTCCTCATAGGTGCTTTCCTGCAGGAAGCTTGGAAGTGTAAGCATTAACCAATTGACAGAACTGACAGGCTTTTGTTACCCATTCAATTATTTCCTTTCACTGTGAGTGAGTTAGTCTAAAACTCTGTTCTTGATCCTACAGTAATGCCTGCAGTTTTTTTGAACCAAGTTGATTGAGTTGATGTACATTTTTAACATAGTGTAGGGCTTTCTGAAATTGCAGCCTGGGCTCAGTGAAGTTGAGGAGTTCAGTGTTAGTGTTCTTAGATGTTATCAAAAGCTTGCTGGTGCTCAAGGGTCCATTGGAATTGGGCATTCTCATTTAACAGCTGGTATAAAGGAGCAGCCAAGAACACAAACCCAGGTCCATAACCTGCTAAAGCCAGCAGTCCCAAGAAACTCTCTATGTTGTCTCCTGTTAAATGGGGGTGGTATCTGCACAACGGTTTGTTTCCTGGGCTCAGTGAGCCATCATTTACCGCGCCTAAGGGAATACCCCAGGAAGATTACTTCTTGCAGGCAAATTTGGGCCTTTATGTCCGAAGCTCTCTACCCGAGTTGAGCAAGCTCAGATAATAGAGCTTGGGTCTCAGACTCACACTTTTCTTTGGTGTTGGCTGCCAGTAGCTGGACATCCACATATTGAAGCAGAATGACTTCGGGGTGCGTAGTTCTGAAGTTGTTGAGATGTCTGTGAAGGGCTTCATCAAAGAGAGTGGGGGAGTTTTTGAACCCCTGTGGGGGTCTAGTCCAAGTTAGTTGACAAGACGTTCCGGTTTCTGGGTCTATCTACTCGAAAGCAAACAGCAACTGATTATCTTTATGCAGAGGCAAGCAAAAGAAAGCATCTTTTAAGTACAGAACAGTATACCATTTTCACTCGGCCACAGCAAAGAGGTTATTGGGGGTCCAGCATGCTGGGGCCCAGAGCTCACTTGAATAGAGCAGAGAGCCCTGAGAACAGCTTTAACAGAGCTTATATACTTTTCTTGGAGAGGGCAGAAAGGGAAATTTATTGATTGGTCAGGGCGAGTGTGCGGTTTGCGTGCACCCGGGTGAGGGAGTATATTCTGCAGTTTGGCAGTTGGGGACAGCACATTCTGGGAACAAAATTAGCAAACAGTTCTCAAGATTTCAACAGTGGTTTGTTAAGCATACAGAAAAACAGGAAGTGACAAGTGCCTATTTAATTAACCTTTCACCAAAGCAAAATGGAAAGTGAGCATGGATTACTAAAAACAACCATGTCCAGGTTGCCTAATGCTCTCAAATGTCAAACCTATTGGAGGCAACATATGTCTTTTTTCCTAAGATTATATATTCAACTTCAACCATGTTGAAAATGTCTAACCCTATTACATTATACTTTGCCTGATTTCCTAATGTCTCTATTGATATCTGCTTTCCTACATATTTTCCCCAGTTCATCATTGTGACTGACTCTTCATATGTGCTCATATTTACGTTCACTCTCTACCCAAAACCCTATTGCTAATGAAACTTTCGTCCAAATCCTATATTCACTCTTTTTTCTAAACCTACTGACTACCTTCCTAATCCTGCCGACTATTCCTTTTTGACTGGATGTTCTCTAGAACATTTAATCATCCAAGGTACAAGGTCCTCTGCCATTGCACATCAATTTATCTGAGATATCTGTGCAGAGCATAATTCAAAGCTAAGTATCTCACTAAAGGGCCCAATGCACTTCTGGGCTTCAAATCGTACCTAGATTTCAGGTTTCCTACTTATATTTCACCTATATATTCTTATGAATATCGCAGGTTCCCAGTACCATTATTCATCCCGCAGAATGTTTCCTAACCCAAATAGAATATGTTATTAACCCTAACCATACACTGTTCCCTCAATCTAACTTCACAAAAGAGCAGGGACAGAGTTGGTCTTACAATTCAGCAATGTAGGGGATCTTCCACCTGCTGAGAACCTCAAAGTTTGATGCAGAAATGATCCCTAGAGAAGATGTAGCAGCTATGAAGGACCTGAGAGAGCAAAAGTCATCTTCCATGGCAAACCACCTGTTCAGGATGAAGTGATGTGTCTGAATCAGCCTCTCTCCTACTGATACAAAGAAGATGGACCAAACCAACCCTGTGTGGAGAGCTTCTCCTGGGTGTCTACGGTTGATATACCATTCTAACTTCTGAAAGTGTCACAGGAAGTAGGGGCAGCCTCCATCTCAACGGACCCTTGGAAACAAGTGTTAGGACAAAGTGGTTGCCAAGGCAGTGACCTCATTCCCTTCCTGTTGGAATTGACCTACCTCACTTCTTTGGTGATGTAACTCTCTGAACTTGGGATCCAGGAAGCCAGGGACACAAAGCCAGTCCCAGTCCCATTCCCAGTGGACTTACTTGTTTGGAATTACCAAAGAGAGAGTCTGTCTCTCTTGGTACCTAATGGTTTGAGGATGACAAAATGCAAGTAGAGCTCTGAAGATGGGCCTTTAATGAGAAAGCAGGTAGTGGTCAGCACAGGCTCCATACAACTTCACAGAGATGGACAAGGAGACCAGACCTGACACAGGACAGGCCATTTTGGGGGAACATAGTATGGCCCACCAGTCAGAGGACACTCTGGATAGTTACAGACTTACTTGGGGGAAGGAGGTGACTTTTTGAGTGTGGGTGTGAGTTTGTGGTTTTGTCTCATGTTCTGAGAATATGTAGGAAAGGCGGTTTGTTTGGTTTAGAGTGGACTGTTTCTAGAAAGTCCTTTGACAAGGCGAGTGTGTCTGTGTCTGTGTATCCCACTGTGTCCTTGGTTGTACACATTAGAAAACAGAATAGATCAATGGATGTATCCTGTCTAGTAGAAAGCTTCCCAGCATTCATCCTGCCCATTTTAGGAAAGGACTGCTGGTTGCTTTTCGATGGGCAACACCCACTATCTTCCTAAGTTCCAGTTTTCTTCCTGAATTCTGGCCACTCTCCAGAATAGGCTCATGGTTTTTTGTCCAAGATATGTACCACATCCAAGCTCTGTGACATGGCCATGTACTGGATAGCTGAAGGGAATTGCAAGCATCTCAGAAAACTCAGATATCATTGTGACTAGTAAAGTCTCAGTGGAGAAACCCTGCATTGGGATTTGCTGACTTATTGTTCTGTTACCCTGAATTCAAAAAGGTCTTTGCCTCAGGCCACCCCTTTGTGAATTTTGAAAAAAACAGTTTTCAAATGGAAGTGAATCGGCATCACCTGTGGCTCTTTGCTTAACTGCTTTGGAAAAGTATGTGTCTGAATCAGCCTTGTGGCTCTGTGTGAGGCTGTGGCTTAGATTATCAGCGCCTGATGTATCTAAAGAAAGATCCAATGTGTGCATCCAAAACCAAAATGGCAAAAAGATCAGTCATTGTTGATGAAGTCTCTCGCCTTCCTCTGTAAGTTTCCTGACTTCCACCAAGTGAGAATAGGGATCCTTTGGCTCAAATGAGTTCTTTAAAGCGCTGCAAAGTTGCTTTGGTTTCCTAATTACTCCAAATCACATAAGGAATCTAAACCTGACAGTCAGTAGGCCTCAAATTGGAGAAGCAGAGCAGTATTAAAGGAAGAACTATGTGATCAATCCTGGTTCACAGGAAGGGTGTTCAGGCCACCCTGAGGTTAGGCAAATGACGGGCAAGGGATCTTATTTTGGACACTCTCTTGGGCTGCGCCATTCATGGAAACCTCTAGCCAAAGGGTATAATGAGTGTATATATGTAAGAAGATGAGTGCCATATGAGAGTGTTTTGGTTATAATTGTGGTCATTTGTGTGGCAGTTGGAAGAGATGACTGGGTCCACCTGGTCTTGAACACTGGTGTGATTCTCCTCAGAGACTGAGTTCTGAAACTTACCTCAGAGAAGTAATTGCTTTGGAAAGACATGTGTCTTAATCAGGCTATTGGCCCTGTGTGAGGCTGTGGCTTAGATTATCAGCAACAGACGGATCAAAAAAAAGATCCCATGTGTGCATCCAAAACCAATATAGCCAAAAGAGCAGTCATTGTGAATGAAGTCTCTCACCTTCCACTGTAAGGTTCTGAAAGAATAAAAGAAATTGAAATTGAAATGTAAAGAACCAGGTTTTGTAAAGTTTCCAAGCTGCACTCAGAACCTGAAATTCCCGTGGCAGTTAAGACAATTCCTGGAACTGCCCATTAGATGTGTGTTGAAATCTTCCCTGACCACCTAGTTACTTAACAACCCCTTCTCAGAAGCCGTGCATCTCACCACGTATACATCTCAGGGCTTCAACCAATCAGTTTAAATGTGTACCCCTTCTCAGGGCTGACCAATCACCCCCTGCCCCAACTTTTTCCGCCAATGAATGTGCTAATCATGTTTTAGAGTTGTTATTTGATTTTCCCGTGGTACATGATGATTTCCTAAAGGAGGCTATGATGTATGTAATGTCGCTGGGCTCTCTAAAGAATGTATATAAACTCTGCTCAAGTTGTTCTCGGGGCTCTTTGTTCTTTGCTCCTCTGAAGGGAGCTCTGAGCCCTAGCATTCTGGACCCCCAATAAACACTTTGCTGATGCATGAGAAAGCCTCTTTGTTGTCTTTTCCTTTGACGTTCGCAGCACCTTTTCATCTGGAGGCCCCAGGTGAGATATCCGGCAGCGGTGGACGGAAGACCTCAAGGGACTCCTTTCGGGGTAAGTAAGGCGCCTCTTTCTGGTTTTGGGTTTCAGGCTAGGGTGTGGCAAAATGGCTGTTGGTGAAGAGCATTAGCTCTCTCCTATGGTGTGACAGACGTGTCACAGAGCCAAGGTCACGTCCCTGAGGGACACTCCGGAGGACTAGGGAATTCAAGGAATAGTAGTTTCCTCAACTCGGTTATGTTTTGCTTCAGGATTCGATTTGCCAGCCCATCAGGTTTTGCCGGTAACTCAGTTTTGGTCATTGTTCTGAACTCATGTTGAGTTTACTGTCTGTCTTTATTGTCTAACCCATCAATATTTGCCAGTTACTCTGTTCTAATCTTTGTCATGGACTCATGTTAAACGTTTACTGTTTGTCTTTGTCTGTGTTGTGTTTGTGTCTTCACTGTCCCTGTTTGAGTAACTCCCACTATGGGACAAAGCACTTCCTCTTCTCTGTCTCTGACCCTTGATCATTGGACTGATGTCCGCTCAAGGGCCCAGAATCTTTCTTTTTCAGTAAAACACCGTACCTGGCAGACTCTCTGTGCTTCAGAATGGCCCATCCTCGAATTTGGATGGCCCCAGAAGAATCCTTCCACTTTCCTCTAATCCGAAAATTAAGAGATATTGTCATTCAGCCGGGGCCACGTGGCCACCCATATCAACAGCCATATACTCCTTCCCCCACATTCCTATCATTCAAACTTTCCGCTCCTCTCCCTCTTCCTTCCATTCTCCCTGAGACACAAGACTGGACACTCCACCCCCTCCTTATCATCTACTCTCCCTCCCCAACCCCCAACACAGTTCCTGATGATCCTCCCACCGCTGACTCAGCCTCTCCACTGCTTGAGGCAATTGGGCCAGACCCAAGCCCTCCAGGGGACTTCCCGGCAGCAGCAGCAACCCCTCCTCCCCTGGAGGAAGCTGGGCAACCTAAAGAAACCCACCGGCGACGGATAATAGAAAACTCAGAAGCCCCTGTGATGCTCTCTCTCCATCCCTATGGGCCTATGAACCGACCCAACTGGGACCCCAACACCTTTGAAGGTAGGAAGCATCTGTCCACTTATTGCCGGGCTCTAATAGCGGGTCTCCAAGTGGCCGCCAGAGAGCCGACCAATTTGGCCAAGGTAAGAGAGATTATCCAAGGGCCTAATGAGTCTCCCTCTATGTTTCTGGAGAGAATTATGGAAGCATATAGAAAATATACTCCTTTTGATCCTCAGGCAGATGACCAAAAGGCATTTGTTACAATGGCCTTTATTGAGCAGGCTGCCCAAGATATTAAGAGAAAGTTACAATGTCTAGATGGGTTACAAAATAGGACCTTAAGAGATTTAGACAGAGAAGCTGAGAAAGCATAAGATATATATTATAAGTATATATTATAAGTATATAAGTATATTATAAGAGAGAAACTGAGGAGGAGAGGGAACAGAGGAGTGAGAAGGAAAGGGAACAAAAGGAGGATGAAAGGAGCAAAAGGCAGACAAAAGCATTGGCTAAGGTTTTCTTCACAGTAGCAAATATGCCAGAAATTAAAAAGCAGGGAGTCAGAAAGGGATACTTGAGCCCACGCCAAAGGCTGTACCTGGCCTCAGATCAATGTGCCTACTGTAGAGAAAAAGGACACTGAGTCAAAGAGTGCCCCAAAAAGAAGAAGCCACGGCAGCCCGCCATGCTGACTCTAGAAGAGGACTAGGAATGTCAGGGCTCGGATCCCCTCCCCGAGCTCAGGGTAACATTTGAAGTGGAGGGGACTCCAGTGAACTTTGAAGTGGATACAGGAGCAGTATACTTAGCCCTTAAGGCTTCACTGGGCCCCATATCAAATTAATGGTCCCTAGTTCAAGGGGCTAATGGCACTACATATCGGGCTTGGACAACTAAGAGGATTATGGAAGTAGGAAAATGAAAAGTCCACCACTCTTTCCTAGTAATCCAAGAATGCCCAGCCCCATTGATGAACAGGGATCTGCTTACCAAACTCGGGGCTAGAGTAACCTTTAACCCTGATGGTCCCCAAGTGGATGTTCTAAAACCTTCAGTAAAAACTCCCATAGTCACAGAATTGACATTGTCTGTAGAAGATGAACATCAACACTTCATGCCCCCTAGGACTGATCAAAGAGGCAAACTACAACAGAAATGGATAAAAGATTATCCTAATGCCTGGGCAGAAACTGCTGGGTTAGGTCTAGCCATAAAACAACCTCCAATAGTAGTAGAATTAAAAGCCTCTGCCTCTCCAATCAGTGTTAAACAATATCCTCTAAGCAAAGAAGCTAAGGATGGGATAAGTCCCCATGTTCAGAAATAATTGGCCCTTGGTGTCCTAAGGCCCTGTCAATCAGGCTGGAATATCCCCTGCTACCAGTAAGACAGCCAGGAACTAGGGACTACAGTTCTGTTCAAGACCTAAGAGACATCAACAACAGAGTTCAGGGCATTCACCCCACAGTACCCAATTCATATAATTTGCTTAGCACTCTGAATCTGGAGCGGGAATGGTACACTGTGCTGGACTTAAAAGATGCTTACTTCTGCTTGCCCCTACATAAGGACAGTCAGTTGCTGTTTGCTTTCGAGTGGATAGACACAGAAACTGGAACATCTGGCCAACTAACCTGGACTAGACTCCCACAGGGGTTCAACCCCCCCCCCACTCTCTTTGATGAAGCCCTCCACAGGGACATAAATGACTTCAGAACTGCACACCCCGAAGTCACCCTACTCCAATATGTGGATGATCTGCTACTGGCAGCGGACACCAAGGAGAACTATGAGTCTGGGACCCAAGCACTATTATCCGAGCTTGCTCGGCTTGGATATAGGGCTTCTGCCAAAAGGCCCAAATTTTTCAGCAAGAAGTAATCTTCCTGGGTTATTCTCTTAGGGGTGGCAAATGATGGATCACTGAGAACAGAAAACAAACCATTGTGCAGATACCACCCCCATCTAATAAGAGACAACTCAGAGAGTTTCTTGGGACTGCTGGCTTTTGCAGGTGATGGATTCCTGGGTTCGCCTCTCTGGCTGCCCCTTTATACCCGCTGATAAAGTGGAATGCCCAATTCCAATGGAACCCTGAGCACCAACAAGCTTTTGATAATGTCAAAAAAAGGTGCTGCTATCTGCTCCGGCCTTAGAACTCCCAGATATAGATAAACCCTTCACTCTCTACATCGAGGAAAAGAAAGGAATAACACGGGGAGTGTTCACTTAGACTTTGGGACTTTGGAAAAGACCGGTAGCATTCTTATCAAAAAAACTGGACCCAGTGGCTACTGGGTGGCCCTGTTGCTTAAGAGCTATAGCAGCGGCAGCGCTTCTAATAAAAGATGCTCATTAATGAACGTTGGGACAGAAGCTAACCATTATAGCCCCCCATGCCCTAGAGAGCATCATCTGTCAACCTCCAGAGAGGTGACTATCAAACTCCAGAATAAACCACTACCAGAGCCTCTGGATTAGCAAAGACAGAATAACTCTTGGACCTTCTGCTCCACTCAACCTGGCTGCCAGAAGAATCATCAGGACCTGTTGCTCATGAGTGTCAACACATACTGGCAGAGGAAACCAGTATAGGACGAGACTTGTAGGATCCAGCCACTGCCTCACCCTGAAGTCGTATGGTTTACGAAAGAGAACAGCTTCCTCCAAGATGGTATGTGGCAGGCTGGAGCAGCAGTAGTTAGCAAAACTAATGTCATCTGATCCTCTGGTCTCCCAGAAGAGACATCAGTCCAAAAGGCAGAACTGATTGCCCTTCCAAAAGCATTGGAACTAGCAACAGGCAAAAGGGCCACCATATACACTGATAGCCGCTATGCATTTGGCAATGCTAATGTTCACGGGGCTATTTACCAGCAAAGGGGGCTATTAACCTCCACTGGGAAAAAAATAAAGAACAAATTTGAGATCCTCCACCTTCTCTCAGCAGTGCAGGGCACTAAGAAACTAGCTATAGTGCACTGTCCAGGGCACCAGAAGGGAAACGACCTCGTTGCACTTATAAACAGAAGGGCAGATGAGGAAGCTTAATTGGCAGCCCTAAACGGAGTGACTCTGTTAACTTTTTCCACACCAGGGGGATCAACATTCAGGAGACTTGGCCACACTGGAACATTCAGGCAACTTATCATCTGAGGAGACAGATACAGAACTCTGGGACCCTACAGAGCCAAGTTTACAATTTCAAAAAGCCCACCTTTATGTCAAAGATGTACACTAGCTCACCCACTTAAGCTCAAAGAAGATATAGACACTCTTAAAGGACCGAAGAAAGGATTTATTATTGACTGACTCACAGAGGAAAGAAATAGCTTAGCAGGTGACTAGAGCTTGTCAAGTCTGCCAATTAGTTAATGCTTACCCATCCAAGCTTCCTGCAGGGAAGCGCTTACGAGGAACCAGACCAGGACAATTCTGGGAAGTGGACTTTTCCTGAAATTAAGCCAGGAAGGTATGGACTTAAATATCCCCTAGTCTTTGTAGATACTCTTTCAGGATTGGTTGAAGCCTTCCCCATGAAGAAAGAAACGGCTCAGATGGTGCTCAAAAAGATTCTAGAAGACATTTTTCCAAAGTTCGGCCTGCCTAAGGTAATAGGGTCCAATAATGAACCGGCATTCCTTGCCCAGGTAAGTCAGGGATTCACCAGGACCCTGAAGATTAATAGGAAGTTAAATTGTGCTTATAGACCCCAGAGCTAAGGACAGGTAGAAAGGATGATTAGAACTATCAAAGAGACTTTAACGAAATTAAGCTTGGAGACCGGCAAAAAAAATTGGACTATGCTCCTGCCTTAAGCACTGTTTCGTGCAAGAAATACACCCTCTGCCTCTTTGTGTAAACTCACCACTTATGAAATTCTCTATGGTGCCCCTCCTCCAGTAAGGGACCTAACCCTAACTCTGAGACTTAATGATTCCTTTCACACCCCCTTGCTTGACAGACTTAAATCCCATGAACAAACACAGCACCCAGCGATACCTGTGGAAACAGTTTTCCACTGCTTATCAGCCTGGAGACGAGGGAACCCCACATCGATATCAAGTGGGAGTCTGCGTCTACGTGAGACGTCATCAGGTATCATCCCTGGAACGCCGCTGGAAAGGACCATACCAGGTGCTGCTTATAACACCTACAGTGGTGAAAGTGGATGGAATCACTTTCTTCATCCATGCCACCCATCTCAGGCCTGCGCCCTGTCCAGCCTCCGGCTGGAAACTGGAACAGACTGGTAACCTTCTCAAGTTGCGTGTCCGTCGTGTGGGTAGGGCTATGGATTCTTCCCCTGATCACCAGCAGTCCTAATCCCCATCAGCCTGTTCAGCAACAATGGCAAGCTATAAATCCTACTGGGCAAGTAGTGTGGTCTATTTCACATACAGCTCTCTTATGGACTTGGTGGCGATCTCTCTACCTGGACATTTGTCAGCTTGCCATAGGCCTCTCTGACTGGGATCTCCCTGACATAGAGGACGCCACACAGATTCCACTCAAACCCAAACCAGGGCAACATAGACCACCTTACCCCATGAATTATGGATATCATCTTCCCCAGCTCAGGTGTAAACTAGCCAGTCTTGATTTTTATGTGTGCCCAGCTGATTTCCGAAGTCGCAAACAGGCCCAAACCTGTGGAGGACCCAGTGACTTTTATTTTAGATCTTGGGGTTGTAAACAAACGGGAGCTACATGGTTGAACCCAAACTCCCCAGACAGTATCATTCAGGTAGGAAAAAATGACACCTGGTTTGATCCCAAGAAATGTGCCGCTAGCCAAGTTGTGTCAAAAACTCGCTGTGGAAAGAATAGTCTATGTTACCCCCTCAATATAACTTTCACTTCCAAAGGAAGGGGCTACCTCAGAACAACATGGTCTATGGGAAATACGTGAGAAATGCGATTCTATATTTATGGCCCTCGTTATGACGTTGGTCACTGGTTCACCATCCTGCTTAAAAAGGAAGAAAATCCCACAGCAATAGGGCAAAATCCCCTCAAGCCAGGAATTAAGCCTCCAAAACCTCCCATGCCTAGATCTACCAGAACCCCTCTACCATCTCATACTTCCCAGTTTCCATCTTTGCCTACTTCCCCAGTCCAGAGTACAGCTGACTCCTGCCCCTGGGAACTAATTAAAGGAACCTTAATTGTACTGAACTCCACACAGTCAGAACTCCTTGCATTTCAACCCATGTATTTGACAGCTTTGTAAATTATCGTGTAATGGTGCAGATACTCCCCAGGGTGCTTTATTATGATGCAGAATCATTTTAAGGTCTACTAGGGGGACAAACAACCTGATTTTGCTGGCATCCAGTGTCCCTTACTCTAGCCATCCTATTGAGGATAGGAGCTGCTGCAGGAGTGGGTATGGGGACAGCTGCTATGATCCATGGGTCACAACAAATGGCCTGATAAGAAACAGCAATAGATCAAGACTGGAAGACATTAGAGACCTCCATCACAGTGCTGTAGGAATCCTTAAACTCTCTCTCTGAAGTTGTTTTACAGAACAGGTGAGGATTAGACCTCCTCTTCATGAGGGAGCGGGGCCTCTGTGCTGCACTGAGAGAAGAATGTTGTTTTTATGCTGACCATACTGGAGTTGTAAAAGAATCCATGAGTAAATTGAGAAAATGCCTTGAAGAGCGCCAGAGAGAAAGGGAGATTCAACAAGGGTGGTTTGAGTCATGGTTTACCCAGTCCCCCTGGTTAACTACACTCCTATCAGGCTTAGCTTGACAACTGATCATCCTTATGGTGTTGCTAACTTTGGGACCTTGTTTGCTTAACCCCATCGTTTCCTTTCTCCAGGCTCAAATTGGGCAGGAAAAACTCATGGTAATCAGACAGAAATACGCTCTACTGGCAGAAATAGACTGTGAGACCCCGCAATAATTATGATTCGTTGCTTTTAAGATTAAATATAGTAAGAAAAAGGAGTGGGAAATGAAAGAATAAAAGAAATTAAAATTGAAACTTAAAGAACCAGGTTTTGTAAAGTTTCCAAGCTGCACTCAGAACCTGAAATTCCTGTGGCAGTTAAGACAATTCCCGAAACTGCCAATTAGATGTGTGTTGAAATCTTCCCTGACCACCTAGTTACTAAACAACCCCTTCCCAGAAACCGTGCAGCTCATCACGTATACATCTCAGGGCTTCAACCAATCAGTTTAAACGTATACCCCTTCTCAGGGCTAACCAATCACCCCCTGTCCGACCTCTTCCTGCCAATGAATATGCTAATCATGTTTTTGGGTTGTTATTTGATTTTCCCGTGGTATGTTGATTTGCTAAAGGAGGCTATGATGTATGCAAAGTCCCTGCCCTCTCTAAAGAATGTAAATAAACTCTGCTCAAGTTGTTCTTGGGGCTCTTTGTTCTTTGCTCCTCTAAAGATAGCTCTGAGCCGCAGCATGCTGGACGCCCAATAAACCCTTTGCTGTGGCATGAGACAGTCTCTTGGTGGTCTTTTCCTCCGACTTTTGACCGACCTTTTTACCTATGAAGGACCTGAGAGAGCAAAAGTCAAATCCATGTCAACTTCCATGTCAAACAACCTGGTCAGAATGAAGGAATGTGTCTGAATCAGCCTCTCTCTTCTTAATGTAGATTAAATGGACCAAACCAGGCCTGTGTACAGAGCTGTTCCCAGATGCCTATGGTTGATATACCATTCTAACTTGTGAAAGTGTCACAGGAAGTAGGGGCAGCCTCCATCTCATGGGACGATTGGAAGCAACTGTTAGGACAAAGTGGTTTTCCATGGCAGTGACCTCATTCAGTTCCTGAAGGAAGTGACCTACCACACTTCCTTGGTGATGGAACTCTCTGAACATGGGATCCAGGAAGCCATGCACCCAGAGCAAGTCTTAGTTTCAGTCCCAGTGGTCTCAATTGTTTGAATTTACCAAAGACAGAGTCATTGTTTCTTGATACCTACTTATGAGATGATGCTCAAATTTCAGGAGAGCTCTGAAGAGCGGCTTTTTCTGAGAAAGCAGGTAGTGGCTCAACCATGGCTCCTGACAACTTCAAAAAGTTTGCAAAGAAGACCAGATCTGAGATAGGACAGGCCATTTCGTGGGAACATAGTATGGCCCACCAGTCAGAGGACACTCAGGATAGTCACAGTCATACTTGGGGGAAGGAGGTGCTGTTGTGGGTGTCAGTGTGAGTTTGTGGTTTTGTCTCATGTTCTGAGAATAGGTAGGAATGGCGGTTTGTATGTTTGGACTGGAAAGTTTCTAGAAAGTCGTTTGACAACACGAGTGTTTCTATGTCTGTGTATCCCACTGTATCCGTGGTTGTAGACATTTGAAATGCGAATGCATCAATGGTTGTGTCCTGTCTAGTATAAAGCTTCCCAGCATTCTTCCCACCCAATTTAAGAATGGAGTGCGGCTTGCCTAATGGATGGTGAACAGCTACTATCATCCTAAGTTTCTCTTTTCTTCCTGAATACTGGCCACTCTCCAGAGTATCCTCATGGTTTTGTTTCCAAGATATGTACCACGTCCAAGCTCTGTTATATGGCCATGTACTGGATAGCTGAAGGGAATGGGAGCATCTCAGAAAACTCAGATATCAGTGTGACCAGTAAAGTCTCAGTGGAGAAACCATGCTTTGGGCCATTTGCCTACTTATGTTTCTATTACCCTGAATGTCAGGAAGGTCTTTGCCTCAGGCCACCCCTTTGTGAAGCCTGAAGAAAACAGTTTTCAAATGGAAATGAATGGGCATCACCTGTGGCTCTTTGCTTAATTGCTTTGGAAAGGGATGTGTCTGGAACAGCCACTTGGCCTGGTGTGGTGGCAGTGGCTTAGATTCTCAGCACCTGATGGATCTAAAGAAAGTTTCCAAGTGTGCATCCAAAACCAAAATGCCCGAAAGAGCAGTCATTGTGTATGAAGTCTCTCACTTTCCTCTGTAAGCTTCCTGAGCTAAATCAAGTGAGAATAAGGATCATTTGGGTCAAATCAGTTCTTCAAATCCCTGCAGAGGCTAGTCGATTGGGGCTTGGGTTTTCTATGACACCAATTCACATAAAGAATCTATACCAGACAGTCATTAGGCCTCAAATTGGAGAAGCAGATCAGATATAGGGCAGGCCTATTTGATCACTCTTGGTTCACAGCAAGGGTATCCAGGCCACCCTGACTTTAGGCAAATGAGGGGCAAGGGTGCTTATTTTGAACAGTGTATTGGGCTGTGCCCTTCATGGAAACCTCCAGCCAGAGTTTATGATGAGTGTCTATGTGGAAGAAGATGAGGAGCATGTGGGAGTGCTTTAGTTTTAATTGTGGTCATTTGTGTGGTGGTTGTAAGAGATGCCTGGGTCCACCTGGGCTTGAACTCTGATGTGATTCCTCTTAGAGAATGCGTTATGGAACTGACTTCAGAGAAGTATTGCCATGAATTGTGTTGGGATTTTAGGAGGCCACACATGAGAGTCGCCCTTGGACACTGAGATCTAAGCCCAGAGTGGCTTTCCACAGAGCACTGGAAATCTCAGCCAGGATATCACATGATTTTATTCTCAAAGACTTGGAAGCCATAGTTGGGAGTCAAAACACACATGGACCTTACATTGTAGACCTCAATGGGGCTGGCTTCATGTGACCTTTTGGCCAGTCTTTGGGAACCCTTGCCTGTGAGAGTTCTCTAGATTATTCATTGAAATGTGCTTCCTCTAAATTTAATGGTTCCTTAATGAATTGAAACCCACAGTTTCTCCAACTTCATCTTTGAAAATGGCTAGATAAATACCATGAAATTTTTGAACTTCCCATGGCCACCTGCCACTGGAGAACCTTTGGATGTACAGTTTCTGATCCTGAGTGTACCAGACAGTGCCTTGATTGACTGGATTTTATGAAAATGGTGTAGAACAGCGATGCCAGTAAGTTGGGGCCTGCTGAGTAGTGGGTCAAGAGCTGTTGTGTGCAGTTGTGTGATAAAACATCTGTGGTCGGGACATGTGATTCTGGCATTGACTTCCAAATGACTTGTGGCTGACATGTTACAGTCAGGAATCACTTATATGTCTGAAACCTCTCCATAAAAGGCATTTTGTTATAAGGAGACGTTTCAGGGCAATGTTCAGAATCAGGTTGCTATGGGCAAAGGGACAAGCTATGTGGGATAGAAGCCTGGTTGGTGCATTCTCCTGCAGACCCTGACCCACCACACGTGACAGGACTCCCTCCAGCACTGTGTCCCAGTTTAACTCATTGCATTTCATGAAGCAAATACCAAACTCCCAGTGCAGTAGAAAGAAACACCATGAAAAGTGGAGGATGACCAAATGGCTTCACAGTCCACATGCAGAGACACTTAGCTTTCAGTGGCCACAGTTTACCTACAGAGAGAAGTCAGCACTGCTGCCTCATGTTCTCTGAAAAAATTGAAACAATGTCCTCCAGGTCTCATAGATGTAGACCCAGCTTTGATGGTCTCATTTGAATGGAAGCTAAAGCTTCTGACAACAACATATATGTCGAGTGCCCATCGTCAAAGGCAGTTTCTCAAGAAGTCTTTAGTCCGGCAGAGCTCCAGGTTTGTGTAGTGTTTACCTTTTAGACCAGGTTGCAAGAAAAGACCACTGACTCCAATTAAAATCAGATTAAAGCAAGCTTATTATCTCCACCACCCTGGCTGCCTCTCCCTCCCAAAACGTCGGGAACAGGAGAGCTGCCCAGCTTTATAGCCCAGAAAGTTACACAAAAGTGGGGTTACAAATAACAGAATTCTGACAAGCATCACACTAATGGTAGTTTACATTTTTGTTTGCTGGCTCCAACATCAGAATTTATGAGGACCATTAGAGCCTCAGAGAGTGTCGTCTGGCCAAGGAAGGCCAATATTTATGAGGTGTCAACAAAGTTTCAGAGAGGGCTGTTATCTGGTCAGAGAGCCAGGCATGGGTGAGTTCAAGGCACGGGCAGGCATTCCAAGCAGGTTCAGAATTTGGTGTAATTTATAGTTAAGCCAAAATTATCTTTTCATGGCTTTGTGGCAAGATGGCTCCCAATTTTAATAAAAGATCAGGTTGGGTCAATCATTCCCCCCTTTTCTAATGTGTTCCTTTCATATATTTGATTGGGTAGGAAGAGCACTGTGGGAATTTTAATCCCTCAGGTAACAGTCTCCCGATTTTTTGAACTCACCCAGAAACAGGTCTCCCTGATTTTACCTGACTTAATTAATTACTTATATTGATATTCTATTTATTTTTGTCTCCATTGTTGTAAGAAGAGAGGCGTCACTCATTTAGACTTCTTCTGAGCTGAGAGAGGGTGATGTGAGGGGGCACCGCCTGAGGGACATTAGTTGCCTTTTAGAAGTCAGTTAGGTTTGAAGTTTGGATGGGGAAGAACAGGTAGTAAAGCCATCTGGGGATGGGTTCTTCTATGAGAGAAACAAAAAAACATGAGTACTTAATAAATGTTGTAGCAGCTGGAACATGTCACTGTATAGAAGTTCCCTCAAAAGTCTTTAATATCCCCAGTTATCAGGACTGTCAACTTAATATTTAACTTTTAGTGTTACATTTGTCCCTCCCCATAAGATTCAGTTTAATAATTTAATGTCATCTGATCTTGCAAAATACTTTTACTAGTATGACCTCTGTGTCTAATTGAGAAACCTTTAATTCTCTTACTCATTGCTGGATAATCATACTAACAAATACCAAGCCTATGTGTTTAGGTTAAGAATATCTGTAGGCCTTAAACTAAAAACTTCTGCCTCTGGCAGATAATCTTGATAGTCTCTTTTTATAGTTATAAGGCATTCCTGTCTGAGAATCCTTCTTTGTAGCCTCCAGTCTTACTTATTTTGGGAGGCTAACATAAAGTGTATACCTTAAAATATTATTATTACTATTATTATATAAAATGCACAGGAATGGCTGTAATTTGTTTTTAACTGTCTTTTCTAAGTGTTTAAGATGAAGCAGTCAAACTGACTTTTGTTTCTATCTATTGTGAACAGTCAGCTGAGCTTTTATGGGAGTCATTCCTGGGGAAACTTGAGAGCAGCTTCTCAGTTCTGCTAGTGCCATTTGCGCTAGGTGGGTCCAGGTCTTGTTTGACCATGTGGCTTCCCTCGGAAGCATCAGGGATGTCTCCCTTCTCTGATGACTCTCCTCTTCGTAGCAAATGCACTGATTGGCTTTCTGTTCTCCAGTGGTCTCATTAATCTCCCTGATCAGGAAGTTATGTGGTTCAGAGTTGCAAAGCTCTTTAGAGAAGTCCGCTGTTCCCTGGATACAGACTGACTCAGAGGGCAAGAGCCAAATATTGGTTTTCTTGTCCCTTTTCATATAACTTTAATTTTAAATCCTAATCTTAAACATCCATCAAATAAATTTTAACAGACTTATATTAAGAGTACTGGGCTTTAATGTCTATAATTTAAAATTATTTATCTTTTTATTATTTGGGATCTGTATTATTCTGTCTGTCTTGTAGGTGATGGCTAATTATCTTAAATTAACCAATGTTGTGTTCTTAAAGCAACACTTCTGTAAAACACTAACAGGGAATCTTTATATCACCCATAAGGAAATTACAAAATAAAATTAACAACAGTAAACAAACTTAGTTCGTGTAATAGCTACCCTAAAATTTTTGGCTGAGTTATACATTATATCCTCTGTTTGAGATGCTAGTAATATTGACAGGAAAAAAAAACTTTTGAAAATATCTTTAAATGAAATAACATCTGACCTACTGCTTTCGTAGTCATTCTCACATAATAAGATGGGACACAGAGCCTTATCTCAGGTAAGGAAGGGCTCTTTATTAATCTTAAGTGTTTTAATTCTAAAGCTAATCTTTGTTTTTTAAATATCATTTTACAAAGTTTACATAAATTGTTTGAGGTCACATGAATATTAGCTAAGACCATATGATATAGCATTTAAAACATGAATTTAAAAAAGGCTGAAAGTTTTTAACCTTTACATAGATTAGGCTCTCATTAACTTAAAATACATTTAAATTGTTCCCCAATATAAAAAGTAACATAAAAGTTTACATATCTTATTGACAACACGTAAATAAATCCCAATATATATATATATATATATATATATATATATATATATATATATATATATATATATATATTTTTTTTTTTTTTTTACCATACAACTTCAGAACACCAGCTTGATATAATGCTCTTTTAAAGTTTCTACCTTACAGACTTGTATACCTGGAAGATATGAGCACATTAATAGCATCACAATTGCATTGATTTTTCTACATTAACCAAGTTTAGCTTTTAAAGAAATGGCAGTACAGTGCTCTAAAATAACAGTTCTTATTTAATCAGTTGTTTAATTTTTATGGTTGCTTGCTCTAGAAAAATAAAACTTAATAACCACAATGTTATGGGTAAACTTATGTTTTAAGAAATTTTTGTCTCTTTAACACATGACTGATTTTTACAATCTTATACAGACTTTAGGACAAACTTATACAGACCTTAGTAAATCAATCAGATATCTAACAAAAGTACTCATGAATGAGTAATCCCATATCAAATTTACTTTACTTATTTATCAAAATATTAGACAAATGTATTGAACAGTTTACCATTTTTTGTTGAAGAAAAAGTCCTAGAACCAAGGCATATTAGACCTTTTGTCGGCATTAATATTTTATTAGATTTTTGAACACCTAGAAAAACTTGTAAGGTTGAATTTAAAGACATTTATTTTTATCTGTTTATCCAATTTAAATTGTACCAATTAAATCACTTGAATTAAAGATCTTTGGATCCACGTTTTAAAATTTGTTTTTATGAGTGCTTTTTTTATGAGTGCTCCTTATATGTGTTAATTTGTATAACATATATATATGATATAGGGATATATGTATATATAGACATACAACACATAACAAAAGTGTGCACACATAATAATAGTAAAGGCCTTGTAGCTTTTTGCAGTTGAAATCTCCATTGCAATGTTTCAAAAACTCCACTGTTGGTCAAAGATAGAGCTGATCAGAAAAACATTAACCTAGGTCTGTAGGATCAAATTCATGAGCTCAAAAAAAGAATACAGAATCTAAGGAAAAAAATAAGAGTCCTAGAAAAAATGACTGCCCAGTAATTAATAAATACCATACAATTTACCTTTTTTCCTGCCTTAGGCCTCAGATCAGTCTCCTACTGAGCTTGCAGGCTTCTTTCATTTGAATTTCAACAAAAGTCCTGGCTGAGGTCTGAAAGGAGCAGGGAAAAACTGCTATTCTGAGCAGACACCTCAGGCCTAAGGCATTTTAACCATAATTTTGAGGTTCGGATGTTGAAAATTATGATACAATTTTAAGATGAAATTCACAAAATTTTATATCTTTACATCTTGTTTTGTCAACAGATACCATACTATGATTTACTATCCTTGTCCAAATTAATGCACTGGTACACACTGTGATATTTTCTCAGTCTACCCAATTCAAAATTAGTGACAAATAAAACTGAATGTTTGGGAAGTTACTTGCCAACTTGGAAGTAGAGTGCTTTAGTTTTCCATCCTAAGTATTTAAGTTATCTGGCATGAATTATCTGAAATCATAAACTAAACAATTACCTAAACCCGACTTTTAACTGCAAGATTGAGCAATGCTACAAAAACCCATCCAGATACCAGATTGTTACAATAAAACATCATCATTTAGACACACATTGAACTAATATCATTCCCAAGAAACAATTTATAATATCAGCACATTATTGCACATGTCTTAAAGGGCCAGAAACAAAGACACAAGACAGACAGAAAGGAGCTCCAGACTATGGCTGACAGACAGAAGCCTTAAAAACAGAGCAGATAAGAGAAAAATTTCCTACACCAGTGGCAGGATAGATGTCCTCACAAGGGGATCAGATGTTTTCACAGAGGGCAACCTGAATTGTAATATCAAGGGTTTCCATGGTGACTTTACTGCATTTAGTGTCCCCTTTTTCTTTTTCTTTTTTTTAAGAAGACAGAGGTGGCATAATCCTTACAGTGCAGGGAACGAAGGAAGGAATTCCTTGAAGCAGCAGGGCTTTGGTAGATGCTGGGAGTCCCTCAGTCCCTCCTTTTACTTATGGGACTAGCTCCTCTGGTTTGGTTCCACCCCAATCTCGCTCCATCTCTTAACATTTCAGTAGTCAGCTCTCAAAAAGTTCCAGGGTCGGGGGGTTATCAAAATTTGTAACTTAAATTTCGGTTTCTGACCTTGAAGCGAATTAATACCTATTTAATAATGAGGACAAGGTTTGAGAAAAATAAAAAGGGAGGTTTGCTGCTTTGCTAACAAAGCAGAAACACAGGGGACTCTGCCCAAAGGTTGTGACTCTCTTGAACTGGAGCAACAAGGGGTTTTAAAGGAGTTTCCATTGTTAACCTGGGAGATACTCTGTTCCTTGGTGGCCAGCAGGCATTGCCCTCTGCAGTGGGTGAGTTCCAGGCTGCCAGCTAGGGGCTTTTCTCATCCTGCTTAACAAAGGGGGGTAAACTTCATCACAGTTTTTTAGAACACAGTCCAAAGGGTGTCAGGCTTACTTGCTTTATTACCCATTTTTACGTCCAATATCCTTAAGTTTTTACCACAGAAATCAAACAACAAAATGCACAAAAACAAACAAACAAAAAACATATAGAACACAAAACAAAACACAAAGAAAGAGAAACCTGGTGAAGATACAGAAAAACTGAGGAGCAATGAAATGTCTTGCTGAAGCTCCGGGGTAGGAGCTCCTGCGTGCCCGGCTGCACCTTTCTACCCTTTCAGAGAAATTTCATACAGAACAGAACAGAGGACAGAACATTTCTTGTTACTGTCCTGGACAGGAGTACATGTGAGCATCCCCAGGCCACCTCTCTGTAATCAGAAGACATCTCCCTTAACCAGATATCAGATGTTATAAAGGCACCACCTACCAATGGAGGCCTCCTCCACCAGGTGCTTGCTAACAGTTTTAGTGTGATGGTCCACTGCAGTGCTCCCTGGACCGAAGGCTCACTCCAAGGCTTTGGAACTTGGCTCTCCAGCCCTGAGCCCTGGAGGAAAGGCCAGCATCAGAATTTCCAGCAGTCTGGTCTTGTGATCTGGTCACGTCATCTCGCTGGGGAACTCCAAAATGTTAGACCAGGATGCAAGAAAAGACCACTGACTCCAATTAAAATCAAATTAAGGCAAGCTTATTAGTTCAACCGGCTAGGCTGACTCTCCTTCTCAAAACGGCGGGAAAAAGACAGCATCCCCACCTTTCCTACACCCCAGCTTTATAGCCCAAAAAGTTACACAAAAAGGGAGTATCAGAAAACAGAACTTTGACAAGCATCACACTAACTGTAGTTAACATTTTTTATTTGCTGGCCCCAGCATCAGAAATTATGAGGACCATTAGAGCCTCAGAGAGGGTCGTTATCTGGCCAGGGAAGGCCAATATTTATGAGGTGTCAGTAAGGTTTCAGAGAGGGCTGTGATCTGGTCAGTAAGACAGGCATGGGTGAATTCAAGGCATGGGCAGGCATTCCAAGCAGGTTCAGAATTTGCAGTAATTTATAGTAAAGCAAAAATTATCTTTCCATGGCTTTAAGGCAAGATGGCTCCCAATATTAATGAAAGATCAGGTTGAGTGATTACCCCTGTCCCTTCCTTTTGGAAACTCCTCTACCACCTCCAAGGTTGTGAACTCCTGATCATTTTCCATTCCAGATAAGTATTCACAGAATTTCTAACTCTTATCCTCTAATTGTGTCTTACTTGGGGCAAAGGTAATGTCAAAGCATTGTTCTGGATGAGAGTGGGAAGATTATTGTATATCACATATTTGCATACACATTGGATTCATTTTCCAATTTTCCATTTGAAATACTGAATTCCTGACACTAACCCATACCCTACTAGACTCTGACTAATAATCCTAATATGATGGTGAAACATAACCCAAGCAGAATAGAAATACAAGTCGTTCAGAGGAGGCATGGTGTGTAGTTGGAATTGCCTTTTGCATTATATAGTATAGGAGCTATAAATCTAGTCAATTTTTTGTTGAAATAATTCTACATGTGTTTTTAAAGTTAACAAATATGGGAATCCTGTCTCCCTTTCTCTGTAGCACACGTATTTTTATATGCACATAGAGAATCCTACATGGTATCACACGTACATACTTGTGAGGTGGCTGAATTGGCAGATACAAATTGTGAGAAGAGATCACTACTCCTAAACGCTGTTTGAACTGAAAATTCAACCTATGGGTGAGCTTCCTAGTTCAATAACATTATACATAAATCCATGTTCAGTAAAATGAATATTTGTGCATCTGTGGATTATATATATATATATATAAATCATGATGAATTTCGATTGGCATATACATGGCTACTTTTTTTTCTTTTTTTGGTTGTTCAAAACGTTACAAAGCTCTTGACATATCATATTTCATACATTAGATTCAAGTGGGTTATGAACTGGCATTTTTACCCCAAATAAAGTTTGCAGAATCACATTGGTTACATATCCACATTTTTACATAATGCCCTATTAGTTACTGTTGCATTCTGCTACCTTTCCTATACTCTATGATCCCCCTCTTTTCCCCTCCAATCTTCTCTCTCTACCCCATCTACTGTAATTATTTTTTCTCCTTGTTTATTTTCCCATTCCCTTCACAACCTGTTATATGTAATTTTGTATAACAATGAGGGTCTCCCTCCATTAACATGCAATTTCCCTTTTCTCTCCCTTTCCCTCCCACCTCATGTCTCTGTTAATGTAAATCTTTTCTTCCTGCTCTTCCTCCCTGCTCTGTTCTTAGTTGCTCTTATTATATCCAAGAAGACATTTGGTATTTGTTTTTTAGGGATTGGCTAGTTTCACTAAGCATAATCTGCTCTATTACCATCCATTTCCCTTAAAATTCCATGATTTTGTCATATTTTAGTGCTGCGTAATACTCCATGGTGTATAAATGCCACATTTTTGTTATCCATTCATCTATTGAAGGGCATCTAGGTTGGGCCCACAGTGCAGCAATTGTGAATTGTACTGCTAAGAACATCGATGTGGCAGTATCCCAGAGATATACACTATTTTAAGGTCTTCAGGAAATAGTCCAAGAAGGGCAATAGCTGGGTCAAATTGTGGTTCCATTCCAAGCTTTCCCAGGAATCTCCATACTGCTTTCCAAATTGGCCACACCAGTTTGCGGGAACAGCTCTCCTCATAGGCCTGGTTTGGTCCATCTTCTCTACATTAAGAAGAGAGAGGCTTACTCAGACACAACCCTTCATCCTGAACAGGTTGTTTGCCATAGAAGATGACTTTTGGTCTTTCAGGTCTTTCATAGCTGCCTACATCGTCTCCAGGGATCAAATATGCATGGACCTTTGAGGTTCTCAGTAGGTGGCAGATCCCCTACATTGCTGTATTGCAAGACGAACCCTGTCCCTTCTCTTTTGTAAAGTTAGATTGAGAGAACAGTGTATGGTTAGGGTTTTAATAACATGTTCAATTTGGGTTCGGAATCATTCTGATGGATGAATAATGGTATTGGGAACCTGTGATATTTATAAAACTATAGAGGTGAAATATAAGTATGAAAACAGAAATCTAGGTAAGATTTGTAGCCCAGAAGGGAATGAGGCCCTTGATTGGGATACTTAGCTTTTAATTATGTTCTGCACGGTTGTCTCAGATAAATTGATAATCAATGGCATAGGACCTTGTACTTTGGAAGATTGATTGTAGAAGAGAACATCCACTCAAATTGGGATAGTGGGTAGGATAAGGAAGAGAGTCGGTAGGTTTAGGAAGAAGAGTGAGTATAAAATTTGGATCAAGTGTTCTTTAGCAATAGGGTTTCATTTATACAGTGAATGAAAATGTCAGCACATGCGAAGAGTCAGTCCCAATGATGAACTGCGGAAAATATAGGAAAGAAGATATCAATAGAGACATTACAAAATCAGGCAATTGTAAAGTGAGTGATAGGTTTAGACATTTTCAACAGGATCGAGATTGAATACATAATTTTAGGAAGAAACAAATATGTAGTCACCAATAGAAATGACATTTGAAAGCATTAGGCAAACTGGAAATGGAAGTTTTTAGTAATCCATATTCAACTTCCATTTAGGATTTGGTACAATCATAAGTGTGACCTTTGCATTTTGTGCCCAGAAAATTATTGTGATAAAATATATATGTAGATCATGTGACATGAGTATTTTTTACACCATTTCTGTGAGAATATAAATTAGTATTGGGGGTACAAAGTGGTGTACCCTGTGTCTATGAATATAGAGATAATGCATGAATAGAACATACTGTAAATAAATAATATAACTGGTTACACTTTAAATAATGGATTGAATTGTTATCTGAAAATATATAAGAAATCATATATTGACATACAATCATTAATTCCAACCAGTTATATATCTAATTGTAATCTTAGGGTTATTTTTTATCATGAAGTGTGTGTGAGTTTTGCTTCAAAAGTGATTATGGATCGAAAATAATGTGTTTGGAAAGAAGTCTCATGGAATTACCAATCAAGAAATATGGAGGAATCCATGTGTTCTGAAGCAGGAAGTGATTGAAAGTGAAACAAATGCCTATAAATTTGCTAAATTGTGGATGAAATATATATCCTGTGATGTGCATAAACTGATGAAATAGTATGTACCAGTGTTGAATAAAAATGAACGTCAAAATACACATCATGTACCATAGGAATCTACTTGCATTGATGTTAAACTGGGTCAGTTACTGTACAAATATTAGGATTCGCGTGCATCATTCACCGAAGTTAGTTTTCTTTTTTTTTTAAATTTTTATTTATGCTTGTTCAAAACATTACATAGTTCTTGATACATCATATTTGTCACTTTGATTCAAGTGGGTTATGAACTCCCATTTGTACCCCGTATACAGATTGCAGAATCACATCAGTTACACATGCATTGATTCACATATTGCCATACTAGTGTCTGTTGTATTCTGTTGTATTCTGCTGCCTTACCTATCCTCTACTATCCCCCCTTCCCTCCCCTCTCCCACCATCTTCTCTCTCTACCCCCTCTACCTTAATAAATTTCTCCCCATGTATTATTTTTCCCTTTCTTCTCTCTTTCTCTTGTATGTAATTTTGTATAACCCTGAGGGTCTCCTTCCATTTCCATGCAATATCCCTTCTCTCTCCCTTTCCCTCCCACCTCTCATCCCTGTTTTAATGTTAATCTTCTCTTCATCCTCTTCATACCTATTCTGTTCTTAGTTAATCTCCATATATCAAAGAAGACATTTGGCATTTGTTTTTAAGGGATTGGGTAGCTTCATTTAGCATAATCTGCTCTAGCGCCATCCATTTCCCTGCAAATCTATGATTTTTTGTCATTTTTTAATGCAGAGCAATACTCCATTCTGTATAAATGCCACATTTTTTTTATCCATTCATCTATTGAAGGGCATATAGGTTGGTTTCACAGTCTTGCTATTGTGAATTGTGCTGCTATGTACATCGATGTAGCAGTGTCCCTGCAGCATGCTCTTTTTAGGTCTTTAGGGAATTGACCGAGAAGGGGAATAGCTGGGTCAAATGGTGGTTTCATTCCCAGCTTTCCAAGAAATCTCCATACTGCTTTCCAAATTGGATGCACCAATTTGCAGTCCCACCAGCAATGTACAAGTGTACCTGTTTCCCCACATTCTCACTAACACTTGTTGTTTGACTTCATAATGGCTGCCAATCTTACTGGAGTGAGATGGTATCTTAGGGTGGTTTTGATTCACCTTTCTCTGACTACTGGAGATGGTGAGCATTTTTTCATGTACTTGTTGATTATATGTCCTCCTCTGAGATGTCTGTTGAGGTCCTCGGCCCATTTGTTGATTGGGTTATTTGTTATCTTATTGTTTAATTTTTTGAGTTCTTTGTATACTCTGGATATTAGGGCTCTATCTGAAGTGTGAGGAGTAAAGATTTGTTCCCAGAATTTAGGCTCCCTATTTACCTCTCTTATTGTTTCTTTTGCTGAGAAACAACTTTTTACTTTGAGTAAGTCCCATGTGTTGATTCTAGTTATTAACTCTTGTGCTATGGATGTCCTATTGAGGAATTTGAAGCCCGACCCCACAGTACGTAGATCGTAGCCAACTTTTTCTTCTATCAGACGCCATGTCTCTGATTTGATATCAAGGTCCTTGATCCATTTTGAGTGAACTTTTGTGCATGCAAGAGAAAGGGATTCAGTTTCATTTTGTTACATATGGATTTCCAGTTTTCCCAGAACCATTTGTTGAAGATGCTATCCTTCCTCCATTGATGCTTTTAGCTCCTTTATCAAATAGAAGATTGTTGTAGCATTGTGGATTAATCTCTGTGTCCTCCATTCTGTACCTTTGGTCCACCCGCCTGTTTTGGTACCAGTACCATGCTGTCATTGTTACTATTGCTCTGAAATTTAGTTTGAAATCTGGTATCGCTATACCGCCTGATTCACACTTCCTGGTTAGAATTGCTTTTGATATTCTGGATATTTTATTTTTCCAAATGAATTTCATGATTGCTTTCTCTATTTCTACAAGAAATGCCATTAGGATTTTGATTGGCATTGCATTAAACCTATAGAGAACTTTTGGGAATATCACCATTTTGATGATGTTAGTTCTCCTAATCCATGAACAGTGTATATTTTTCCATCTTCTAAGATCTTATTCTACTTCTCTTTTTAGGGTTCTGTAGTTTGCATTGTATAAATCTTTCACCTCTTTTGTTAGGTTGATTCCCAAGGATTTTATTTTTATTTTTTGAGGATATTGTGAATGGAGTGTTTTTTTTCTCATTTCCGTTTCAGAAGTTTTGTCACTGATATACAGGAATGCCTTTGACTTATGAATGCTGATTTTATATCCTGCCACATTGCTGAAATCATTTCTTAGTTCTAGTAGTTTTTTTTTTTTTTTTTGTAGACCCTTTTGGGTCTTCTATATATAGAATCATGTCAGCTGCAAGTAGTGATAATTTAAGTTATTCTTTTCCTATTTTCATGCCTTTAATTTCTTTCATCTGTCTAATTGCTCTGGCCAGTGTTTCGAGAACTATATTGAATAGAAGTGGTGGTAGAGGACATCTCTGTCTTGTTCCAGATTTTAGAGGGAATGCTTCAATTTTTCTCCATTCAGAATAATGCTAGCCTGAGGCTTAACATAGATAGCTTTTACAATGTCGAGGTAAGTTCCTGTTATCTCTAATTTTTCTAATGTTTTGAACATAAAGGGATGCTAAGGGTCTATTGTTCTTATTTATTTTTTGCAGAACCAAGCTTTAGTTTTGTAATTTTTTCAATAGTTTCTTTTGTTTCAATTTTGTTGTTTTCCGCTCTGATTTTAGTTATTTCTTGCCTTCTGCTACATTTGCTGTTGTTTTGCTCTTCCTTTTCTAGGGCTTTGAGATGAAGTGTGAGCTCATTTATTTGTTGTTCTTTCCTATTTTTGAGGAATGACGTCAAGGTGGTGAATTTCCCTCTTAAAACTCCTTTCATTGTGTCCCATAGATTCCGATATGTTGTGTCTGTATTTTCATTTATCTCGAAGAATTTTTTGATTTTCTCATTTATGTCTTCTGTAACACAATAATCATTCAGTAAAATGTTGTTCATTTTCAATGTGATGTAGGATTTTTCCTTCCTTCTTTTTCTTTGATTTCCAGTTTCATTCCATTATAATCAGATAAAATTCATGGTATTATGTCCACCACTTTATATTTATTGAGGGTTGCTCTATGGCATAATATATGGTCTATTTTTGAGAAGGATCCATGTGCTGCTTAAAAAAAAGTATATCCACTTGATGATGGTTGATATATTTTATATATGTCAGTTAAGTCTAGGTTATTGATTGTGATATTGAGTTCTATAGTTTCTTTATTCAACTTTTATTTGGAGGATCTGTCCAATGGTGAGAGAGGTGTGTTGAAGTCACCCATAATTATTGTGTTGTGGTCTATTTGATTCTTGAACTTGAGGAGAATTTGTTTTATGAACGTTGCAGCACCATTTAATGGTGCGTAAATATTGATAATTTTTATGTCTTGTTGGTGAATGGTTCCTTTTAACAGTATATAATTTCCTTCATTATCCCTTTTGATTAAATTAGTCATGAAGTCGATTTAATTCGATTTGAGGATGGCCACTCCTGCTTGCTTATGAGGACCGTGTGCATGGTATATTTTTTCCCAACCTTTCACCTTCAGCCTGTGTATGTCTTTTCCATTCAGATATGTCTCCTGGAGGCAACATATTGTTGGATTTGTTTTTTGAATCCAAGTTACAAGCCTATGTTGCTTTATTGGAGAGTTTAAGCCATTAGTGTTTAGAGCTACTATTGATATATGGTTTCTACTGCCATCCATGTTTGAATATTTATCGTTTTTTTAAATTTACTTTGTTTCTCCATGATTAGCTTTTCCCCCGCCCTCTGTCATTACTGAGGTACTTCCCACTGATGGTTTTGGTTGTTGTTTTTCATTTCTTCCTCGTGTAGTGTTTTGCTCAAGACACTTTGCAATGGTGGTTTTCTTGCTGCAAATTCTTTTAGCTTTTCTTTATCATGAAAGATTTTTATTTCGTTGTCGTACCTGAAGCTGAATTTTGCTGGATACAGAATTCTTGTTTGGCATCCATTGTCTTTCAATGTTTGAAATACGTTGTTCCAGGATCCTCTCACTTTCAGTGTCTGTGATGAAAAATAGGTTGTTAACCATATTGGTTAACCCCTGAATGTAATCTTCCTCCTTTCTCTTGAAGCTTTTAATGTTTTCTCTTTGTTCTGTATATTGGATATCTTCATAACAATGTGTCTTGGCGTTGGTCTACTGTGATTTTGTGTGCTCTGTGTCCTGTAAGCATCTTCAATTTGTATATCCGTTTCCTTTTTTATTTCTGGAAAATTTTCTGTAATTATTTCATTCAACAGGTTACTCATTCCCATGGTTTGAATCTCTGTACCTTCCTCTATCCAGATGAATCATAAGTTTGGTTTTTTTGTGTTATCCCATATCTCTTGGATGTTTTTCTCGTGATTTTTTACCAGCCTTTCTGTGTTGGCTAGACTCTTTTCAAGATGATATATTTTGTCTTCATTATGTGACATTCTGTCTTCTACTTGCTCCCCTCTGTTAGTGATACTCTCAATTGAGTTTTTAATTTGGTTTATCGTTTTCTTCATTTCTAGAATTATTCTTTGAATTTTTATAATCTCTATCTCCTGATAAAGAAGATTAACTTCTTCTTTTATCTGTTTATGTAATTCATTTTCAATGTGTTCTTTCACTGTATTTATTTGCTCTCTCGTATCCTCTTTAAGGTTTCATTCCATCTGTCTAAGGTATTCCTTGAGTTTTTTATATGACCATTTTTCTGATGATTCTAGGTCCTCCTGAATATTTAGGTTATCCTTCATTGTTTGTACTCCTTTTCTTTCTTGCTTTTTTATGCTGCTCATGTTACTTCTTGTTTGTTTGAGTGCTGAGTTACTGCTTATTCTTATAAATTTATTTGAAGCTTGGGAGGAAAGATATTAGAAGGGATGGGAAGAAGTCACTAAAGAGAATGAGAATAGGCAGGTAGAATTCAAGGATGAGGGAATAAGAAAATTGAAAAGAAATGAAAAGACAAAAGAAAAAAATAGAAAATAAAGAAAGAAATAATTTTTTAAAAATAATAATGATAATTAAAAATGAAAATTAAAATTTAAAATAATAATAATAATAGTAAAATTTAAAAAATAAAAACATTAAAATAAGTTAAAGAACAACAACAAAAAATGAAAATGAAAGAAAAAAAGTAAAAATAAAATAATAATAATAATAATACATGCAGTCATGGAGTTCAATTAACTTCTCTTCCAGTAGGTGGAGCTGTGCTCACTGGGCCAAGCTTCTCCTCTCAATAGGTGGGAACCAATCACTGTGCCGCAGCTCTTCCTCCCAGACTGGGCGGGTCTCCAATCCTGAGTGCCTAGGACCTTCTCTAGTGTTTCCTCAAGCCAGGCTCCTCTCAACTGTGACACTCACCACAATACTTGCTACACGTCAGGTCTCTGTTCCTGGTAGTCCTGTTTTCATCAACGCCTGCCACTCTCTCCCTTTTTGCCTCCCTCAGACCCTAAGTTTGTAGAGCTTGGGGCTGGGAACCCCCAGCGAATTTGCTTGCTCTCTGGTATCCATGCCCACATTAGCTGGTGTAAGAGACCTCAGTTGTCAGCACTGGTGGGAGCGGTAGCCGGGAATTCCATGCCACGAGTCCCACAGCACACATGATTCCCTCGGTCTGGCCATCTTTCTCACGGGAGACCTGGGAGGGCCCCTTAAAGGAGAGCTGGAAGGGGCCCTTAATGTTTCCCCGCTGTGTGGAGAGAGATGCATAGGGAATTACACACCTGTCGTACTGGTTTCAATGAAGTTATCTCCTCTGCCCATGACGTCAGTTCTCTTCCATGGTGGTATCCCATGCAAATGGTGACCGTTCATTCCTTTTGCCAGGTGACCAATGCAACGGATGGGTCCTGACTGTGTCTCCGAAGCCCCATTTCAATTCAGTGGCCTTTTACCTCTGTAAATTCCTGAGGGCCGACCAGTTATTTCAGAGGGAATGTTAGTTCTGAGACACAAGAAGCAGGCAAATCTGAGCTTCTATGCAGCTGATCCGGGCTCTGTGTGTTTTCTGAGGGGCCCAGACTGTTCGCACCAGATCCATGTCAGGTCAGCATTGCCTAGTGATTCTGAACAAACAGCATTTAGACAGTTTATGACTCCCTATGCCTGCGCAGCTTAAGAGGTCCGAGACTTGATTTCTCCATGTTCGCCACCATGTTGGATCTCCTATATTGCTACTTTTTAATGTCTGTGCGTGTGCGTGCATATATATATATATATATATATATATATATATATATATATATACTCTCCAGATTTTTCAAAATATGAAATATATCCCTAAATTCATTCATATTCATATATGTGGATTTATAACAAACTTTCCACAAGATTATACTCAGAAATAATCATCCACCTGAAATACATATTTCTTTCCTAGTACTGAAAAGTAACTTCATAGAATGGTGCATACAAACTCTAATATTTCTACAGATACTAACCCAGTGTAACATCAATGCAAGTAGATTCCTAGGGGACATGATGTGTATTTTGACGTTCATTTCTATTCAACACTGGTACATTACTATTTCTTCAGTTTATGCACATCATAGGATATATATTTCATCCACAAGTTAGAAAACTTATAGGCATTTGTTTAATGATCAGTCACTTCCTGCTTCAGAATACATGTATTCCTTCATGTTTCTTGACTGGTCTTTTCATAAGACTTTTTCCAATCACAATATTTTCATTTTTCATTATCTCTTATGAAGCAAAACTCAAACACCCTTCATGATAAACCATAATCCTAAAATTACCATTAGATGTATAACTGGTTGGAATGAATGATTATATATCAATATAAGATTTCTTATATATTTTTAGATATCAATTCAATTCATTATTTAAAGTGGAACCAGTTAAATTATTTATTCACAGGATGGTCTATTCATGCATTATCTCTATATTCATAGACACAGGGTACACCTCTGTGTACCCCTAACACTAATGTATATGTCTTCAAAATATTGCTCCCAGAAATGGTGGAAGAAATACTCAGTCACCTGATCCACATATATATTTTATCACAGTAAAATTCTGAACAAAAAATGTAAAGGTCACACTTATGATTGTACCGAAGTCTAAAAGGAAAGTGAACATGGATAACTAAAAACATCCATGTGAAGATTGCCTAATGCTCTCAAATGTCAATCCTATTGGTGACAACATATTTGTTTCTTCCAATGATTATATATTCAAACTAAACCCTGTTGAAAATGTCTAATCCTATAACTCACTTTATACTTTGCCTGATTTCATAATGTCTCTATTGATACCTGCTTTCCTACTTATTTTCCCCAGTTCATCGTTGTGACTGCCTCTTCACATGTGCTGAAATTTTCATTCATTCTCTAACAGAAACCCTATTGCTAAAGAACTTTTGGTCCAAATCCTATACTCATTCTTCTTCCTAAACCTACCGACTATCTTCCTAATCCTACCGACTATCCATTTTGACTGGATGTTCTCTTCTACATTAAATCTACCAAGGTACAAGGTCCTGTGCTTCAAATCATACCTAGATTTCTGTTTCCATACTGATATTTCACCTCTATATTCTTGTAATTATCGCACGTTCTCAATACCATTATTCATCGCCCAGAATGATTCCTAACTCAAATTGAACCTGTTATTAACCCTAAACATACACTGTTCCCTAAATCTCATTTTACAGAAGAGCAGCAACAGAGTTGTTCTTAAAATACAGGGAATTAGGGGACCTTCCACCTGCTGAAAACCTCAAAGGTCCATGCAGAAATGATACCTGGAGAAGTTGTAGGGAGGTATGAAAGACCTGAGAGAGCAAAAGTCCTATTCCAAGTCAAACAATCTGGTCAGGATAAAGGGATGTGTCCGAATCAGCATCTCTCTACTTATTTTAGAGAAGATGGACTAAACCAGACCTGTGTGGAGAGCTGTTCCCAGGTGTCTATGGTTGATATACCATTCTAACTTGTGAAAGTGTTCCAGGAAGTAGGAGCACCCTCCATCTCATGGGACCCTTGGAAGCAAGTGTTTGGACAAAGTGGTTGCCAAGGCAGTGGCCTCATTCAGTTCCAAAGAAAGTGACATACCTCATTTCCTTGGTGATGGAACTCTCTGAACTTGCTATCCAAGAACCAAGACACCGAGAGGCAATCCCAGTCCATGTCCCTGTGGGCTCACTTGATTGGATTTTCCAAGGACAGAGTCAGTCTTTCTTGGTACCTCCTGATGTGAGTATAGCCAAATACCAGGAGAGCTCTGAAGAGATACTTTTCCTGTGAAAGCAGGTAGTGGCTGGCCACTTTTTCCTGACAACTTCACAGAGTTGGTCAAGGAAACCAGATCTGATAGAGGACACGCCATTTTGGGGGAACATAATATGGCCCACCAGTCAGAGTTAACTCCGGAGAGTCACAGACCTACTTGAGGGAAGGAGGTGCATTTGTGAGTGTGGGTTTGTTGTTTTGTCTCATGTTCAGAGAATAGGTACGAAAGGCGGTTTGTTTGATTTGAAGTGAACTGTTTCTAGTAAGTCGTTTGACAAGATGAGTGTTTCTATGTCTGTGTATCCCACTGTGTCCGCGGTTGTAGACATGAGAAAAGAGAATGCAACAATGGATGTGTCCTGTCTAGTAGAAAGCTTCCCATTATGCATCCTGCCTAATTTATGAATAGAGTGCGGATTGCCTTATGGATGGGCAATACCTACTACCTTCCTAAGTCTCTGTTTTCTTCTGAATTCTGGCCAATCTCCAGAATAGGCTCATGGTTTTGTGTCCAAGATATGTAACAACTCCAAGGTCTGTGACATGGCCATGTACAGGATAGCTGAAGGGAATGGCCAGCATCTCAGAAAACTCAGATATCAATGTGACCAGGAAAGTCTCAGTGGATATACCCTGCTTTTGGCCTTTTGCTTACCTATTGTTCTGTTGCCCTGAATATCAGGAAGGTCTTTGCCTCAGGCCACCCCTTTGTGAAGCCTGAAGAAAACAGTTTTCAAATGGAAATGAATGGGGATCACTTGTGGCTCTTTCTTAATTGCTTTGGAAAGGGATGTGTCTGAATTAGCCTCTTGGCCTTGTATGTGGCTGTGATTTTGATTCTCAGCAGCTGATGGATCTAAAGAATGATCCCATGTGTGCATCCAAAACCATAATTGCCAAAAGATCAGTCATTGTGGATGAAGTCTCTCGTCTTCCTCTGTTAGGTTCCTGACTTCCATCAAGTGAGAATTGGTATTCCTTGGGTCAAATGAGTTCTTCAAATCACTGCAGAGGTGCTTATTTTTTTGCATGACTCCAAATCACATAAAGAATCTATAATTGAAAGTCAGTAGGCCACAAATTGGAGAAACAGAGCAGTATTAACGGGAGGCTTATTTGATCACTCCTGGTTCACAGGAAGGTTGTCCAGGCCAACATGACTTTAGGCAAATGAGGGGCAAGGGAGTTTATTTGGACACTGTCTTTGGGTGAGCCATTCATGGAAACCTTCAGCCAGAGGTTACGATGAGTGACTATATGGAAGAAGATGAGGACCTTGTTTGAGTGTTTTGGCTTTAATTGTGGTCATTTTTGTGGTGGTTGTAAGAAATATCTTGGTCCACCTGGGCTTGAACTCTGGTTGGATTCCCCTTAGAGACTGCGTTCTGGAACTGAACTCAGAGAAGTATTACCATGAATTGTGTTGGGATATTAGGAGGCCACACATGAGAGTCGCCCTTGGAAACTGAGATCTAGGCCCAGGGTGGCTTTCCACAGAGCACTGAGAATCTCAGCCAGGATAACACATGATTTTATTCTGAAAGACTTGGCAGCCATAGTTGAGTGTCAAAACACACATGGACCTCACATTGTAGACCTCAATTTACCTGGCTTCATGGGACCTTTTGGCCACTCTTTGGGAAGCCTTGCCTGTGAGAGTTCTCCAGAGCTTTCATTGAAAATGAGCTTCCTCATTATTTAATGGTTTCTGAATGAATTGAAACCCACAGTGCCTCCAACTTCATCCTTAACAATGGCTAGATGAATACCATGTAGTTATTAAAATTTCCATGACCAGGTGGCACTGGAGAACCTTTGAATGTCCTGTTGCTGATCATGAGTATACCAGACAGTGCCTTGATTGACTGGATTTCATGAACATGTTGTAGAAAAGAGATGCCAGTACGTTTGAGTCTGCTGAGTAGTGGGCCTAGAGCACTGGTGGGCAGGTGTGTGAAAAAACATCATTAGTAGGGCCATGAGGATCTACCATTGGATTCCAAATGGCTTGTGACTTACATGGTGCAGCCAGCAGATCCTTATTTGTAAAGTCATCTTTTTATATGGAGAAGTTTCAGGGCAATGTTCAGAATAACGGTCATATGAACAAGGGGGCAATGGGGCAAGCTATGAGGGATAGAAGCTTGGTTGGTGCGTTCTCCTGCACACCCTGACCCACCACACGTGACATAACTCCCTCCAGCACTGTGTCTCAGTTGGGCTCCTTGTATTTCATGAAGCAAATACTAAACTCTCAGTGCAGCAGGAAAAACACCACAAAAAGTGGAGGAGGACAAAATGGCTTCACAGTTCACATGGGGAGACATTTAGTCACCAGTGGTCACTGTTTACCAACAAAGAGAGGATTCAGGCCTCCTGCTTCATGTTAATTGGAAAATAAGAACCCATGTCCTTCAGGTCAAAGTGATGGAGACCCACCTTTGATGTTCTCACTACAAAATCAGATAAAGCTCCTGAAAACAACCTAAATTTCAAGTGCCCAACCTCAGAGTGAGATTCTCAAAAAGTCCTTAGGCCAGAAGAGCTCCATGTTTGTGGAGTGTTTACCCTGTCCCTTACTTTTAGAAAGTCCTCTACCTCCACCAAAGATGTGAAATCTGGAGCATTTTCCATTCCAGATAGGTATTCAGTTAGATTTTCTAACTCTTCTCCTATAATTGTGTCTTACTTGAGGCGAAAGTAATGTTAAAGCATTGTTCTGGATGAGAGTGGGAAGATTTTTGTGTAGCATATATTTGCATACACATTGGATTCAATTTCCTATTTTCTATTCGAAATACTGAATCCCTGACACTAACACATACCCTATCAGACTCTGAATACTATTTCTAATAGGATGGAGAAAAATAACCCAAACAGAATAGAAATACAAGCAGTTTAGAGGAGTCATGGTGTATATTTGGACTTGCCTTTTGCATGATACAGAGTAGGAGTTAAATCTAGTCAATTTTTTGTTGAAATAGTTCTCCATGTGTTTTTAAAGTTAACAAATTGTGAATTCCTGTCTCCCTTTCTCTGTAGCCCATTCAGCACATATATTTTTATATGGATATATAGAATCATACCTGGTACCACACATACATTCTTGTGAGGTGGATGAGTTGGCAGATACAAATTGTGAGAAGAGATCACTCCTACTAAACCGTGTTGGAACTGAATATTCAACCAATGGGTGAGCTTCCATGTTCAGTAAAATGAATATTTTTGGATCTGTGGATGATATATATTTTATGATGAATTTTGATTGACATATATGTTGCTATTTTTTTTCTGTGTGTGTGTGTGTTTTGTGTCACTCACCTGTTCTGTAAAACAACTTCAGAGCGAGAGGTTAAAAATTCATGCAAAGATCTGATGGAGGTATCTAATATCTTAGTTTTGGTCTATTGCTTCTTCTAATTGGGTCATTTGTTGTGTCCCATGTACGAGGGCAGTGGTTCCTGTGCCCACCCCTGCAGCAACTGCTATTCCGAATAGAATGGCTAAAGTGAGGGATATATGTTCCCAGTTGAAACGGGTTGTATGCCCCCTATTTGATATTCAAATGAATCTGCATCATGATAGAGCACTCTGGGAAACATCTGCACCATTACACAATTAATCACATCTGTTGACCATTTCATGAAAACATAAACAATCTTTAATTATATACAATTATGCTGTTGTAGGGACGGACAAGGCAAGGCACCTAAGATAGCAACGAAGACAGCGAAACCGTCCTATTTGGTTGCAACCAGATACAGAGGGCATTGCTTCTGTTGTAATCAATTATTCTCCTGAAACTCAAGTATAGGTAGTTTCAGAATTTTGTACCCAACATGTAAGGGAAGGGGCTCAGAAGTTCACAGTCTGCAGAAGTTCAAAAAAGCCGTTGTTGTTTCTGTTTTTTCCTCGGTTCTGGGCAAGTTAACTTTTCAAGGACACCTGGGAGGGAAAGAGCTTTTTCCTACCTTTCTTATTTTTCGCCCCTGACAGCTGTTACCATGGAGCCCTGATGGTAACTTCTTTATCTTAGAAATATAGCCATCTCTGTAAAGCCCCAGCTCACGGCCAGAGGCCTTGTTCATATATTTTGTTGAAAACAAGTAATGGGGTGTCGAGCATAGAAGTGCTTATTTTTTTAGCCAGTGGCCAAGTAGAACAAGGCAACACTAAAAGAGGAAGTTTATCTACATTGAACTCTTTTATAGGGACTCTTTTGCTGAAAGTCCTAAAGTCAGCCATGGTGAAGACTTCTGTAGAAAGTCAGTTAAGAATTTTCTGTAGGCCTGGTACAGAAGGGGAAGACAGGGAAGGTGGGGCTGACAGCAGCTCCGAGGATCTGAGAATAAGGAAGGAGAGATGTAAAAGAATAATGGGAAAGGGGTTTGGTATTTTCCTAGTAACAAAAACTTGAGCTGCAGAACAGGTAGAGCAGAGGGGAAGACAAGAGTGAGTATCCCAAAATGCATGTGAGGGACTTTAAATTTTTAGTAAACTGTTTTCAGTGATGACAAAGCAACTTTAAAGGCCATTTTCATTACATCTTTGATAGGAGTCTGAGGGCTCTCCTCTGCTAGTTTCAGCTTTGTGTTAGCTGGTAAGAGGACCTGGTGGGACCCGGTGAGGGCACGGACAGGAGAAGAGAGGAGTGAGTCGATGGATGAGAACCTGAGTACCTGCTAACTCAGCAAGGGGGCGATGGTCTGAGAACCGGGAGAGGTTTGGGTTTTTGATCTAATAATTGGAGGGGAGAAATCAGGTTGCTCAGGTGAGAGTGACAGCAGAGACTCTGGAGAACAAGGCTGAAGGTGAGGATCTATTGGATAAGCATAGTTCAGGATATGAGTGAAGGATGGAAAAGGCCTGCCCATAGGGGAATCTCCTTTCACCCTTTTGAGCACTTGCAGAAGTTAAAAAGGTCACACAGGGCTGGGGATGTGGCTCAATTGTAGCACGCTCGCTTGGCATGCATGCGCCCCGGGTTTGATCCTCAGCACCACATACAAACAAAGATGTCGTGTCCGCCAAAAACTAAAAAATAAATATTAAAAATTCTCTCTGTCTCTCTGTCTCTCGCCTCTCTCTTTAAAAAAAAATGGTCACGCAGAATTTGAGGATCTAGAGACCCCTCTGGGGGCCATCGGTTTTGGTTATCTAATTGGTAATATGGCCAATGCTGTGTACTGAATTTGATGAGGAGTTTGTGTTCCATCAGGCAGCCCCTGTATGCTCACATCCCCATGACGTACAGAAAAAGTCGGCCAGGCATTCTGGAATTACTAAAAAGGAGTGATGGATTTTTCCTTTCCCCAGGTCCATGATCCTCTTAGTTGTACAAGTCCGATATTTACTGCCATTAGCCCCTTGAACTAGAGACCTTTTATTTGATAGAGGGCCCAATGGGGCCTTAAGCGCTGAGTTTATTGCCCCTGTATCCCCTTCAAAGTTTACTGGGGTCTCCTCCACTTCAAAAGATACGCTGAGCTCAGGGAGGGGATCTGAGCCCCGACTTTCGTAGTCATGCTGAAGAGTCAGAATGGCTGGCTGGCGTGGCTGCCTCTTTCTACGGCACTCTTGAACCCAGTGTCCTCTTTCTTTACAGTAGGCACATTGATCTGAGGTCAGGGGTGGCCTCTGGCGTGGGACCAGGTATCCCTTCCTGTCTCCCTGTTTCTTAATTTCTGGCCCTTTTGTTGTTGTGACAGGGACCTTAGTCAACTCCTTAGTCTGTCTTTTGTTTCTTTTATCGTCCTTTTGCTCCCTTCTCTTCCTCAGTTTCTCTCTTATAGTATACTTTCTCGGCTTCTCTGACTAAATCTCTCAAAGTCATATCTTGTAATCCATCTAAGCATTGTAACTTTCTTTAAATATCCAAGGCAGCATGCCCAATAAAGGCCATTGTGACAGATGCCTTTTGATCCTCTTCATGAGGATCGAAAGGAGTATATCTCCTATATGCCTCCGTAATTCTCTCTAGAAACATAGAAGAAGATTCATCAGGCCCGCAGGCGTGGTAGCCACGTCACCCCAAATGGAGTAGGGAAATAGCAGTGCCGCTGCCCGTGCCCGGATAAGGCCCAGTCACCAGCTGGTGCGGTAGTCACGTCACCCAAATTGTAGTAGGGGCCAAGCAGGCCTCTGCCCACGCCCGCAACAAAAGCAGACCTGTGACTGACCTGCGGAACAGGCACAGCGGCCTGCCACCATGGTAGACATGACACCCCAATTGGAGTAGTGGCAGAGCAGAGCTTTCTCCTGCGCCCAGTACAAGCACAACGGCCCACCGGCGTGGGTAGTCACGTCAACCCAATTGGAGTAGGGGCAGAGCAGAGCCTTTGCCCGCACCCAGAACAGGCCCAGCGATCTGCCAGCATGGTAGTCACGACACCCCAATGGCAGTAGGGCCAGAGCAGAGCCACCACCCGCTCCCGCAAGGTAGGCAGACCTGCAACCGACAGGCGGAACAGGCCCAGCGGCCTGCAAGCGCGGCAGACACGTCAACCCATTTGGTTCTTTGAAAAAATAAAAAAAATCGACAGAACATTAGCCATGCTAACGAAGACAAGAAGAGAGAGAACTCAAATTACTAGCATATGGGATGAAAAAGACAACATCATAACAGATATTTCAGATATACAGAAGATAATCCGAAATTATTTTGAATCTTTGTACTCTAATAAAATAGAAGACGGTGAAGGCATCGATAAATTTCTTAAGTCATATGATCTGCCCAGATTGAGTCAGGAGGATATAGACAACCTAAACAGACCAATATCAATTGAGGAAATAGAAAAAACCATCAAAACACTACCAAGTAAGAAAAGCCCAGGACCTGATGGGTATATAGCAGAGTTTTACAAAACATTTAAAGAGGAACTAATACCAATACTTTTCAAGTTATTTCAGGAAATTGAAAAAGAGGGAATTCTTCCAAATTCATTCTATGAGGTCAACATCACTCTGATTCCTACACCAGACAAAGACACTTCAAAGAAAGAAAACTACAGACCAATATCTCTAATGAACCTAGAGGCAAAAATCCTCAATTAAATTCTGGCAAATCAGATACAAAAGCATATCAAAAAAATTGTGCACCATGATCAAGTAGGATTCATCCGTGGGATGCAAGGCTGGTTCAATATACGGAAATCAATAAATGTTATTCATCACATCAATAGACTTAAAAATAAGAACCATATAATCATCTCGATAGATGCAGAAAAAGCATTCGACAAAGTACAGCATTCCTTTATGTTCAAAACTCTAGAAAAACTAGGGATAACAGGAACATACCTCAATATTGTAAAAGCAATCTATGCTAAGTCTCAGGCTAGCATCATTCTGAATGGAGAAAAATTGAAGGCATTCCCCCTAAAATATGGAACAAGACAGGGATGCCCTCTTTCACCACTTCTGTTCAACATAGTTCTCGAAACACTGGCCAGAGCAATTAGACAGACAAAAGAAATTAAAGGCATATAAATAGGAATAGAAGAACTTATATTATCACTATTGCAGATGACATGATTCTATACCTAGCAGACCCAAAAGGGTCTACAAAGAAACTAATAGAGGTAATAAATAAATTCAGCAAAGTGGCAGGATATAAAATCGACACTCATAAATCATAGACATTCCTGAATATCAGTGACAAATCCTCTGAAACGGAAATGAGGACAACCACTCCATTCACAATATACTAAAAAAAAATAATAATTGGGAATCAACCTAACAAAAGAGGTGCAAGTTTTATACAAGGAAAACTACAGAACCCTAAAGAGAAAAATAGAGGAAGATCTTAGAAGATGTAAAAATGTACCCTATTCATAGATAGACAGAACTAACATCATCAAAATGGCGATATTACCAAAAGTTCTCTATATGTGTAATGCAATGCAATTCAAAATCCCAACGGCAGTTCTTGTAGAAATAGAGAAAGCAATCATGAAATTCATATGGAAAAATAAAAGACCCAGAATAGCAAAAACAACACTAAGCAGGAAGTGAGAATCAGGCCGTATAGCGATACCAGACTTCAAACTATACTACAGAACAATAGTAAAAAAAATAGCATGGTACTGGTACCAAAACAGGTGGGTGGACCAATGGTAAAGAATAAAGGACACAGAAACCAATCCAAAAAAATACAACTATCTTATATTTGATAAAGGGGCTAAAAGCATGCAATGGATGAATGATAGCATCTTCAACAAATGGTGCTGGGAAAACTGGAAATCCATATGTAACAAAAAGAAACTGAATCCCTTTCTCTTGCCATGCACAAAAGTTAAATCAAAATGGAACAAGGAGCTTGATATCAAATCAAGACATGGTGTTTGATAGAAGACAAAGTTGTCTACGATCTACATACTGTGGGGTCGCCTCCAAATTCCTCAATAGGACACCCATAGCACAAGCGTTAATAACTAGAATCAACACATGGGACTTACTCAAACTAAAAAGTTTTTTCTCAGCAGAAGAAACAGTAAGAGGGGTAAATAGGGAGCCTACATCTTTGGAACAAATCTTTCCTCCTCACACTTCAGATAGAGCACTAATATCCAGAGTATACAAAGAACTCAAAAAATTTGTCAATAAGATAACAAATAACCCAATCAACAAATGGGCCAAGAACCTGAACAGACACTTCTCAGAGGAGGACATACAATCAATCAACAAGTACATGAAAAAATTCTCATCATCTCCAGCAGTCAGAGAAATGTGAATCAAAACCACCCTAAGATACCATCTCACTCCAGTAAGTTTGGCAGCCATTATGAAGTCAAACAACAACAAGTGCTGGCGAGGATCTGGGGAAACAGGTACACTTGTACATTGCTGGTGGGACTGCAAATTGGTGCAGCCAAATGGGAAAGCAGTATGGAGATTTCTTGGAAAGCTGGGAACGGAACCACCATTTGACCCAGTTATTCCCCTTCTCGGTCTAAAACCTAAAGACCTAAAAAGAGCATGCTACAGGGACACTGCTACATCGATGTTCATAGCAGCACAATTCACAATAGCAAGACTGTGTAACCAACCTAGATGCCCTTCAATAGAAGAATGAATAAAAAATGTGGCATTTATACACAATGGAGTATTACTGTGCATTAAAAAATGACAAAATCATAGAATTTGCAGGGACATGGATGGCATTAGAACAGATTATGCTAAGTGAAGCTAGCCAATCCCTAAAAAAACAAATGCCAAATGTCTTCTTTGATATAAGGAGAGTAACTAAGAACAGAGTAGGGACGAGGAGCATGAGAAGAAGATTAACATTAAACAGGGATGAGAGGTGGAAGGGAAAGGGAGAGAGAATGGAAACTGCATGGAAATGGAAGGAGAACCTCAGGGTTATACAAAATTACATACAAGAGGAAGTGAGGGGAAAGGGAGAAATAATACAAGGGGGAGAAATTTATTACTGTAGAGGGTGTAGAGAGAGAAGAGAGGAGGAGAGGGGACGGGAGGGGGGATAGTAGAGGATAGGAAAGGCAGCAGAATACAACAGACACTAGTATGGCAATATATGAATGAATGGATGTGTAAGTGATGTGATTCTGCAATCTGTAAACGGGGCAAAAATGGGAGTTCATAACCCACATAAATCAAAGTGTGAAATATTATTTATCAAGAACTATGTAAGGTTTTGAGCAACCATATATAAAAATTAAAAAAAAGATAACTAAATTCGGTGAATAATGCACAAGAATCCTAATATTTCTACAGTAACTGACCCAGTTTAAAATCAATGCCAGTAGATTCCTATGGGACATGATGTGTATTTTGACGTTCATTTTTATTCAACAATGGTACATTACTATTTCATGAGTTTATGCACATCATAGGATATATATTTCATCCACAAATTAGCAAATTTATAGGCATTTGATTCAATTTCAATCGCTTCCTGCTTTACAACATATGCATTCCTCCAGGTTTCCTGACTGGTCTATTCATGAGACTTCTTTCCAAACACATTATTTTCGATTTCCATAATCACTTTTGAAAGAAAACTCACACACTGTTCATGATAAACCAAAACACTAATATTACCATTAGATGTATAATTGGTGGGAATGAATGATTGTATATCAATATAAGATTTCCTGTAATTTTTAAGATATCATTTCAATCCATTATTTAAAGTTGGAACAAGTTATATAATTTATTCACTGTATTGTCTATTCGTACTTTATCTCTAAATTCATAGACACAGGGTGCACCTCTTTGTAACCCCAATACTAATTTTACGTCTTGAATATATTGCTTCCAGAAATGGTGGAAGAAATACTCATGTCACCTGATCTACATATACATTTTATCACAGTAGTATTCTGGACAAATAATGTAATGGTCATGGTTATGATTTCACGAAGGACTAAATGGAAAGTGAACATGGATTACTAAAAACATCTATGTCCAGGTTGCCTAATGCTCTCAAATGTCAATCCTATTGGTGACTACATATTTTTTTCTTCCTAATATTATGTATTCAAACTCAACCCTGTTGAAAATGTCTAATCCTATCACTCACTTTATACTTTGCCTGATTTTGTAATGTCTCTATTGATATCTGCTTTTCTACATTTTTTCCCAGCTCATCATAGTGACTGACTCTTCATATGTGCTGACTTTAACAATCACTCTGTAACCGAAACCCTATTGTTAAAGAACTTTTGTTCCAAATGCTATACTCACACTTCTTCCTAAACGTACTATCTTCCTATTTCTATCAACTATCCCTTTTTGACTGGATGTTCTCTTCTACATTCAATCATTATAGTAAATGTCCGGCGAGCTTCACAGGAGGAAACCACCAACAGACTATCTCATGCAACAGCAAAGGGTTTATTGAGTGTCCAGCATGCTGGTGCTCAGAGCTCACTTGAATAGAGCAGATAGCCCTGAGAATAGCTTAAGTAGAGCTTATATACTTTACCTGGAGAGGGCAGGGAGGGAAGTTTATTGATGGATCGGGGTGAGTGGGCGATTTGCGTGCAACTGGGTGAGGGAGCACATTCTGCAGTTGGGCAGTTGGGGACAGCACATACTGGGAACAAGATTTGCAAGCATTTCTCAAGATTTCAACAGTGTTTTGTTAAGCATACAGAAAAACAGGAAGTGACAAGTACCTATTTTACTAACCTTTTATTCCCCACTTCTTCTTCTGGCTACTTTTAATCATAAAAATGATCATTGGGGGGGTGTCACATTCCATGTATACTAGTAGGGTATTACCATAAGTTTAACTCGTCCAATTTGAGCCTGGAGAAAAGAAATTACACGGTTGAGAAAACAGGGTTTAATAGTTAGCAATAACATGAGGATTACTATTGGACCGGCCAGGGTTGATAAAAACGTAGTTAACCAGGAAGACTGTGTGAACCAAGACTCAAACCACCTTTTTTGGGCCTCTCTGTCTCGTTGATGCTTTTCAAGGCATCTTTTTAATTTACTCTTAGATTTTATTACAAGTCCAGTATGCTCGGCATACAAACAACTTTCTTCTCTCAATGTAGCACAAAGCCCCCTTCTCTCATGACGAGGAGGTCCAACCCTCGAGTGGTCTGAAAAACAACTTCAGAGAGAGAGGTAAAAGACTCATGCAAAGCTCTGATGGAGGTTTCTAATATCTTAGTTTTGGTCTATTGCTGTCATTTGTTGGGTCATTTGTTGAGTCCCTTGGACAAAGGCAGTGGTTCCTGTGGCCACCAGTGCAGCAATTTCTATTCCTAATAGGATGGCTACATTGAGAGATATATATTTTCAGTGGAACCGGGTTGAATGCCCCCCTATTTGATCTTCAAATGAATCTGCATCGTGATAGAGCACTCTGGGAAACATCTGCACGATTACACAATTAATCACATCTGTTGACCATTTCATGAAAACATTAACAATGTTTAAGTATATAGAATCATGCTGTAGTAGGGAAGGACAAGGCAACGCACCTAAGATAGCACTGAAGACAGGGAAACAGTACTATTTGGTTGCAACCAGATTCAGAGGGCATTGATTCTGTTGTAATCAACTAATCCTCTGAAACCCAAGTTTAGGTAGTTTCAGAATTTTGTACCCAACATGTAAGGGAAGGGGCTCAGAAGTTCACAGTCTGCAGAAGTTGAAAAAAGCAGTTTTTGTTTCTGTTTTTTCCTCGGTTCTGGGAAAGTTAACTTTTCAAGGACACCTGGGAGGGAAAGAGCTTTTTCTTCCCTTTCTTATTTTCCCATTGCCAGCTGTTACTACGGAGCCCAGTTGCTAACTTCATTAACTTAGAAATGTAGCCATCTCTGTGAAGCCCCACGTCAAGGCCAGAGGCCTTGTTCACATATTTTTGTGAAAAACTAGTAAGGGGGTGTCTGGATTAGGAGTGCTGATTTTTTTAGCCAGTGGCCAAGTAGAACAGGGCAACATGAAAATAGGAAGTTTAACTACATTGAACTTTTTTATAGGGACTCTTTTGCTGAAAGTCCTAAAGTCAGCCATGGTGAAGACTTCTGGAGAAGGTCAGTTAAAGACTTTTCTGTGGGCCTGGTATAGAGGGGAAAGACAGAGAAGGTGGGGCTGAGAGCAGCTCCGAGGATCTGAGAATGAGAAAAGAGAGATGTAAAAAAATAATGGGAAAGTGGTTTGGAATTTTCCTAGCAACAAATATTTGAGCAGTAGAACAGGTCAAGCAGAGGGGAAGATGGTAGTGAGTATCCCAAAACGCAGAGGGACTTTAAATTTGTAGTAAACTGTTTTCAGTAATGACAAAGCAACTTTAAAGGCCATTTTCATTACATCTTGGATAGAGGTCTGAGGGCTGTCCTCAGCTGGTTTGAGCTTTGGGTTAGTTGGTAAGAGGACCTGGTGGGACCCAGTGCGGGCACTGTCAACAGAAGAGAGGAGTGAGTGGGTGGAGGGGTAGCTCAGTACCTGCTACCTCAGCAAGGGGTCAATGGTCTGAGAACCAGCAGAGGTTTGGGTTTTTGATCTAATAATTGTAGTGGAGAAATCAGGTTGCTGAGGTGGGAGTGACAGCAGAGACTCTGGAACAGAAGGCTGAAGGTGAGGATCTATTGGATAAGCATAGTTCAGGATGTGAGCGAAGAAGGGAAAAGGCCTTCACATAGTGGAATCTCCTTTCACCCTTTTGAGCACTAGCAGATGTTAAAAAGGTCATGCAGGATTTGAGGATCTAGAATCCCCTCTGGTGGCCATCAGTTTTTGTTATCTAATTCGTAATATGGCCAATGCTGTCTACTGAATTTAATGCAGGGTTTGGGTTCCATCAGGCAGCCCCTGTACGCTAACATCCCCATGACTTACAGAAGAAGTCGGCTTTTCCCCCACACAGCCATGGCTGTTTTTGGCTTTGACAGTCGGCCGGGTAAACACAGTAATCTAGGCTAGCCAACCTGCATCTGGCTCATGTGTCCCTACATCCATAATATTTGTTTCCATTATCTATGGTAAGGAAGGGATTTAATGGAATTTTAGTGGGATCCTCTTCATCAGGGATATCCCATTAGGAAAGACTTATAGCCAGCTGACAAATGTCTGGGTGGAGAGATGGTCACCAGGTCCCTAAGTGGGCTGCATGCAAGATAGATTATACTTCTTTTCCAGTAGAATTTGTGATCAGCCATCGCTGCTGAACGGGCTGATGAGGGTTAGGACTACTTGTGGCCAAGGGGAGAGTCTATAGGCTTATCCACACGGTGAATATGCAATTTGAAAGTGTTACCAGTCTTTTCCAGTTTCCAGCCAGAGTGTGGACAGGGCGCAGGCTTGAGATGAGAGGCATGGATCCAGGAAGTGATTCCGTTTACCTTTACCACTATAGATGTTATAAGTAGCACCTGGTATGGTCCTTTCCAGTGGGGTTCCAGGGATGACACCTGATATCATCTTACGTAGATGAAGTCTCTTACTTGATATCCATGTGGATTCCCCTCGTCCCCAGTTTGGTAGGGAGTGGCCAGCTGTTTCCAAAGGTATCACTGAGATCTTTCAAGAGCTTTAAGTCTGTCAAACAAGGGGGTGTGAAAGGGATCGTTAGGTCTTAGAGTTGGGCTTTGGTCCGTTACTGGAAGAGAGGCACCCTAGATATTCACAGGGGGTGTGGTTACTCAAAGAAACAGAGGGCATATTTCTTGCACGAAACATTGTATAAGGCATGAGCATAGTCCAATCATTTATGCTGGTCTCTAAGCTTAATTTCGTTGAGGTCTCTTTAATGGTTCTATTTATTCTTTCTACCTGTCCTGAACTCTAGGGTCTGTAAGCACAATTAAACTTCCAATGAATCCCCAGGTTCCTGGCTAACCCCTGACTTACTTGGGCCATGAACGCCGGTGCATTATCAGACCGTATTACCTTTGGCAGGCCGTATCTTTGAAAAATGTCTTTCAGGATCTGCTTGACCACCATTAGCACTGTTTCTTTTTTTTTTCTTTTAGTGGGGAAGGCTTCAATCCATCCTAAAAATGTATCTACAAAGACTAGAAGATATTTATGTCCATACCTTGCTGGCTTAATTTCAGTAAAGTCAACTGCCCAGAATTGTCCTGGTCTGGTTCCTCGTAGGTGCTTTCCTGCAGGAAGCTTGGAAGGGTAAGAATTTACCAATTGATGGACTCGACAGGCTTTTTTTACCCATTCAGTTATTTCTTTTTGCTGTGAGTCAGTTAGTGGAAAACTCTGTTCTTGATACTTCAGAAATACCTGCAGTTTCTTTGAACCAAGGTGAGTGAGTTGATGTGCATTTTCTACTGACATATTTAGAGCTGTGACTATAGGAGTTTTTACTGAAGGATTTAGAAATTCCACTTGGGGGCCTTCAGGGTTAAAAGTTATTTTGGACCGGAACTTGGTGAGCAGATCTCTGCCCATCAATGGGGCTAGGAATTCTGGGATTACTAGGAAGGAGTGATGGATTTTTCCTTTCCCCAGTTCCATGATCCTCTTAGTTGTCCAAGCCCGATATTTACTGTCATTAGCCCCTTGAACTAGAGACCTTTTATTTGATAGAGGGCCCAATGTGACATTAGGGGTGAGTATATTGCCCCTTTATCCACTTCAAAGATTACTGGGGTCCCCTCCACTTCAAAAGTTACCCTGAACTCGGGGAGGGGATCTGAGCCCCGACTTTCATACTCATCCTCCAGAGTCAGAATGGCTGACTGGCATGGCTGTCCCTTTCTAGGGCACTCTTTGGCCCAGTGTCCTTTTTTTTTTACAGTTGGTACATTGATCTGAGGCCAGGGGTGGCCTCTGGCATGGGACCAGGTATCCCTTCCTGTCTCCCTGTTTCTTAATTTCTGGCCCTTTTGTTGTTGTGACCAGGACCTTAGTCAACGCCTTAGTCTGTCTTTTGTTTCTTTTATCCTCACTTTGCTTCTTTCTCTTCCTCAGTTTCTCTCTTAAGGTATATTTTCTTGGCTTCTCTGACTAAATCTCTCAAAGTCATATCTTGTAATCCATCTAAGCATTGTGACTTTCTTTTAATATCCAGGGCAGCTTGCCCAATAAAGGCCATCATGACAGATGCCTTTTGATCCTCTGCCTGTGGATCGAAAGGAGTATATCTCCTACATGCCTCCATAATTCTCTCTAGAAACATAGAGGGAGATTCATCAGGCCTTTGAATAATCTCTATTACCTTGGCCAAATTAGTTGGTCGCCTAGTGGCCACTTGGAGGCCCACTATTAGAACCTGGCGATAAGTGGACAGATGCTTTCTAACTTCAATGTTGTTGGTGTCCCAGTTGGGTTGTTTCAAGGGAAAACCAGCTTTGATTAAGTTGGAAAGATGTGTCCGTCTCCAATCTGGTCGGAGGACATTTTTTTATAGCTTCCAGGAAGATTCTCTTTTGTTCCTCTGTCGTGAAGAGAGTCCCTAGGAATTGTTGACAGTCATCCCAAGTTGGCAGGTGTGAAAACATCAATGACTCAACCAGACCTGTGAGCCCGATGGGGTCCTCGGAAAAAGGGGGATTGTTATTTTTCCAGTTATATAGGTCGGAAGAGGAGAAAGGCCAATATTTGTAGGCTTGCATTTTCCCCCCATGGCCTTCGTCAATCAATGGTCCGTAGGGACATAGGGGGAGCATCACAGGAGGTCCAGGGTTTTCAATCATTCGCCACCATCAAGTTCCCTTAGCTGGGCTAGCTTCCTTCTGCGGAGGAGGGGCTGTGTGTGCTGCGGGGGAGTTATCTGGAGGGCGCTGGGCCAGCTTAGATTCCTCCAATGGTAGAGAGGCTGAGTCAGCTGCAGGAGAATCACTTAGAGGGTGTTGGTGGTTGGGGGACGAGGGCAGGGTATAATACGGGAGAAGAGAGTCCAGTAGAGTCAAATCTTGTGACTCAGGGATTACAAAGGGTGGAGGAGGAGGAGGAGCAGAGGGTTTGAAAGATCATGGGGGAAGGAGTAGGAGCAGGGGAAGGGACAAAGAAAGGCTTCACGCATTGAGGAGGAGATTTGCAGAGGTCCTGCAAAGTTAAGATATATGGCTGTTGATCCGGATGGCTATGTGTGCCTGGGTGAAAGACAATATCTCTGACTTCTTAAATTAGTGGGAAATAGAAAGATCCTTCTAGGGGCCATCCAAATTCAAAGGTGGGCCATTCTGAGGCACAGAGATTCCGAAAGGTCCAACGTTTTATTAAAAAAGAAAGATTCTGAGCCCTTAAGCAAACTTTGGTCCAGTGATCAAGGGTCAGGGACAGGGGCATTGAAGTGCTGTGTCCCATAATGAAAGATACACAAAGAGTGAATGCAAGACACACGACACAGACAAGACAAGACAATAAAGACATTCAATGGACATCCAAAACTGAGACCAGGACTGAGTAGCCAGCAAAACCCAATGGCCTGGCAATTCCGAATCCGATACAAAATATTAATGAGTCGAGGAGACTATTGTTCCTTGATTTCCCGAGTCTTTGGGAAGTCCCCCAGGGACGTGGCCTGCGGCTCTGTGACACGTCTGTCAGCCACCATCGGAGAGAACTCACGCTCTTCATCGACAGCCATTTTGCCAAGCCCTAACCTTAACACTGAAACAAGAAAGAGGGGCCTTACTTAACCCGAGAGGAACCCGTTAGGGTCTTTTGTCCGCCGCTGCCAAAACTCGGTGGAATCTCCATATGTAAAGGTCGGGCGAGCATGGAAGGAAGAGACCACTAACAGACTGTGTTATCCAACAGCAAAGGGTTTATTCTGGGTCCAGCATGCTGGGGCTCGGAGCTCACTTGAATAGATCAGAGAGCCCTGAGAACAGTTTAAGCAGAACATATATATTTTCCTTGGAGAGTGCAGGGAGGGAAGTTTACTGATGGTTCAGGGCGAGTGGTCGGTTTGCATGCAACCGGGTGAGGGAGTACATTCTACACTTTGGCACTTGGGGACAGCACATTCTGGGAACAAGATTAGCAAACAGTTCTCAAGATTTTAACAGTGTTTTGTTAAGCATACAGAAAAACAGGAAGTGACAAGTACCTATTTTATTAACCTTTCACTACCGACTATCCTTTTTGACTGAATGTTCTCTTCTACATTCTATGATCAAAAGTGCAAGGTCTTATGCCATTGTATATCAATTTATTCAAAGCTAAGTATCCCAATCAAGGGCCCAATGCCCTTCTGGGCTTCAAATGTTACTTAGATTTCTGTTTTTATACATATATTTCACCTATATATTTTTATACATATTGCAGGTTCCCAATACCATTATTTATTCAGCATAATGATTCCTAACCCAAATCAAACATGTTATTAACCCTAACCATACATGGTTCCCTCAATCTAACTTTACAGAAGAGCAGGGACAGAGTTGGTCTTACAATACAGGAATATAGGGAATCTTCCACCTGCTGATAACCTCAAAGGTCCATGCAGATATAATCTCTGGAGAAGATGTAGGCAACTCTGAAAGACCTGAGAGTGCAAAAGTCATCTTCCATGGAAAACAACCTGGTCAGGGTGAAGTGTTCTGTCTGAATCAGCCTCTCCATTCTTAATGTAGAGAAGATGGACCAAATGAGACCTGTGTGGAAAGCTGCTCCTGGGTGCCTATGGGTGATATACCATTCTAACTTGTGAAAGTGTCACAGGAAGCAGGGGCAGCCTCCATCTCATGGGAAGCTTGGAAGCAACTCTTAGGACAGATTGGTTGCCAAGGCAGTGAACTCATTCAGTTTCTGACGGAAGTGACCTCACCTCACTTCCTTGGTGATGGAACTCTGTGAACTTGGGATCCAGGAAGCCAGTCAAACATTGACAGTCCCAGTCCCAGTCTCAGTGGTTATACTTTTTGAATTTCCCAACGACAGAGTCAGTCTTTCTTGGTACCTACTAATGTTAGGATGGCCAAATGGCAGGAAAACTCTGAAGAGGGGCCTTTCCTGAGAAAACAGGTAGTGGCTCACCGCTGGCTCCTGACAACTTCAGAGAGTTGGCAAAGGACACAAAATATGAGACAGGACAGACCATTTCGGGGGAACGTAGAATGGCCCACAGTCAGAGGACACTCCAAATAGTCACAACCTACTTGGAGGAAAGAGGTGCCTTTGTGGGTGTGGGTGTGGGTTTGTGGTTTTGGCTCATGTTCTGAGAAGAGGTAGGAAATGAGGTTTGTTTGGTTTGGGGTGAATTGTTTCTAGTAAGTCATTTGACAATGCGAGTGTTTCTGTGTCGCTGTATCCCGCTGTGTCCGTTATTGTAGATATTAGAAAAGAGAAAGCATCAATGGATGTGTCCTGTCTTTTAGAAAGCTTACCAGCATTCATGCTGCCCAATTTATAAATGGAATGTGGCTTGCCATAATGATGGGCAACACCTACGATCTTCCTTAGTTCCTGTTTTCTTTCTGAAATCTGGCCACTCTCCATAATAGGCTCATGTACCACCTCCATGCTCTGTGACATGGCCATGTACTGAATAACTGAAGTGAATTGCGAGCATCTCAGAAAACTCACATACCTGTTTAACCTGTAAAGTCTCATTGGAGAAACCCTGCTTTGGGCCTTTTGCTTACCTATTGTTCTGTTTCCCTGAATGTCAGGAAGGTCTTTGCCTCAGGACAACGCTTTGCGAAGTCTAAAGAAAACCTTTTTCAAATAAAAAAGAATGGGCATCAGCTGTGGCTCTTTGCTTAATTGCTTTGCAAAGAGATGTGTATGAATCAGCGTCTTGGCCCTGTGTTAGGCTGTAGCTTAGATTCTCAGCAACTGATGGATCTAAAGAAAGATCCCATGTGTGCATCCAAAACCAAAATAGCAAAAGAGCAGTCATTATGGATGAAGTCTTTCGCCTTCCTCTGTAAGGTTTCTGACATCAATCAAGTGAGAATAGGGATCCTTTAGGTCAAATGAGTTCTTCAGTTCCCTGCAGAGGCTAGCCCATAGGTGGTTGGGTTTTCTCATGACTCCAATTCATATAAAGAATTTAAACCCCACAGTCAGTAGTTCTCAAATTTGAGAAGTGGATCAGTATTAACGGCAGGTCTATTTGATCACTCCTGGTTCACAGGAAGGGTGTCCAGGTCACGCAGAATTTAGGTAAATGAGGGGCAAGAAAGCATATTTTGGACACTCTCTTGGGCTGCATTCCTCATGAAAATCTCCAATCAGAGGTTATGATGAGTGTCTATATGGAAGAAGATGTGGGATATGTGGGAGTGTTTTGGATTTAATTGTGGTTATTTTTGTGGCAGTTGGAAGGGATGACTGAGTCCACCTGGGTTTGAACTCTGGTGTGATTCCCCTTAGAGGCTGAGTACAGGAACTGAACTTAGAGAAGTATTGCCATGAATTGTGTTGGGATTTTAGAAGACCAAGCATGAGAGTCACCCTTGGAAACTGAGATCTAGGCCCAGGGTGGCTTTCCAGAGACCACTGGGAATCTCAGGCTTGATATCACATGATTTTATTCTTAACGACTTGGCAGTCTTAGTTGAGAGTCAAAACACACATGGACGTTACATTGTAGACCTCAATGGGCCTGGATTTATGTGACACTTTGGCCAATCTTTGGGAAACCTTGCCAGTGAGAGTTCTCCAGAACTTCATTTGAAATGAACTTCCACAACATTTAATGGTCCCTGAATGAATTGAAACCCACATGCTGCCAACTTCATCCTTGAAAAATTGCTAGATAAATACTATGAAATTTTTGAAATTCCCATTTCCAGATGGCACTGGAGAAACTTTGGTTGTCCTGTTGCTGAACATGATTATTCAGGACAGTGACTTGATTGACTGAGTTTCATGAAAATGGTGTATAACAGAGATTCCAGGAAGTTGGACCCTGCAGAGTAGTGCACCTAGTGCAGTGAAGGGCAGGTGTGTGATAAAAAAAAAATCTGTGGTGGGGCCATGTGGATCTGCCATTGTCTTCCAATTGGCTTGTGACTGACATGGTGCAGCCAGCAGATGCTTCTATGTAAAGGTATCTTTTTATATGGAGAGGTTTCAGGCCAATGTTCAGAATCCGGTTGCTATGGTCAAGGAGGCAAGCTATGTGGAAGAGAAGCCTGGTTGGTACATTCTTCTGCAGGCCCTGACCCACCACAGGTGACAGAACTCCCTCCAGCACTGTGTCCCAGGTGAATTCCTTGTATTTCTTGAAGCAAATACGAAACTCCCAGTGCAGCAGCAAGAAACACCAGAAAACTGGAGGATGACCAAATGGCTTCAGAGTCCACAAGAGTAGACAATTAGTCCCCAGTGGCCACAGTTTACCTACAAACAGAAAATTAAAGACAGCTTCCTCATGTTTATTGGAAAATAAGAAATCATGTATTCCAGGTCACATAGAAGCATACCCAGATTTGATTGTCTCACTACAAAGGAAGCTAAATCTCCTGACTACAACACATATTTCAAGTGCCCAACCTCAGAGGCAGTTCCTCAAGAAGTCTTTAGTCCAGCAGAGCTCCATGTTTGTGGAGTGTTTACCCTGTCCCTTACTTTTGGAATCTCCTCTACCACCTCCAAGTTTGTGAACTCGTGAGCATATTTGATTCCAGATATGTATTCACAGATTTTCTAACTCTTCTCCTCTAATTGTGTCTAACTTGGGGCCAAGGTAATCTCAAGGCATTGTTATGCATGAGAGTGGGAAGATACTTTTGTAGCATATATTTGCATAAACATTGGAATCATTTTCCAAATGATTCCAAATCCCTGACACAAACCCATGCCAACTAGACTCTGACTACTAATTCTAATATGATGGAGAAAATTAACCCAAACAGAATAGAAATACAAGCAGTTCAGAGGACGAATGGTGTATCATTGGAATTGCCTTTTGCTTTATATAGGGTAGGAGTTATAAATCTAGTCAATTTTTTGTTGAAATGGTTCTCCATGTGTTTTTCAAGTTAACAAATATGTGAATTCCTGTCTACCTTTCTCTGTATCCTATTCAGCGCATGTATTTTTATATGCACATATAGAATCCTACCTGGTACCACACGTACATTCTTGTGAGGTGGCTCACTTGGCAGACACAAATTGTGAAAAGAGATCACTCCTACTAAACGCTGTTGAAACTGAAAATTCAAACTATTGATGAGCTTCCTAGTACAATAAAATTATACATGAATCCATGTTCAGTAAAACGAATTTATCTGTATCTGTGGATGACATATATTTCGTGGTGAATTTCAATTGGCTTATATTGCTACTTTTTAATGTCTGTTTGTGTGCATGCCTGTGTGTGTGTGTGTGTGTGTGTGTGTGTGTGTGTTTATATATATATACACACACACACACTCTACAGATTTTTCAAAATATGAAATATATGTGTCTTATTATACACTCCGTATATTCATTCATATTCATGTATGTGGATTAACAATCAACTTTTCACAAGATTATTCTGAGAAATATTCATCCACCTGAACTACATATTTGATTCCTAGTACTGAAAACTAACAGTAAATGGTGCATACAAATCCTAATATCTCTGCAGTAACTGACACAGTTTTATATCAATGCAAGTAGATTCCTATGGGACGTGATGTGTATTTTGTCTTTCATTTTTATTCAATACTGGTACATTACTTTTTCTTCAGTTAATGCACATGGTAGGATATATATTTAATCCACTAGTTCAGAAATTTATAGGCATTTTGTCTTACTTTCCATCACTTCCTAATTCAGAAAACATGTTTTCCACAGGGTTTCTTGACTGGTCTTTTCATGAGACTTCTTTCACAAAATGCAAAGGTCACACTTATGTTTGTACTGAAGTCTAAATGGAAAGTGAGTATGGATTACTAAAAACATCTATGTCCAGGTTGCCTAATGCTATCAAATGTCAATCCTATTGGTGACTACATATTTGTTTCTTCCTAAAATTATATATTCAACCTCAACACTGTTGAAAATTCCTGATCCTATCACTTACTTTATACTTTGCCTGATTTCCTAATGTCTCTATTGATATATGGTTTCCTACATATTTTCCAGAGTTCATCAATGTGACTGGCTCTTCACATGTACTGATATTTACATTCATTCTCTACCCGAAACCCTACTGTTAAAGAACGTTTGGTTCAAATCCTATACTCACTCTGCTTTCTAAACCTACTGAATATCTTCCTAATCCTACTGACTATCCTTTTGACTGGATGTTCTTTTCGACATTCAATCATCCAAGGTACAAGGTCCTATGCCATTGTATATCAATTTATCTGAGACATCTGTGCAGAATATAATTCAAAGCTGAGTATCCCAATCAAGGGCCCAATGCACTTCTGGGTTTCAAATCTTACCTAGATTTCTGTGTTCATACTTATATTTCACCTATATATTCTTGTAAATATCGCAGGTTCCCAAAACCATTATTCATCGCACAGAATGATTCCTAACCCAAATCAAACCTGTTATTAACCCTAAGCATACACTGTTCCATCAATCTATCTTTACAATAGAGCAGGGACAGAGTTGGTCTTACAATACAGGAATTTAGGGTATCTTCCACCTGCTGAAACCTCAAAGGTCCATGCAGAAATGATCCCTGGAGAAGACTTAGGCAGCTATGAAGGACCTGAGAGCGCAAAATCATCTTCCATGGCAAAAAAACCGGTCAGGATAAAGTATTGTGTCTGAATCAGTCGCTCTGTTCTTAATGTAGAGAAGATGGACGAAACCAGGCCTGTGTGGAGAGCTGTTCCATGGTGCCTGTGGTTGATATACCATTCTAACTTATGACTGAGTCAGAGAAAGTAGGGGCAGCCTCCATCTCATGGGACCTTTGTAAACAACTGTTAGGACAAAGTGGTTGCCAAGGTATTGACCTCATTCAATTCCTGAAGGAAGTGACCTACCTCACTTCCTTGGTGACACAACTCTCTGAACTTGGGATCCAGGAAGCCAGGCACCCAGAGCCAATGCCAGTCCCATTCCCAGTGGGCACACTTGTTTCAATTTTCCAAGGACAGAGTCAGTCTTTCTTGGTACCTCCTGATGTGAGGATGACCAAATGCCAGGAGAACTCTGAAGAGGGGCCTTTCCTGAGAAAGCAGGTAGTGGCTCATTGCTGGCTCCTGACAACTTAACAGAGTTGGCAAAAGGGACCTGATCTGATACAGGACAGGCCATTTGGGGGGAACATAGTATGGTCCACCAGTCAGAGGACACTCCGGATAGTCACAGACCTAGTTGTGGGAATGAGGTGCCTTAGTGGGTGTGGGTGTGAGTTCGTGGTTTTGTCTCATGTTCTGAGAATAGGTAGCAAAGGTGGTTTGTTTGGTTTGGAGTCGACTGTTTCTAGTAAGTCGTTTGAGAAGGCGAGTTTTTCTATTTCTGTGTATCCACTGTGTCCGTGGTTGTAGTTATTAGAAAAGCCAATACATCAATGGAGGTGTCCTGACTAGTAGGAAGCTTCCAGGCATTTATTCTGCCCTTTTTATGAATGGACTGCAGCTTGCCTTATGGATAGACAACACCTACTATCTTCCCAAGTTCCTGTTCACCTCCTGATTTCTGGCCTCTCTCCAGAATAGGCTCATGGTTTTGTGTCCAAGATATGTACCACCTCCAAACTCTGTGACATAGCCATATACTGGATAGCTGAATGGAATGGGAACATCTCAGAAACCTCAGAGATCAGTGTAACCAGAAAAGTCTCAGTGGAGAAACCCTGCTTTGGGCAATTTGCTTACCTATGGTTCCCTTGCCCTGAATGTTAGGAATGTCTTTGCCTCAGGCCACCCGTTTGTGGAGCCTGAAGAAAACAGTTTTCAAATTGAAATGAATGGGCATCACCTGTGGCTCTTTGCTTAATTACTTTGGAAAGGGATGTGTCTGAATCAGCCTCTTGGCCCTGTGTGAGGTTGTGGCTTTGATTCTCAGAACCTGATAGATCTAAAGAAAAATCCCATGTGTGCATCCAAAACCAAAATTGCCAAAAGAGCAGTCATTGCTGATGAAGTCTTTCACCTCCCTCTGTAAGTTTTTTGACCTCTATCAAGTGAGAATAGGAAAGATACACCAAGTCAATTGATGGCTCCTATTGGAAAAATTCTATCACTGATGACAGCATCAGCATAAGTACCCCAACACTACGACAATTCGCTGCAGCAGCAGATAGTTCACAATGCATACAAGTGAGTTCACAATGCATACAAGTGATACATAATCCAGGCAAGTTCTGCAAGCAGTTCAGTGATGGCTATTGCAGAATCTGTAGATTGGTTTTATCTTTGTCTTCACTGGCACTGGGATGAAAATAGAAATTCTGGCAGTAATGGCTAAAGAAAAAATTATGTAACATTCCTGAGGGCACTAAAAGAAAACAATTTTCTTAACAATTTACATTATCTTGAAGAGAATAATTAAATATAATGAAAAGGAAAAGTGAAAGTAAACAAGCACGTCTGTTAACCTCCTATTTTTTCACATATTAAGACAATCCTGAACAGTTGTTTTCCCAATTTAAATTAAACAATTTAATTCACGTGAATAAAAAAAAATGGATATATTATTTCATTAGCACTCATCATATGTGATATATGGACATACGCACATTCAAATATATAACACAAAACACAAGTGTGCACACATAATAAATACATACAACACATAATATAATAGTAAAGGCCTTATAACTTTTTACATGTGAAATCATCATTGCAATGTTTAAAAACTCTATAGTCAAAAAATAGAACTGATAAGCAAAACATTATCCTAGGTCTGTATGAGCTCAAAAAAAACAAAAGAGAACTTCATGATGTGGGAAAGGGCAATAATAAAATAGATATTGAAAAAAGCATCCCTGTTCTGTCGCAGATGTAAGGATAGCCAAACTGGAGTTTTCGATATCAGCTGTTATGGATTTGAGCCAAATCATCTTATTTTGGTCTATTGAAAGCGCTTCAGTTAATCTCTCTGGAATCCAAATCGGCTGCTGTTCTCCTTTTGGAAACACATAAACAGACCCCCGACTCCAGGCAATCACTGGGTCGGGACCTTAGTTAATCTCTCTGGAATCCAAATCGGCTGCTGTTCTTCCTGTGGAAACCCAAAAACAGACCTCCAACTCCAGAAAATTAATGGGTCAGGACCTTTCCATTTTCCTGTTAGAATATCCTTCCAAAGTACCTCGGGCTTATACACATTTTTTGGACACTTATGCCTTTCTGCAGCACTAAGTCCTGAAAATCCAAATTTCAAAAGTTTAGATTAAAAAGGGTTATTTTAATTTTATCTTTGGGGAATTTATATTCCTTCCCAATTCTGTCTTCTTACTTTAATGAGTACATTTTAATAGTGTGATGTGCTCTTTCAACTATGGCTTGTCCCTGTGGATTGTATGGGTTTCCTGTTATATGAATAATGCCAAATGATGAGCAAAATGGTTTAAAAGAGGTAGAAGTATAACCGGGGGCATTATCTGTTTTTTACTGTTTTGGAATGACCACAGTGGCAAAATTTTGTAAGCAATGAGCTATAACATCTTTAGTTTTTTTTTCCCCCATGAAGGGAGCCCATCAAAAATCCAGAAGAAGTATCAACTGTAACATGCAAATATTTTACTTTTCCAAATTCTGGCAAGTGTGTGACTTCCATCTGCTATATATGGTAAGGTATCAATCCTCTAGGATTGACTCTAAGATTAAAATGTGGTAAAATGGTCACACAATTTTGACATTGTTTTATTATTTGTCTAGCTTGCTCCTTAGTTATTTTAAAATGCTTTTGTAAAGTATTAGCATTGATATGGAACTTTTCATGAAAATTTATAGCTTCTTCTAGTGTAGAGAAAATATGTATGTATGTCATGTGTAGTTTTACCTGCTAAATCATTGCCCAAACTAAGGGCTCCAGGCAATCCTGTATGTGCCAAGATATGTCCTATTAAGAATGGATCTTTTCTGTCCCAGATTAGACTTTGTATACTGGAAAGCAAAGAGAAAACAGTAGAGGAAGGGGAAATCCTACCAGCATCTTCAAGGGATACTATAGCATTAACTATATACTGACTATTGGAAAATAAATTAAACACAGAATCTTTAAACATCACAAAAGCTTATAATACTGCATTAAGCTCTACGTTTTGAGCTGATTGTTGGGGTGCTAAAAATGTAAAAATTTGATCAGGTGTAACTATTGCTGCTGTACCATTATTTGACACATCAGTGAATATATTTGGAGCATTCATGATAGGTGTTTTCTTGTAATTTTTGGAAAAATTACAGTATGCAATGACCCAAAAGACAATAAAAGATTAGATGGTAAGTGGTTATCAAATGAAACATTAGATTTACACAGGATTATTGCCCAAGTATTTAACTCATTAGCTAATTCATCAATTTGATTCATAGTGTATGGAGTAATAATTTTATTGGGAGAAATTCCAAACACTCCCTTTGCTGCTTTTATTCCTATTAGTATTAATTGTCCCTAAGCCTCAGGATACCTAGTAATAATAGTGTTAGAAGAATAAGATAAATGTATCCATAATAATGGACCTTCTTGCCAAAATACTCCTGTAGGAATATTTTTTTGTTTGTAGCACAATGAATAATGGAGGCATTATTTTATCAAATCTATCCAAACGCATATTTCCCATATATGTTTCAATGATTTTTAATGCCTTTCTTGCTTCAGGCATTAACATTCTGGGTGAATTTGGATCAGATGGACCTTTTAGGATATCAAATATAGGTTCCAACTCTCCTGTTGGTATACCTAGATAAGGCCTTATCCAATTAATGTCTCCTAATAACTTTTGAAAGTCATTAATTGATTTGAGTTGATCTACTCGTATTTGAATTTTTGGTGGACTGACCATGGTTGAGGATAATAGAACTCCTAAATAATTAATTGGAAAATTTAATTGTACTTTATCAATTGATATCCCTAGATTATAATTTTTTAATAAGTTTGTAAGTGTGGCATAACATTCTAGCAATGGGTTTTTAACTTGTGTGCTAATAACACATCATCCATTTTGTGAAATATTTGTAGTTCAGGATTTTGATTTCTAAGTGGCTGGATTACTTTGTTAACATAAATTTGACAAATAGGTGGGCTGTTAGCCATCCCTTGAGGTAATACTTTCCACTCATACCTCTGATCAGGACCTTCATGATTCAGTGCAGGGATAGTAAATGCAAAACTTGGACTATCCTCAGGAAGAATTGGAAATGAAAAAAAAAAAACAATCTTTAATATGTATAACTAAAACATACCAAGTTTTTGGCAAAGCAGACAATTGAGGAATCCTTGATTGAGCAGGTCCCAAAATAACCATCTCATTATTAATGGCTCTTAAATCTTCCAATAATCTCCATTTACCAGATTTCTTTTTGATGACAAAAATGAAAGTATAATGGGGAGATACAGAAGGTTGTATATGTTCTTCCGCTAATTGTTGTTTGACCAGGAACTGGGCTGCTTGTATCTTTTCTTTAGTCAGGGTCCACTGAAGAAGCCATACTGGTCTTTCTGATTTCCAAGTAATTTTTATTGTCTCAGTGGCCCTTTCTGAAAATCCAACCCATGTCTGTCTGTTGCTTGGTCTATTTGTATTGGTGCTGATATACCTTGATCTTGTTTTTCTAATCTTTTTCCTTTCCTAAAACCTTCTCTAGCCAAAATAGTGGGTGCATTTTGATTGATGTTATTTGTTAATGTCAAACCTAATTGATCTAGGACATCTCATCCCCATAAATTTACGGGAAGATGATCCAATACATATGGCTGTATAGTTCTTTCACATTCTTCAGGATCCTTCCAATCCAATGCCATTGCACTTCTATGGGGATTAGTTGCCACTCCTAGGTCTCAAAGTATTTTAGTGTACTGTTGTAATGGCCAATGTTTTGGCCATTCTTGATGAGAGACGTTGCTAACATCTGCACCTGTATCAAGTAGCCCATTAAATTCATGTCCTTGAATATTTAGTTTTAGCCTGGGGCGAGAATCTAAATTTAAAGAAAGCATAACCAAATCTACACCTGTGGAGCCTAATCCCTTGGAACCTCTTTCTACAGCACGACTGGAAAATTTATCATGCAGACTGAGTATTATTAGTAACTGTGCTATTCTATCTCCTGGTGAAATTACTGATATGTCCTTTGGAGAACTGGGTATAATTTTATTTCACCTTCATAATCGGGATCAATTACCCAAGGACTTATCATAAGTCCTTTTAGATTAGAAGAGCTGCGTCCCAATAATAAGCCTACCGTTCCTTTGAGAAGAGGTCCTCTCACCCTGTGTGAATGATTTGAACCCCCATCTCTACAGTTAGTACTGATCTGACGGAGGTGCAGATATCTAACCCTGCGCTCCCTCTGATTTGTCTGATGAGGCGTCTGATGGACAATGTGTCCTGGGCACTACACTGATGGGGTTGCTGGGTTCCTCCAGTGCTCTGTATATTTGTGGTTTTGGGCCCCAGAGCATTGGGCTCCCCTGTCCATATTTTGGCAATGGAGCCCGATGCCTTTCTCCATGATATCGTGGATAAACAGCTAGTCCTTGTTCATTTTTGATAATGAAGTACCCTCTATGGTGGTTTGAGAACGGCATTCATTAGCCCAATGTCTCCCTCTACGGCATCGTGGGCAAATACCCACGTATTCTACTCCTTTGGTACCTAGTTTTGTTAAACCCTCTTCCTATGGAGCAATTCCTTTTAAAATGTCCTGTTTGTTCACAATTGTAGCATGTTCCTGGTCTGGCATCTAAAGCCTGTTTTACTGCAGCTGCCACAAATTGCCCTTGTTCATTGATGTCTCTGGCATCTAAAGCCTGTTTTACTGCAGCTGCCATGACTTTCTCTTATTCATTAATGTCTTTACATAATCTAATATATGTGTTTAAATCTTCATGTTTCCATGGTCTAGTGATATCTCTGCACCAACGATTTGCTTGGTCATAAGCCAGTTTTTTATTAATGGCATTGCTTGTTCTGTATTCCCAAAAACTCTGATAGCTGTTTGAATAAGCCTATCTACAAATTCAGTGTAAGATTCATTAGCTCCTTGTATTACCTTAGATAATTGACCTTGTAAACCTCCATGTCGTTGTAAAGTCTTCCATGCCCTAACCGCCTCTGCAGCAATTTTTGCGTATACGCCAGGATCATATGCAATTGGTTGCTGCTGATCCTCATAAGGTCCCTTTCTAACAACATATCTAGATTTCTCTGAGGATAACCAGTTTCTGCATTACACCTAGCCGTCTCCTTGCAAAATTCCTCATTGGCAACCTTCCATAAAAGGTATTGACCTCCATTTAGCACAGCTTTACACATATTAGCCCAATCTACTGGTGTCATATTCACGTTGTTAATGGATTCGACCAAGCTTACAATGAAGGGTGCTTGAGGACCATAGGTTGTTACAGCCCCTTTTAGCTGCTTCACTATTTTGAAATTTAAAGCATGGTGAATTCGCTGCCCTCCTACCTCAAAATCAGGGCATGTTCATACTTGAGATCCTGTCTCAGGATCCGAACTATCAACTGTGGGGTTTGGGGGCCTCCCAGCATATGGAGGTGGCCTTGTTATTTGGACATTTACATCCTCTGGTGATAGAAAGGTGTTAGTAACAGTCTCCTGTAGAGGAGGCGCTGTTGGTTGGACATTTACGCCCTCTAGTGATAGAAAGTTGTTAGTAGCAGTCTCCTTTTGTAACCTTGCCCCTGATGGCTTTTTCTGCCCTAAGCTTTGTTCTTCTATCTTTGTCTGAACTGAAGTCTTTGGACTAAGCAAACCAGATATGAACGTCCTCAATGGCAATGTGCCAACTGGCAGAGTCCCTGGGCTGTTCTTTTACCCCTTTTTAAATCTTCACCATGATGGTTCCATTATGGTATATTTAACAACTCCTTAAAAATCCATGGGCTACATTTTTGTATTGTATCAACATATGCCCTGACTGTTCTTGACTTTACTGAGATCCCTCCTTCCTCTAACAATTTACTTAACACTCTTTCAGTTTGTTTTTTTACTAATTTCTGATCCCGTATTTCTACTATAATACAACCCAACAAGACGATGCCAAACAAAACCGAGACAGAATAAAATAAAAAGGGAACAACAAAAAGTCATTATAGCCTTTATATTCTACTGACATGTGCATCCGTCCTTTCTCCCTATCTGTTCCTCAGAAGTAAATAATTTTTTCTCAGATGTGAGCGGTTTTTCATCCATCTCACTCATCTCCATGGACAGGCAACAAAAGTGAAGCAAAACAAAAGAGGAATCTTAAATGGCTACCCATCCTCTCGCCCTTCGCTCAGGGGGGAGCAGTTTACCTTATCACTTACCCTCAGTGGCTCCCCGTGCAAGCCATAAAAATGCTGCAGTCTGGCTGGGCACGATTCAAGAGCCACTTTTCAAAAGAAACAAACTTTATTTTTAGAACCACACATGCCAAACAAAACAGCTCCTCAGGAAAAACCCTCAGAGCCCAACTGCCACCACTGGCTTCCTTGCAAAGTTTCTGTCACACCCACAAGCCTCCCCACCTCCCACAATCCTCCTGCTCTTGAGGCTATTTAGCTGGGTCAGGTGGGTGGAGCCAAAAAAGTCCCACAATGAGCAGCTCTGTGGTCTGAAAGGGCAGGGAAACGGCCCAATGAGCATCACTGCAGAGGAGCCAATCAGCTCAATGTTGCTGGGGCCGCTGTGAGCCAATAATCATCTGGCAGGGGAATGTTGCTGGTAGCTGGAAGTTTAATGGGGCCCCTTAAGCTGTGGCTTTCAACAAATTGGTGTCTCCTTTCTCTGTAGACTATTCAGCACGTGTATTTTTATATGCACATATAGAATCCTACCTGTTATCACACGTACATTTTTGTGAGATTGCTGACTAGGCAGATACAAGTTATGAGAAGAGATCACTCCTCTTAAATACTGTTGAAATTGAAAATTCAACCTATGGGTGAGCTTGCTAGTAGAACAACATTATATATAGATCCATTTTCAGTGAAATCAATATTTTTGCACCTGTGGATGATACATATTTCATGATGAATTTCGATTGGCAAATATATTGCTAGTTTTAATGTCTGCCTGTGTGTGTGTGTGTGTGTGTGTGTGTGTGTGTGTGTGTGTATATATATATATATATATATATATATATATATATACTCTCCAAATTTTTCAAAATATGAAATATATGAATCTTATTATACACTCCTTAAAATCATTCATATTTATGTATGTGGATTTATGATCAACTATTCACAAGATTATTCTCAGAAATATTCATCCACCTTAAATACAGATTTGTTTCCTAGTACTGAAGACTAACTTCAGTGAATGGTGCACACAAATCCTAATATTTCTACAGTAAAACCTAGTTCAACATCAATGCAAGCATTTTCCTATGGGACATGATGTGTATTTTGCAGTTCATTTTTATTAAACAGTGGTACATTACTATTTCTTCAGTTTATGCACATCATATGATATATATTTCATCCACAATTTCACAAATTTATAGGCATTTGTTTCAATTTCAATCACCTCCTGCTTCAGAACACATATATTCCTCCAGGGTTCTTGACTGGTCTTGTCATGAGACTTCTTTCCAAACACATTATTTTTGATTTTCATAATCATATTTGAAGCAAAACTCACACACTCTTCATGATAAACCATAACCCTAATATTACCGTTAGATGTATAACTGGTTGTAATGAATGTATGAATATCAATTTAAGATTTCCAGTATATTTTCAGATATCAAATCAATCCACTATTTAAAGTTGGAACCAGTTATATTATTTATTCACAGTATGGTCTATTCATACATTATTTCTATATCCATTGACACATGGTACTCCACTTTTTTCCTTCAATATTTATACGTCTTCAAAATATTGCCCCCAGTAATGGTGGAAGAAATGCTCATGTCACCTGATCTACATATAAATTTTAACACAGTAATATTCTGGACACAGAAAGCAAAAGTCACTCTTATGATTGTAGCAAAGCCTAAAAGAAAAGTGAGCATGGATTACTAAAAATATCCATGTCCCAGTTTCTTAATGCTGTAAAATGTAAATCCTATTGATAAATCCTATGTATTTGTTTCTTTCTAAGATTATATATTCAAACTCAACCCTGTTCAAAATGTCTAATCCTATCCCTCACTTTATACATTGCCTGATTTCTTAATGTCTCTATTGATATCTGGTTTCCTACATATTTTCCCCATTTCATCATTGTGTCTCACTCTTCACATGTGCTGATATTTACATTCACTCTCTTATTGAAAACCAATTGCTAAAAATCTTTTGTTCCAAATCCTATACTCATTGTTGTTTCTAAACCTAGAGAATATCGTCCTAAACCTACGGACTTTCCCTTTGTGACTGGATGTTCTCTTCAACTTTCAATCATCCAAGGTACAAGGTCCTATGTTATTGTATATCGATTTATCTGAGACATCTGTGCAGAACATAATTCAAAGATAAGTAACCCACTCAAGGGCCCAATGCCCATCTGAGCTTCAAATCCTGCCTAGATTTCTGTTTTCATACTTTTATTTTACCTATATATTCTTGTAAATATTGCAGATTCCCAGAACGAATATTCATCCTGCAGAATGATTCCTAACCCAAATCGAACGTGATATTAACCCTAACCATACACTGTTTCCTCAATCTAACTTTACAGAAGAGCAGGGACAGTGTGACCAGGAAAGTCTCAGTGGAGAAACCCTGCTTTGGGCCTTTTGCTTACCTATTTTTCTGTTGCCCTGAATGTCAGGAAGTTCTTGACCTCAGGCTAACCCTTTGTAAAGCCTGAAGAAAACAGTTTTCAAATGGAAATGAATGGGCATCACCTATGGCTCTTTGCTTAATTTCTTTGGAAAGGGATGTGTCTGAATCAGCCTCTTGGCCCTGTGTGAGGCTGTGACTTAGATTCTCAGCACCTGGTGGATCTAAAGAAAGATCCCATGTGTGCATCCAAAACCAAAATGGCAAAAAGTTCACTCATTTTGGATGAAGTATCTTCCCTTCCTCTATTAGATTCCTGACCTCCATCAATTGAGAATAGGGATTTTTTGGGTCATATGAGTTCTTCAATCCCTAAAGAGGTGCTTGGGTTTCTCATGATTCCAATTCACATAAAGAATCTGTACCTATCAATCAGAAGTAGTCAGTCAATATTGCTCCCAGAAATGGTGGAAGAAATACTCATGTCACCTGATCTTCATATACATTTATTCACAGAAATATACTGGACACTAAATTCAAAGTTCACATTTATGATTGTACCAAAGCCAAAATGGAAAATTAACATGGATTACTAAAATCATCCATGTCCAAGATTACTTATTCTCTCAAATGTCAATCCTATTGATGACTACATATTTGTTTCTTCCTAAGATTGCATATTCAAACTCAACCCTTTGAAAATGTCTAAGCCGATCTCTCACTTTTTACTTTGCCTGATTTCATAATGTCCCTATTGATATCTGCTTACCTACATATTTTTCCCACTTCATCACTGTGACAGACTCTTCACATGTGCTGACATTTAAATTCATTTTCTAACCGAAACCCTATTGCTAAAGAAATTTTGTTCCAAATCATACACTCACCCTTTTTTCTATACCTACCTACTATCTTCCTATTCCTACTGACTATCCCTTTTTGACTGGATGTTCCCTTCTACATTCAATCATCCAAGGTACAAGGTCCCATGCCATTGTATATTGATTTATCTGAGACATCTGTGCAGAATGTAATTCAATGCTAAGTATCACAATCAAGGGCCCAATGCCCTTCTGGGCTTCCAATCTTACTTGGATTTCTGTTTTCATACACACTGTTCACCTCTATATTCTTATAAATTTCGCAGGTTGCCAATACCATTATTCATCCACAAAATGATTCCTAACCCAAATTGAACCTGTTATTAACCCTAAACATACATTGTTCCCTCAATCTTACTTTACAGAAGAGCAGGGACAGAGGTGGTCTTATAATACTGGAATGTAGGGATCCTCTACCTGCTGAGAACTTCAAAGATCCATGCTGAAAGGATCCCTGGAGAATATGTAGGCAGTTATGAATGACCTGAGAGAGCACAAGTCATCTCCCATGGCAAACAACCTGGTCAGGATGAAGGGTTGTGTCTTAATCAGCCTCTCTCTTCTTAATGTAGAGAAGATGGACCAAATCAGGCCTGTATGGAGAGCTGTTCCCAGGTGCCTATGGTTGATATACCATTTTAACTTGTGAAATTGTCACATTAAGTAGGGGAAGCCTCCATCTCATGGGACCCTTGGAAGCAACTGTTAGGACAAAGTGGTTGCCAAGGCAGTGACTTCATTCAGATCCTGAAGGAAGTAACCTCACCTCACTTCCTCGGTGATGGAAATTGACATCCAGGAAGCCAAGCACACAGAGCCTGTCCCAGTCCCACTCCCAGTGGTGTCACTAGTTTTGAATTACCAAGGACAGAGTCAGTCTATCTTGGTACCTATAGATGTGAGAATGGCCATATGCCAGGAAAGCTCTGAAGAGCGGGCTTGTATGAGAAAAGAGATAGTGGCTCACCACTGGCTTCTGACAAGTCTCAGTGAAGAAACCCTGCTTTGGTACTTTTAATTACCTATTGTTCTGTTGCTCTGAATGTCAGGAAGTTTTTTGCCTCAGGCCACCCCTTTGGGAAGCCTGAAGAAAAGAGTTTTCAAATGGAAATGAATGGGCATCATCTGTGGCTCCTTGCTTAATTGCTTTGGAAAGGGATGTGTCTGAATCAGCCTCTTGGCCCTGTGTGAGGCTACGGCTTAGATTCTCAGCACCTAATGGATCTAAAGAAACATCCCACGTTTGAATCCAAAACCAAAAGAGCCAAAAGAGCAGTCATTGTGGATGAAGTCTCTCACCTTCCTCTGTAAGGTTCCTGACGTCCATCTATGAGAACAGGGATCCTTTGGGTCCAATGAGTTCTTCAAAGCCCTGCAGAGACTAGACCATACGTTCATAGGTTTCTCATGACTCCAATTAACATAAAGAATCTAAACCCCACAGTCATTAGGCCTCAAAATGGAGAAGCAGAGCAGTATTAAGGACAGGCCTCTTTGATCACTCCTGGTTCACAGGAAGGGTGTCCCAGCCACACTGACTTTAGGCAAATGGGGGCAAGGGACCTTATTTTGGATACTGTCTTTGGCTGTGCCCCTCATGAAAAACTACAGCCTGAGGTTATGATGAGTGTCTATATGAAAGAAGATGAGGGCCATGTGGAAGTGTTTTGCTTTTAATTGTCGTCATTTTTGTGGCTGTTGGAAAAGATCATGGGTCCACCTGGTCTTGAACACTGGTGTGATTCCCCTTAGAGACTGAGTTATGGAATGGACCTCAAAGAAGTATTGCCATGTATTGTTTTGGGATTTTAGGATGCCACGCATGAGAGTTGCCCTTGGAAACTGAGATCTAGGCCCAGGGTGGCTTTCCACAGAGCACTGGGAATCTCAGGAAGAATATCACATGATTTTATTCTTAAAGAATTGGCAGCCATATTTGCAAGTCAAAACACAAATGGACCACACATTGTAGACCTCAAACGCCTAGCTTAATGTGACCTTTTTGCCTGTCTTTGGGAAGCCTTGCCTGTTAGAATTCTCCAGATCTTTTATTGAAATGAGCTTCCTCTCCATTTAATGGTTCCTGAATGAATTGAAACCCACAGTGCCTCCAACTTCATCCTTGAGAAATGCCTGATAAAAAACATGAAATTTTTGAAATTCCCATGACCACTTCGCACTGTAGAATCTTTGGATGTCCTATTGATGATCACGAGTGTACCAGACAGTGCCTGATTGACTGGGTTTCATGAAAATGGTGTAGAACAGAGATGGCAGTAATTTGGAGCCTGCTGAGTAGTTGGCCTAGAAAAGTGGTGTGAAGGTGTGTGTTAAAACATCTGTGGTTGGGTGATGTGGATCTGCCATTGGCTTTCAAATGGTTTGTGACTGACATGGTGCAGCCCCCAGACCCTTGTATGTAAAGGCATGTTGTTATATGGAGAAGTTTCAGTGCAATGTTTAGAATCAGACTGCTAAGGTGAAGGGGTCAAGCTATGTGGGATAGAAGCCTGATTGGTGCATTCTCCTGCAGACCCTTACCCACCACATGTGACAGAACTCTTTTCAGTACTGTGTCCCAGTTGATTTCTTCGTATTTCATGAAGCAAATACCAAACTTCCAGTGCAGCTGCAAGAAACACAACAAAAAGTGGAGGATGAGCAAATGGCTTCCAAACTGGAAGACACTTAGCCCCCAGTGACAACAGTTTACCTACAAAAAGAGAATTCAGCACTGCTGCCTCATGTCCTTTGGAAAATAAGAAACCATGTCCTCCAGGTAACATACATGCAGACCCAGCTTAATGGTCTCACTACAAAGGGAGCTAAAGCTCCTGACAACAACATATATTTCAAGTGCCCAACCTCAGAGGCAGTTTCTCAAGAAGTCTTTAGTCCAGCAGAGCTCCATGTTTGTGGAGTTTTACCCTCTCCCTTACATTTGGAAACTCCTCTACCACCTCCAAAGTTGTGAACTCCTGAGCATTTTCCATTCTTGATGTGTATTCACAGATTTTCTAACTCTTCTCCTCTAATTGTGTCTTAGTTGGGGTGAAGGTAATGTCAAGGCATTGTTCTGAATGAGAGTGTGAAGATTTTTGGGTAGCACATATTTGCATACACATTGGATTCTTTCTCCAATTTTTCATTTGAAATACTGAATCCCTGACTGTAAGGGGTAGAAGGAATTCTTTTTCAAAGAATAGCCTGACACTTACAAGAAACAGCCCCCAGGGAGACATCCTGTCTGGGAGACATCCTGTAGTCATCTGTGTTCCTGAGACATCCTGTGGCCATCTGTCTTCCTGAAATATTCTGAGGTTATCTCACCTTGTGAAGACATCCAGGAACTGCCGATAAGAGAGCTTTCAAATCTCCAGCATATAAATTCCCCTGTGTGAACAATAAAAGTTTGCATCTTGATCAGAACTTTTGCCTTGCTGTCATCTCTCATGTCTCTTGTCCCTTCATTCCTCCCCATCTAGGTTCGCTACCCACGTTGATGTGTCCTGCAGGCTGGGACAACTGGCGCCCAACGACTGGGGCTCGAGCCTTGGACTGAGGGGGAAGATTTGGACAAGTGGAGCTCACGATTGCCTCAGCAGACACCACTGAGAGACAGATTCAGGAGGAGAGTGGGGATGACGCACAGTGAGTGACCCACCATGGGAAAAGCAATTTCGTCACATGATTTGTTTTTGTCAGGCCAAAAGGAATCCTTAAATACATGGGGGCACGTGTTAAGAAAAATGACTTAAAATTTTTCTTTTCATACATTGAAAAATTGTTTCCATGGTTTCCCCTTGAAGGGACCATTGATGGTAAAAGATGGCTTAGAGTAGGAGACATTTTAAAAGATTATTATGAATCCTTTGGCCCAGAAAAAGTGTCTGTTCCTACCTTTTCTTTCTGGAAATAAATTAGTGAAATTCTTAAAAATTCACCCTTTGACAATGGTACCTTAATACTTGTCAGGATTGGGGAAGAGACTATGCAAAAGACCTCTCGTCCCTTCTCGGCATGCCCATCAGTTAGTATAGACATAGACCCTTCTTAGTCTCCCCAGGACCCTGGGAACCTTCCTGATCTTCCTCAAAATCCCACCCTAATGAATAAGGCTCCAATGGTTTCCAACAGCCTTTATGCAGTTTTAAATCCCAGAGAAACATTGACCCCTGGGGAGGAGGCTACCTTGGAGAAGGAAGCAGCTCGCTACCATTCAGAAGACCCGCCACCTCTCAGGACCCTGCCACAGCCTATAGGACTTACACATTCCCCTCCCTCCTATATCCCTCCTGCCTTTTGTGCTCTGGCCCTTCAGGGGCCAAATGTCCCCCCAGATATTTTTTCCCCACTTCCCTTGCCTAATCCGGCTCCCTTCAGAGAGTCTCTCCAACATGGATGGGACAGCCTATTTCTTCCTGCTTCTCAGGAAACTCCCTGGGGCAATAAGGTTTGTTCCCTTCCAAACTCCCAACCTACCTCAAAATCCTTCTCCACAATTGGCTCCCTCCAACTACCCACTCCAGGCAGTGCAGGATTGGACCTCTGTACCAGCACTGATACAACATTAGACTCAATGCAAGGGCCCCAGATAATACCAACTGGAATTATGGGTCCCCCTCCATCTCATACGTGTGCCCTTCTTCTTGGAAGAGCCTCTACTACCTTAGAAGGTGTTCAGGTCTTCCCTGGCATTAATGATAATGATTTCACTGGAGAAATAAAAATACTGGCCACAGTTATTAATAGAGTTGCGGCCATCCCAGGAGGAAAAAGTCTTGCACAATTAATACTCCTTCCCTTAGATTAAGGGGCACTTCCACCACCCAAACCTACTGTGGGGGACTGCCTCCTTGGGCTCCTCTGAGGTATATTGGGTTCATCCAATTTCTCATAATAAACACACCCTTACCTTACTTATTGAAGGAAAGGAATTCCAAGCAATTTTAGTTACTGGAGTTGATGCGACAATTATTTCTCAAAAATACTGGCGATCAGGTTGGCCCCTCACCCCATCCTTGACTGACCTTAAAGGGATAGGAAAGTCAAAAAATCCTCTGGTCAGCTCTACTGCTCTTAGCTGGACTGATAAAGAGGGTAATAAGGGAACTGTCACTTCTTTCGTTGTTCCTGACCTCCCTGTTTACCTATGGGCCTGAGATATTTTGAGTCAAATGGAAGTTATTCTTGCCAGTCCCAATTCCATGGTGACTCATCAAATGCTCCGTATGAATTTTGTCCCTGGTACAGGCCTTGGGAGGCTGAGACAAGGACTGGTGGGGCTTATACAACCCATAAAAAAAAATACATATGGACTTGGATATTTGGATTTTTAGTGTCGGTCCCTGACCCTCCTGTACCCCATGCAGATAAAATTATTTGGGAGACTCAGACTCTTGAGTGGGTGGAACAGTGGCCCCTTACCCATGAAAATTTGGAGGCTGCCTCCATGTTAGTGAAGGAACAGGTGGCAGCCCGCCATGTAGAGCCCTCAACCTCACCATCATACACTCCTATTTTTGTTATCAAGAAAAAATCAGGCAAGTGGCGCCATTTACAAGATTTGTGTGCCATTAATAAAGTTATACTCCCGATGGGAGCACTACAGCCAGACATTCCCACACCAGTGGCTATTCACAAAAACTATTGTAAAATGGTTATGGACTTAAATGTTTGCTTTTTTATCATTCCTTTACATCCTGAGGATAGACCCTATTTTGCCTTTAGTCTTTCTTGCATTAATATTCAGGGCCCTATGCAGAGACTTCAATGGAAGGTTCTTCCCCAAGGTATGGCCAACAGCCCTACTCTTTGCCAAAAATAGGTTGCTCAAGCAGTAGACCCTGTGAGAGAGTGAGGGCCACAAATTTATATTTTACATTATATGGATGATTTGTTAATTTCTGCACCTAATACCCATGACCTTAATAATTGTTACTTGGACTTTTACAAAATCCTCACTACCTTGGGACTACAGATAGCTCCTAATAAGGTTCAAACACAGGACTCTTATAAGAGTTTGGGCCTTAAAATTCTAGAAAATCAGATCCAAATTTCTAAAATACAAGGACGTGTGGACCATCTTCACACCCTTAAAGATTTTCAGAAATTACTGAGGGATATTCAATGTCTAATAACATATTTAAAATTATGCACTTGTGTACTTTTGACCCTTAATGATATTTTGAAAGGTAATTCCCACCCCTCCTCCCCTCAAAATCTTACTCCCAAGGCATGACAGGCATTAAACCAAGTAACAGAAGCCATTGCCCAACAATTTGTTACACAAATTTCTTATAACCTTCCTCTGCTTCTGGTTATTTTACACACTCCTCATACACCCACAGGAATATTTTGGCAGCGAGATCCACATTTTAAAAATAAAGACTGCCCCTTGTTTTGGGTCCATTTACCCACCACATCCTCGAAGGTTATTACTGTTTATCTTGCTCAGGTAGCTTCTATTATTTTTAAAGGTCATTTGATTTCTCTACAACATTTTGGCAAACACCCTGATAATATTTTTATTCCATATACTAAGGACCAAACCCAATTTTTACTAGAGACAAGGGATGAATGTGGTATTGCCCTATGAGGCTTTTGGGAACAATTGATCACTACCTCCCCAAAGACCCCCTTTTACATTTTGTCCAGTTACATCCATTTACTTTTCCTGAAATTACTCAAAAGGCTTCCATTCCTCAATCCCTTACTGTCTTTACAGACGGTTCCTGTAATGGCCGAGCGGTCTTTGTTGTCAATAACAAGCCTACCACCTTTGATACTGTCTATCAGTCACCACAGTTTGTGGAATTGTTTGACATAACACAAGTTTTTATAACATTTTTTATAATCCTGTTAATATTTATAAAGACAGTGCCTACATTGCTCATTCTGTGCACCTGCTGGTGATTTCACCCCCCATTAAGGCTTCTAACAATGCGGCCTTTCTGTTTCACCAGCTTCAGCAGCTAATTCAGGCCAGACAACACCCATTTTTCTTAGGACACATCAGGGCACACTATGATCTTCCCAGCCCTCTAATTCAAGGTAATGCCCAAGCTGATGCAGCAACTCCTTCCATCTTTCCAATTTTTGTTGGCTCCATTCAAAAGGCCATGGAGTTACACAATATACACCATTTAAATTTCCAGAGCCTTTGATTACTTTGTAAAATTACCAGCAACAGGCACGAGAAATAGTAAAAGCATGCCCTGGTTGTGCTGTCTCCCTCCCCATTCAACACTTGGGAGTTAACCCCCGAGGATTACTGCCCGATCAGTTTTGGCAAATGGATGTTACTCATTTTCTTGAATTTGTAATAACCAAATATATACACGTTTCTGTAGATACCTTCAGCGGCTTTATTTTTGCATCACCACATTCTGGAGAGGCTACCAAAGATGTCCTTTCTCATCTTGTTTCAGCCTTTTCTGTTATGGGTAAACCAATACATATTAAAACAGATATTTATCCTACATTTACCATTGCCAAGTTTAAACAGTTTTGTGCTACCTTGCAAATTTGTCATACTACTAGAATTCCATACAACCCTCAGGGCCAAGGCATTGTGGAACTTGCCCACCTTAACTTAAAAACTTGGCTATCCCTCCTTAAGGCTTCCTCCCTTGTATTTACCACACCCAGGCATCACCTTAACAATGCATTATTTGCCCTTATTTTTCTTACCCTAGACAATGAAGGCGATTCGACAGCAGACAGACACTGCCATCCCTCGTCCAATTCTGTTCGCCCACCTGTTATGTGACACAATCCACTTAAAAATAAATGGAAAGGCCCAGATCCTGTCCTCATCTGGGGAGGAGGCTCAGCTTGTGTTTTGGACCAAGATCAAACAGCCCCAAGATGGTTACCAGAACTCCTGGTTAAACAGGTTAATGACTTACCTCAAAACAGGGACAGAGGCACTCCTCATGAGGACAAAATTTCCTCTTTTTCAGATGCAGCCAACAATCTGCCAGCCTTGGAATAACAGTTCCTGTGGGCACAGGTACACTGGCTTAGGCACGTCTATTCACTCTTACCATCGCCTCTCTCAACAAATTATAAACTCTATCAGGAACAACTGATAAAAACTCTATCAGGAACCATTAAAGATTTGCAGGACCAAATAGACTCCCTGGCAGAAGTGTTCCCTCAAAAAAGACGAGGCTTAAATTTGCTGACAGCTAACCAGGGAGGTATTTGCTTGGCCTTAGGGGAACGATGCTGCATTTATGCCAATAATTCTGGCATAGTATGCACTAAAATTAAGCAGCTTCAAGAAGATCTAGAAAAGAGATGAAGGGAAATATTTGAAAATCCCCTCTGGACTGGGCTTAATGGATTTTTACCCTACCTTCTTCCCCTATTAGGCCCTTTGTTGGGTTTACTTTTAATGGTGTCCCTAAAACCCTGCATTATAAACAGGCTGGTACAATTTATTAAAGAACAGATTAATATTTTGGCCTCTAAGCCCATACAGGTCCACTATCATTGCCTGGATATGGAAGACAGTGCTGCCAACATTTAAAAGGATGTTCTACCCTCCTCACAAGCTTATTTCTTAAGTTTACATGCCCACAGATCTCGCTTTCTTACATAAAACTCTAAGTAACAGCTCTGACCAGCGCTCTTCTGCACTTGCCATAAGGGTTCGTCCTCCATGGGCCGCTCCACTTGGGGGAGGACGCACCCATGGAGTGAGGACGTTAGGGCATAATAACGGAGGGTGCAGGAAGGACTGCAGGAGGATGGATCCATGGTTCCCAAAATCCAGGTCTTCTGAGTGACACGCTCTGGTGCATGGCAGTTGGCATGCTTCCCCCTCAAAGCCGTCTCCTCAAAAAACATGCCAAGGCCATCACGAAATCTAGTAAACATGCTCGATCAGATCAGGAGATATTCTAAGGCCTGCTAGAGAAACAGAGCCTCTATAACCCCCTAAAACATTGGCCTGTAAGGTATGGTCAAATATTTTATATAAGAAAGGGAGAAGATGTCAGGGGCTAGAAGGAAGTTCTCCTTCAAAGAATAGCCTGACACTTACAAGAAATAGCCCCCTGCGAGATATCCTGCCTGGGAGACATCCCGCAGCCATCTATCACCCTGAGACACCCTGCAGCTATCCGTCTTCCTGAAATATCCTGAGGTTATCTCACCCTGTGAAGACATCCAGCAACTGCCGATAAGAGAGCTTTCTCATCCGCAGCATATAAATACACTGTGAGAACTATAAAAGTTTTCAGCATGATCAGAACTGTTGTCTTGCTGTCATCTCTCATGACTCTTTTCCCTTCATTCCTCCCCAACAAGGTTCAACGCCCACGTTGAAGTGTCCAGCCGGCCCGGACACCTGACACTAAACCATAACCTACTAGACTTTGACTACTAATACTAATATGATGGAGAAAAATAATCCAACAGAATGGAAATGCAAGCAGTAGAGATGAGGCATGGTGTATAGTTGGACTTGCCTTTTGAATGATATAGGGTAGGTGTTATAAATCTAGCTAATTTATAATTGAAATAGTTCTCCACATGTTTTTAAAGTTAACAAATATGTGAATACCTGTCTCCCATTCTCTGTAGCCAATTCAGCACATGTATTTTTATATGCACATATAGAATCCTACCTGGTATCACACGTATATATTTCTGAGGTGTCTCACTTGGCAAATACAAATTGTGAGAAGAGATCACTCCTCCTAAACTCTGTTGGAACTGAAAATTCAACCTATGGGTGAGCCTCCTAGTAGAAAATTCAACCTATGGGTGAGCCTCCTAGTAGAACAACAAGCCATACATAAATCCATGTTGAGTAAAATAAATATTTTTGCATCTGTGGCTGATGTACATTTCATGAAGAATTTCGATTGGCATATATATTGCTACATCTTATTGTCTGTTTTTGTTTTTTTAATATATATATATATATATATATATATATATATATATATACAATCTTCAAATTTTTCCAAATATAAAATATATGTGTCTTATATACACTACCTAAATTCTTTCATGTTCATGTATGTGGATTTATAATCAACATTTCACAAGATTATTCTCAGAAATATTCATCCACCTGAAATACATATTTGTTTCCTATTACTGAAAACTAACTTCAGTGAATGGTGCATACAATCCTAATATTTCTACATTAACTGACCCTGTTTAACATCAATGCAAGTAGATTCCTATGGGACATGATGTTTATTTTGAAGTTTATTTTATTCAACACTGGTACAATACAATTTCTACTGTTTACGAACATCATAGGACATATATTTCATCCATAAGTTCACAAATTTATAGGCATTTGATTCACTTTCAATCATTTACTGATTCAGAACACATGTATTCCTCCAGGTTTCTTGACTGGTCTTTTCATGAGACTTTATTTCAAACACATTATTTTCAATTTCCATAATCATTTTGAAGCAAAACTCACACACTCTTCATGATAAAACATAACCCTAATATTACCATTAGATGTATTACTGGTTAGAATGAATAATTGTATATCAATATAAGATTTTCTGTATATATTCAGATATCAATTCAATCTATTATTTAAAGTTGGAACCAATTATATTATTTATTCACAGTGTGGTCTATTCATGAATTATCTCTACATTCATAGACAAAGGGTACATCTATTTGTAATCCCAATACTAATTTATTCGTCTTCAAAATGTTGCTCCCAGAAATGGTTTAAGAAATACTCATGTCACCTGATGTACGTATGCATTTATCACAGTAATATTCTGGACACAATAAGCAGAGGTCACACTTATGATTGTACCAAAGCCTAAATGGAAAGTGAGCATGGATTACTAAAAACATTCATGTCCAGGTTGCCTAATGCTCTCAAATGTCAATCCTATTTATGACAACATATTTGTTTCTTCCTAAGACTATATATTCAACCTCAACTCTGTTCAAATGTCTAATCCTATCACTCACTTTATACTTTCCCTGATTTCCTAATGTCTCTATTGATGTCTGCTTTCCTAAATATTTTCACCAGTTCACCATTTTGACTAACACTTCACATGTGCTGACATTTACGTTCACTGTCTGTGTGATACCCTATTGCTAAAGAACTTTTGGTCCAATTCCTGTACTCACTCTTCTTCTGAAACCTACAGAATATCTTCCTAATCCTACCGACTATCACAGTTTGAGTGGATACTCACTTCTACATTCAATCATCGAAGGTACAAGGTCCTATGCCATTGATTATTGATTTATCTGAAACATCTTTGCAGAACATGTATCAAAGCTAAGTATCCCAATCAAGAGTGCAATGCCCTTCTGGGATTCCAATCTTACCTAGATTTCTGTTTTCATACTTATATTTCACCTATATATTCTTGTAAATATCACAGGTTCCCAATACCATTATTCATCAAGCAGAATGATTCCTAACCCAAATCAAACCTGTTATTAAGCGAAACCATACACTGTTCCCTCAATCTAACTTTACAGAAGAGCAGGGACAGTGTTGGTCCTAAAATAGAGGAATGTAGGGAATCTTCCACCTGTTGAAAAACTCAAAGTTTCATTCAGAAGTGATCCCTGGAGAAGATATAGGCACCACTGAAGGACCCGAGAGAGCAAAAGTCAACTTCCATGGCAAACAACCTGGTCAGTATGAAAGGTTGTTACTGAATCAGCCTCTCTGTTCTTTTTTTTATTATTGGTTGTTCAAAACCTTACAAATCTTTTGACATAACACATTCATACATTAGCATACATTAGCTTCAAGTGATTTATGAACTTCCATTTTTACCCCAGATACAGATTGAAGAATCACATCGGTTACACATCCACATTTTTACATAATGCCATACTAGTAATTGTTGTAGTCTGCTACCGTTCCTATCCTCTACTATCCCCCCTCCCCTCCTATCCCATCTTCTCTGTCTACCCCATCTACTGTGATTCATTTCTCACCTTGCTATTTTCCCATTCCATTCACAACCTCTAATATGTAATTTAGTATAACAATGAGGGTCTCCCTCCATTTCCATGCAATTCCCCTTTTCTCTCTCTTTCCCTCCCACCTCATGTCTCTGTTTAATGTTAATCTTTTCTTCCTGCTCTTCCTCCCTGCTCTATTCTTAGTTGCTCTCATTATATCAAAGAAGACATTTGGTATTTGTTTTTTAGGGATTGGCTAGCTTCACTAAGCATAATCTGCTCTAGTGCCACCCATTAGAATATGGACCCAAACAGTCCTGTTTGGAGAGCTGGTATTGGGTGCCTATGGTTGATATACATTCTAACTTGTGAAAGTGTCACAGTACGTAGGGGCAGCCTCCATCTCATGGGACCCTTGGAAGCAACTGTTAGGACAAAGTGGTTGCTAAGGCAGTGACCTCATTCAGTTCCTGAAGGAAGTGACCTCACCTCACTTCCTTGGTGATGGAACTCTAAGAACTTGTTATCCAGGAAGACAGGCACCCAGAGCCTGTCCCATTCCCAGTCACAGTGGTCTCACTTGTTTGTATATACCAAGGACAGAGTCAGTCTTTCTTGGTACCTACTGATATGAGAATGGCCAAATTCCAGAAAAGCTCTGAAGAGGGGCCTTTCCTGAGGAAAGCAGATAGTGGTTCACCACTGGCTCCTGACATCTTCACAGAGTTGGTTAAGGAGACAAGATCTGAGACAGGACAGGCCATTTCTGGGGAACATACTATGGCCCACCAGTCAGAGGACACTCTGGATAGTCACCGACCTACTTTGGGGAAGGAGGTGCCTCTGTGGGTGTCGCTGTGTGTTTGTGGATTTGTCTCATGTTCTGAGAATAGATAGAACAGGCGGTTTGTTTGGTTTTGAGTGAACTATTTCTAGTAAGTCATTTGACAAGGCCAGTGTTTCTATGTCTGTGTATCCCACTGTGTCCATGGTTATAGACATTAGAAAAGAGAATTCATCAATTGATGTGTCCTGTCTAGTAGAAAGCTTCCCATAATTTATTCTGCCAAATTGATGAATGGATTTTTCCTTGCCTTATCGATGGGCAACACGTGCTATCTTCCAAAGTTCCTGCATTCTTCCTGAATTCTGGCCACTCTACAGAATAGGCTCATGGTTTTGCGTCCAAGATATGTACCACTTCCAAGCCCTGTTACATGGCCATGTACTGGATAGCTGAAGGGAATGGCGAGCATCTCAGAAAACTCAAATATCAGTGTGACCAATAAAGTCTCAGTGGAGAAACCCTGCTTTGCTTACCTATTGTTCTGTTGCCCTGAATGTCAGGAAGGTCTTTGCCTCAGTCCACCCCTTTGTGAAACCTGAAGAAAACAGGTTTCAAATGGAAATGAATGGGCATCACCTGTGCCTCTTTGCTTAATTGCTTTGGAAAGGGATGTGTCTGAATCCGCCTCTTTGCCCTGTTTGAGGCAATGGCTTAGATTCTCAGCACCTGATGTATCTTAAGAATGATCCCATGTGTGCATCCAAAACCAAAATGGCCAAAAGAGCAGTCATTGTGGATGAAGTCTCTCCCCTTCTTCTGTTAGGTTCCTGACCTCCATCAAGTGAGAATAGGGATCCTTTGGGTCAAATGATTTCTTCAAACCCTGCAGAAGCTAGCCGATAAGTGCTTGGTTTTCTAATGACTCCAATTCACATAAAAAAATAAACCCCACAGTCAGTAGGCCTCAAATTAGAGAAGCAGAGAAGTATTAACAGCAGGCCTATTTGATTACTCCTGGTTCACAGAAAGTGTGTCCAGGCAACCCTGATTTTAGGCCATTAAGGGGCAAGGGAGATTATTTTGGAGACTGTCTTGGGCTTCGCCCCTCATGGAAACATCCAGCCAGAGGTTATGATGAGTGTCTATATGAAAGATCATGAGGGCCATGTGGGAGTGTTTTGGTTTTAATTGTGGCCATTTGTTTGGTGGTTGGAAGAGATGACTGGGTCCACCTTGACATGAACTCTGGTGTGATTCCCCTTAGAGACTGAGTTCTGGAACTGAACTCAGAGAATTATTGCCATGAATTGTGTTAGGATTTTAGGAGGCCATGCATGAGAGTCCCCCTTGAAAACTGAGATCTAGGCCAAGGGTGGCTTTCAACAGAGCACTGGGAATCACAGCCAAGATATCACGTGATTTTATTCTGAAAGACTTGGCAGCCATAGTTGAGAGTCGAAACACACATGGTCCTCATTGTAGACCACAATGGGCCTGGCTTCATGTGACCATTTGGCCACTTTTTGAGAAGCCTTGCCTGTGAGAATTCTCCAAAGCTTTCATTGAAATGTGCTTCCTCTACATTTAATGGTTCTGGAGTGAATTTTAACCCACAGTGCCTCCAACATCATCATTGAAAAATGGCTACAAAAATACCATAAAATTTTTGAAATTCCCATGACCAGGTGGCAATGGAGGACATTTGGATGTCCTGTTGCTGGTCATGAGTATACCAGACAGTGCTTTGATTGACTGGGTTTTATGAAAATCGTGTAGAACAGAGATGCCAATAAGTTGGAGCCTGCTGAGTAGTGGGCCTAGAGCCGTGGTGGTCAGGTGTGTGATAAACATCTGTGCTGGGGCCTTGTGGATCTTCCATTGGCTTCCAAATGGCTTGGAACTGACATGGTGCAGCGAGCAGTCCCTTCTATGTAAAGGCATCTTGTAATATTGAGAGATTTCAGGGCAATGTTCAGAATCATGTTGCTATCGTCAATGGGGCAATATATGTGGTCTAGAAGTATGTTTGGTGCATTCTCTTGCAGAAACTGACCCACCACATGTGACAGAACTCTCTCCAGCACTGTGATCCACTAAAACTCCTTGTATTTTTGAATCAAATAGCAAACTCCTAGTGCAGCAGCAAGAAACACCATGAAATTTGGAGGATGACCAAATGGCTTCACAGTCCACATGGGGAGACACTTAGACCCCAGTGGTCACAGTTTACCTACAAAGAGCAAATTCAGCACTGCTGCCTCATCTTCACTGGAAAATAAGAAACCATGTCCTCCAGGTCACATTGATGCAGACCCAGCTTTGATGGTCTCACTACAAATGAAGCTAAAGCTCCAGAAAACAACATATTTTTCAGGTGCCCAACCTCAGAGGCAGTTCTTCAAGAAGTCTTTAGGCCAGCAGAGCTCCATGTTTGTGGAGTGTTTACCCTGTCCCTTACTTTTGGGAACTCCTCTACCACCTCCAGTGTTGTGAACTACTGAGCATATTCCATTCCAGATATGTATTCACAGATTTTCTAACACTTCTCCTCTAATTGTGTCTTACTTGGGGCAAAAGTAATGTCAAGCCATAGTTCTTGATGAGAGTGGGAACATTTTTGTGTAGCACATATTTGCATACACATTGGATTCATTTTCCAATTTTCCATTTGAAATACTGAATCCCTGACACTAACCCCTACCCTACTAGACTCTGACTACTAATCGTAATATCATGGAGAATAATAACCCCATCAGAATAGAAATACAAGCAGTTCAGAGGAGGCATGTTTGGTATTGTTGGACTTGCCTTTTGCATTATATACGGTAGGAGTTATAAATCTAGTCAATTTTTTTGTTGAAATAGTTCTCCGTGTGTTTTTAAAGTTAACAAATATGTGAATTTATTTCTCCCTTTCTCTGTAGCCTAGTCAGCAGATGTATTTTTATATGCATATATAGAATCCTACCTGGTATCACACGTACATTTTTGTCAGGTGGCTGACTTGGCAGATACAAATTGTGAGAAGATATCACTCCTCCTAAACGCTGTTGAAACTGAAAATTCAACCTATGGGTGAGCCTCCTATTTGAACAACATTATACATAAATCCATGTTCAGTAAAACTAATATTGTTGGATCCGTGGATGATATGTATTTCATGATAAATTTCGTTTGGCGTACATAATGCTACATTGTAATGTCTCTGTGTGTATATATATATATATATATATATATATATATATATATATATATAGTCTCCAGATTTTTCAAAATATGAAATATATGTGCCTTATTGTGCACTCCCCAAATTCATTCATATTCATGTATGTGGATTTATAATCAACTTTTCAAAAGATTATTCTCAGAAATATTCATCAACCTGAAATACATATTGGTTGCCTAGTACTGAAAACTATCTTCAGTAAATGGTGCATACAAAACATAATATTTCAACTTTGCAAGTTGGCCGCAATAGAGTGCATCACACCCAGTGTACCACGCCACATTGCAGGTGAATAACGAGTTAAAATGACAAAAGACTATCTTGTTAGGATCTTATAGAAAAATGGGTGTGCACCGAAACCTAAAAGAATGATTTACACCAACGAGGTCCGGTAATTGAGTCTCAAACGTGAGCTGAATATGCAACCGGAGATCCGGGCTTATTGATCCCTGTGGCCCGCCCCATGGCTGCAGACATCGAGGCACCACCGAGAAGCGACTAGCATCCAGGGAGAAACGTTGCTGCAGATTCTGTGGAATCCTGCCGGCTGACACCGCACTGAACCCCAGGCCGAGTTCGGGATTTCAGTCAGGGAAGGAAGCTCTACAGTTCTATCCCCCACAACGGAAACTCCACCAAGAAAACCAATGGCCACCATCTTGGAGAGCTGAAGTAACCACCGCCACTCTCCGACAGATTGCAACAATAAGACAGTTGTGTCTTATTGTGACTTATTGTGACTGACTCTTCACATTTGCTCACATTTACATTCAATCTCTACCAGAAGCCCTATTGCTAAAGAACTTTTGGTCCAAATGCTATACTCACTCTTCGTTCTAAACCTACAGACTATCTTTCTAATAATACCGACTATCCCTTTTTGTCTAGAAGTTCTCTTTGACATTCCATCATTCAAGGTACAAAGTCCTATGCCATTGAACATTGATTTATCTGAGACATTTCTGCAGAACATAATTCAAAGCTAAGTATCCCAATCAAGGGCCCAATGCCCTTCTGGGCTTCAAATCTTACCTAGATTGCTGTTTTCATTCTTATATTTCACTTTTACATTCTTGTAAATATTACAGGTTCCCATTACCATTATTCATCCCGCAGAATGATTCAAATCGAACTTTTATTAACCGTAACCATACACTCTTCCCTCAATCAAACTTTACAGAAGAGCAGGGACAGAGTTGCTTTTACAATACAGGAATGTAGGGGTTCTTAAACCTGCTGAGATCCTCAAAGGTCCATGCAGAAATGATCCCTGGAGAAGATGTAGGCAGCTATGAAGGAGTTGAGAGAGCAAAAGTCATCTTGCATGGCAAACACCCTTGTCAGGATGAAGGGATGTGTCTGAATCAGTCTCTCTATTCTAAATGTAGAGAAGATGGACCAAACCAGGCCTGTGTGGGGAGATGTTCCCAGGCGCCTATGTTTGATATACCATTCTATCTTGTGAAATTGTCACCGAAAGTAGGGGCAGCCTCTATCTCATGGGACCCTTGGAAGCAAATGTTAAATCAAAGTGATTGCCAAGGTAGTGACCACATGCAGTTCCTGAAGAAAGTGACCTACCTCACTTCCTTGGTGATGTAACTCTCTGAACTTGGAATCCAAGATGCCAGGCTCCCAGAGCCAGTCCCAGTCCCAATCCCAGTGGGCTCACTTGTTTGGATGTACCAAGGACAGAGTCAGTATTTCTTGGTATCTACTGATGTGAGGATTGCCAAATGCCAGGACAGATCTGAAGAGGGGCCTTTCCTGAGAAAGCAGGTAGTGACTCACCGCTGGCTCCTGAGAACTTCACAGAGTTGGCAAAGGAGACAGATCTGAGACATGACAGGACATTTCATTGGAACATAATATGGCCCAACAGACAGAGGACACTCCAGATAGTCAGAGACATACTTGCGGGAAGGAGATGCCTTTGTGAGTGTGAGTGTCAGTTTGTGGTTTGTCTCATATTCTGAGAATAGGTAGGAAAGACAGTTTGTTTGGTTTGGAATAGACTGTTTCTAGTAAGTTTTTTGACAAGGTGAGTGATTCTATATCTGTGTATCCCACTGTGTCCGTGGTTGTAGACATTAGAAAAGAGAATGCATCAATGGATATGTCCTGTCTAGTAGAAAGCTTCTCAGCATTCATCCTGCCCAATTTATGAATGAACTGCAGCTTGCCTTATGGATGGACAACACCTACTATCTTCCTAAGTTTCTGTTTTCTTCCTGAATTCTGGCCACTCTGCAGAATAGGCTCATGGTTTTGTGTCCAAGATATGTACCACCTCCAAGCTCTGTGACATGCCCATGTACTGGATAGCGGTAAGGAATGGGAACATCTCAGATAACTCAGATATCAGTGTGACCAGGAAATTTTCAGTGGAGAAACCCTGCTTTGGGCCATTCTCTTACCTATGTTTCTGTTGCCCTGAATGTCAGGAAGGTCTTTGCCTCAGGCCACCTCTTTGTGAAGCCTGAAGAAAACAGTTTTCAAATGAAAATGAATGGCCATCTCCTGTGGCTCTTTGCTTAATTTCTTTTAAAGGGATGTGTCTTAATCAGCCTCTTGGACCTGTGTGAGGTTGTGGCTTAGATTCTCAGCACCTGATGGATCTAAAGAAAGATCCCATGTGTGCATCCAAACCAAAATGGCAAAAAGATCCGTTATGGTAGATGAAGTGTCTTGCCTTCCTTTGTTAGGTTCCTGACCTACATCAAGTGAGAATAGGGATCCTTTGGGTCAAATGAAATCTTCAAAGCCCTAAAGAAGTGCTTGGGTTTTCTCATTATTCCAAATCACATAAAGAATCTATACCTGACAGGCAGTAGGCTTCAAAATGGAGAAGCAGAGCAGTATTAACTGCAGTCCTATTTTATCACTCCTGCTTCAAATGCAGGGTGTCCAGGCCCCCATGACTTTAGGCAAATTAGGGGTAAGAGAGCTTATTTTGGACACTAACACATACCCCACTAGACTCTGACTACTAATCCTAACATGATGGAGAATAATAACCAAAACAGAATAGAAATACAAGCAGTTCAGAGGAGTCATGTTGTATAATTGGACTTGCCTTTTGCATTATATAGGGTAGGAATTATAAATCTAGTCAATTTTTAATTAAAACAGTTCTCCATGTGTTTTTAAAGTTAACAAATATGTGAATTCCTCTCTCCCTTTCTCTGTGGCCTATTCAGCACATGTGTTTTTATATGCACATATAGAATCCTACCTGGTATCACATGTACATACTTGACAGGTTGCTGACTTGGCAGATGCAAATTGTGAAAAGAGATCACTCCTCTTAATGCTCTTCGAACTGAAAATTCAAACTATTGGTGACCTTCCTAGCTGAACAAAATTATATATAAATCCATGTTCAGTAAAAAGTATATTTTGGGATGTGTGGATTATATATATTTCATGATAAATTTTGATTGGCATATATATTGCTACTTTTTAATGTCTGTGTGAGTGTGTGTGTGTATATATATATATATATATATATATATATATATATATATATATATATATATACACTCTCCAGATTTTTGAAAAAATGAAATATATGTGTCTTATTATACACTCCCTAAATTTATTCATGTTCATGTATGTGGATTTAGTATCAACTTTTCACAAGATTATTCTCAGAAATATTCATCCACCTGAAATACATATTTGTTTCCTAGTACTGAAAACTAACTTCAGTGAATGATGCATACAAATCCTAATATTTCTACAGTTACTGACCAAGTTTAAGATCAATGCAAGTAGATTTCTATGGGACATGACATGTATTTTGATGTTCATTTTTTTTCAACACTGGTACATTACTATTTCTTCAGTTTATGCACATCATAGGATATATATTTCATCCACAAGTTCGCTAATTTATATCAATTTGTTTCACTTTCAATTACTTCCTGCTTCAGAACACATGTATTCCTCCATGTTTCTTAACTAGTCTCTTCATGAGACTTCTTTACAAACACATTATTTTCGATTTCCATAATTACTTTTGAAGCAAAACTCACACACCCTTAATGACAAACCATAACCCTAATATTACCATTAGATGTATAACTGATAGGAATGAATGACTTTGTATCAATATAAGATTTCTTATATATTTTAAGATATCAATTTAATCCATTGTTTAAAGTGGAATCAGTTATATTATTTATCCACAGTATCATCTATTCATGCATTATCTCTATATTCATAGACACAGGGTATACCTCTTTGTACCCGCAATACTAATTTATACATCTTCAAAATATTGCTCCCTGAAATGGTGGAAAAAATACTTATGTCACCTGATCTACATATACATTTTATCACAGTACTATTTTGGATACAAAATGCAAAGATCACACATATGTTTGTACAAAAGCCTAAATTGAATGGGAGCATGGATTACTAAAAACATTGATGTCTAGGATGCCTAATTCTCTCAAATGTCCATCCTATTGGTGACTACATATTTGTTTCTTTGAAGATTATATAGTGAATATCAACCCTGTTAAAATGTCTAATCCTATCACTCACTTTATACTTTGCCTGATTTCCTACTGTCTCTATTGATGTTTCCTTTCCTACATATTTTCCCCAGTTTACCTATGTGACTGACTCTTCACATGTGCTGACATTGACATTCATTCTATTACCGAAACCCTATTGATAAAGAACTTTTGGTCCATATCCTGTACTCACACTTCTTGCAAAACCTACTGACTATCTTCCTAATCCTATGGACTATCCCTGTTTGAGTGGATGTTCTTTTCTACAATCTATCATCCAAGGTACAAGGTCCTATGTCATTGATTATCGATTTATCTGAGACATCACTGCAGAATGTAATTCAAAGCTAAGTATCCCAATCAAAGGCCCAATGCCAATATGGACTTTAAATCTTACTAAATTTCTGTTTTCATACATATTTTTCAACTCTATATTCTTATATATATCACAGATTCCCAATACCATTATTCATCCAGCAAAATGGTTCCTAACCCAAAACAAACATGTAATTAACACTAACCATAAACTGTTCCCTCAATCTACCTTTATAAAAGAGCAGGGACAGAGTTGGTCTTACAATACAGGAAAGTAGGGGATTGTCCACCTGCTGAGAACCTCAAAGGTCCATTCAGAATTGATCCCTGGAGAAGATGTAGGCAGGTATGAAGGTCCTGAGAGATCAAAAGTCATCTTCCATGGCAAACAACCTGTTCAGGATGAAGGCTTTTGTCTGAATCAGCCTCTCTCTTCTTAATGTAGATAAGATGGACCAAATGAGGCCTGTGTGGAGAGCTGTTCCCGGGTGCCTATGGTTGATATACCATTCTAACTTGTGAAAGTGTCACAGAAATACGGTCAGCCTACATGTCATGGGAACCTTGGATGTATGTGTTAGGACAAACTGGTTGCCAAGGCAGTAACCTCATTCAGTTCCTGAAAGAAGTTACCTCACCTCACTTTTTTGGTGATGGCACTTTCTGAACTTGGGATCCAGGAAGCCAGGCATCTAGAGCCTGTCTCAGTCCCAGGCCTAGTGGTCTCACTTGTTTGATTTAACAAGGACAGAGTCAGTCTTTCTTGGTATCTACTGATGTGAGGATGGACAAATGACAGGAAAGCTCTGAAGAGGGGCCTTTCCTGACAAAGAAGGTAGTGGCTCACTGCTGGCTCCTGACAACTTCACAGAATTGCCCATGGACACCAGATGTGAGATAGGAGAGGCTATTTGGGGGAACATAGTATGGCCTATCAGTCAGAGAACACTCCGGATAGTCACAAACCTACTTGGAGGAAGGAGGTGCTTATCTGGCTGTGGGTGTGGGTTTGTGGTTTTTTTCTCATGCTCTGAGAATATGTCCGAAAGTCGGTTTGTTTGGTTTGGAGTAAAGTGTTTCCAGAAAGTCGTATGAAAAGGCGAGTGTTTCTATGTCTGTGTATCTCACTGTGTCCGTGGTTGTAGACATTAGCAAAGAGAATGCATCAATGGATGAGTCTTGTCTAGTAGAAAGCTTCCCAGCATTCATCCTTCCCAATTTATGAATGGACTGCGTCTTGCCTTATGGATCGGCAACACCTGCTATCTTCCTAAGTTACTGTTTGCTTCCTGAATTCTGGCCACTCTCCAGAATAGGCTCATGGTTTTGTGTCCAAGATATGTACCACCTCCAAGCTCTGTGACACGGCCATGTATTGGTTAAATGAAGGGCATGGCGAGCATCTCAGAAAACTCAGATATCAGTGTGACCAGTAAAGACTCAGTGGAGAAACCATGCTTTGGGCCTTTTCCTTACCTATTGTTCTGTTGCCCCTTGACCTTGTGTAATTCTGTGGCTTAGATTCTCTGAACCTGATGGATCTAAAGAGAGATCCCATGTATGCATCCAAAAGCAAAATGTCCAAAAGAGCAATCATTGTGGATGAAGTCTCTCTCCTTCCTTGTTAAGGTTCCTGACCTCCATCAAGTGAGAATAGGGCTCATTTGGGTCAAATAAGTTCTTCAAAGCCCTGCAGATTCTAGCCCATAGGTGACTGGGTTTTCTCATGACTCCAATTCACATGAAGAATCTAAATCCCACCATCAGTAGGCCTCAAATTTAAGAAGCAGAGCAAAATAAATGGCAGGCCTATTTGATCACTCTTAGTTCACAGGAAGGGTGTCCAGGCCACCCTGACTTTAGGCAAATGAGGGGCAAGGGAGCTTATTTTGGACACTGTCTTGGGCTGCACCCCTCACGGAAACCTCCAGCCAGAGGTTATGATGAGTGTCTGTATGGAAGAAAATGAGGGCCATGTGGGAGTGTTTTGGTTTTAATTGTAGTCATTTTTGTGGCGGTTAGTAGAGATGACATGGTCCACCTTGGCTTGAACTTTGGTGGGATTCTGCATAAAGACTGAGTTCTCGTACTGAACTCAGAGAAGTATTGCCATGAATAGTGTTGGAATTTTAGGAGGCCACGCACGATAGTCGCCCTTGGAAACTGAGATCTAGGCCCAGGGTAGCTATTCACAGAGCACTGGAGATCTCAGCCAGGATATCACATGATTTTATTCTGAAAAACTTGGCAACCATTGTTGAGAGTCAAAACACACATGGACCTCACATTGTAGACCTCAATTTTCAAGGATTCATGTGACCTTTTGGCCACTCTTTGGGAAGCCTTTCCTGTGAGACATCTCCAGATATTTCATTGAAATGAGCTTCCTCACCATTTAATAGTTCCAGAATGCCTCCAACTTCATCCTTGAAAAATGGCTAGGTCAATATATCATGAAATTTTTAAAATTCCCGTGACAAGTTGGCACTGGAGATTCTTTGAATATCTTGTGGCTGATCATGAGAATAACAGTCAGTGCCTTGATTGACTGGTTTTTATAAAAATTGTGCAGAACAGAGATGCCAGGAAGTTGGAGCCTCCTGAGGAGTGGGCCTAGAGCAGTGGTGGGCAGGTGTGTGATAAAACATCTGCGGTGTGGTCATGTGGATCTGCCTTTGGCTTCCAAATTGCTTGTGACTGATATGGTGCAGCCAGCAGTCCCTTCAATGTAAAGGCATCTTGTTATATATAGAGGTTTTAGGGAAATATTAAGAATCAGGTTGCTATGGTCAAGGGGGCAACTATGTGGGATATAAGCCTGTTTGGTGCATTCTCCTGCAGACCCTGACCCACCACACGTGACAGAACTCCCTCACGCACAGAGTAACAGTTGAATTCTTTGTATTTCATGAAACAAATACCAAAATCCCAGTGCAGCACCAAGAAACAACACGAAAAGTGGAGAATGACCAAATAGCTTCACAGGCCCATGTGGATACACTTATCCCCCCGTGTCCACAGTTTACCTACAAAGAGAGTATTCAGCACTGCTGACTCATGTTCAGTGGAAAATAAGAAACCATGTCCTCCAGGTCACATAGATGAAGACCCTGATTTGATGGTCTCACTACAAACGAAGCTGAAGCTCCCGACAACAACATATATTCCAAGTGCCCAACCTCAGAGGCAGTTTCTCAAGAAGTCTTTAGGCCAGCAGAGCTCCATGTTTTTGGAATGATTACACTGTTCCTTACTTTTGGAATCTCCTCTACCTCCTCCAAGGTTGTGAACTCCTGAGCATATTCCATTCCAGATATTTATTCACAGATTTTCTAACTCTTCTCTTCTAATTGTGTCTTACTCTGGGCGATTGTAATGTCAAGGCATTGTTCTGGATGAGAGTGGGAAGATTTTTGTGTATCACATATTTACATACACATTGGATTCATTTTCCAATTTTCCTTTCAAAATACTGAATACCTCACACTAACACCTACCCTACTAGACTCTGACAACTAATCCTAATAAGGTGGAGAAAAATAAACCAAAAAAATAGAAATGCAAGCAGTTCAGAGAAGGCATGGTGTATAGTGGAATTGCCTTTTGCATTATTTAGGGTAGGAGTTATAAATCTAGTCAATTATTTGTTAAAATATTTCTCCATGTGTTTTAAAGTTAACAAATATGTGAATTCCTGTTTCCCTGTCTCTGTAGCCTATTCAGCACATGTATTTTTACATGCAATTATAGAATCTTACCTGATACCACACGTACATTCTTGTGAAGTGGCTGACTTGGCAGATACAAATTTTAAGAGATCACTCCTCCTAAGCGCTTTAGAACTGAAAATTCAACCTATGCGTGAGCTTCCTAGTTGAACAACATTATACATAAATCCATGTTAAATAAAATAAATATTTTTGGATCTCTGGATGATATAAATTTCATGGTGAATTTCCTATAGCATATATTATGCTATTTTTAATGTCTGTGTGTGTTTGTGTGTGTGTATGTGTGTATATATATATATATATATATATATATATATATATATATATTCTCCAGATTTTTCAAAATATGAAATATGTGTGTTATTATAAACTCCCTTAACTCATTCATATTCAAGTATGTGGATTTATAATCAAATTTTCTCAAGAGTATTCTCAAAATATTCATTCTCCTGATATACATATTTGTTTCTTAGTACTGAAAACTAACTTTAGTGAATGGTGCATACAAATCCTAATATTTCTACAGTAACTGACCTAGTTTAACATCAATGCAAGTAGATTCCTATGGGACATGATGTGTATTTGGATGTTCGTTTTATTCAACACTGGTACATTACTATTTCTTCAATTTATTCACATCATGGGATATATACTTCATCCACAAGTTCGCAAGTATATAGGCATTTGTTTCACATTCAAGCATTTTCTTCTTCAGATCACATGTATTCCTCCATGTTTCTTGACTGGTCTTTTTATGAGACTTCTATCCAAACACATTATTTTCGATTTCTAGGATCACTTCTGAAGCAATACTCACACACCTTTCATGATAATCCATAACCCTAATATTACATTTAGATGTATTACTGGTTGAAATGAATGATATTATATCAATACAAGATTTCTTATAATATTTCATATATTAATTCAATGCATTATTTAAAGTGGGAACAGTTAAATTATTTATTCAAAATGTGGTCTATTCATGCATTATGTCTATATTCATGGACACAGGGTACACCTCTTTGTACCCCCAATACTAATTTATAGCTCTTGAAAACCTTACTCCCAGAAATGCTTGAAGATATGCTCATGTCACCTGATCCACATATACATTCTATGACAGTAATATTCTGGACAAAAAATGCAAAGGTCACACTTATGATTGTACCAAAGCCTAAAAGGAAAGTGAACATGGATTACTAAAAGCATCCATGTCCAGGTTTCCTAATGCTCTCAAATGTCAATCCTAATGGTCACTGCATATTTGTTTCTTCTTAAGATTATATATTCAAACTCAACAGTGTACAAAATGTCTAATCCTATCACTCACTTTATATTTTGCCAGATTTTTTAAAGTCTCTATTATTATCTGCTTTTCTACATATTTTTCAAAGTTCATCATTGTGACTGAATTTTCATATGTGCTGACATTTACATTCACTCTCTAACTGAAACCCTATTGCTAAAGAAATTTCCGTCCAAATCCTGTACTCACTCTTCTTCCTAAACCTACCGACTATCTACATAATCCTACCGACTATCCCTTTTTGACTGGATGTTCTCTTCCTCATTCAATCATCCAATGTACAAGGTCCTATGCCATTGTAAATGGATTTATCTGAGACATCTGTGCAGAACCTAATTCAACACTACGTATCCCAATCATGGGCCCAATGCCCTTCTGGGCTTCAAATCCTAGATTTCTGTTTTCATACATATATTTTACCAATATAATTTAATAAATATCGCAGGTTCCCAATACCATTATTCATCGCTCAGAATGATTCCTAACAAAATCGAACCTGTTATTACCCAAACCATACACTGTTCCCTCAATCTAACTTTGTAGAAAAGCAGGGACAGAGTTGGCCTTAAAATACAGGAGTGTAGGGAAACTTCCACCTGCTGAGAACCTCAAAGGTCCATGCAGAAATGATCCATGGAGAAGATGTAGGCAGCTATGAAGGACCTGAGGGAGGAAAAGTCAACTTCCATGGTAAACAACCTGGTCAAGATGAAGGGATGTGTCTGAATCAGCCTCTTTCATCTTAATGTAGAGAAGATGGACCAAACCAGGCCTGTGTGGAGAGCGGTTCCCGGGTGCCTATGGTTGATATACCATTCTAACTTGTGAAAATGTCAGAGCTAGTAGGTGCATCCTCCATCTCATGGGACTCTTAGAAGCAACTTTTAGGACAAAGTTGTTGTCAAGGCAGTGACCTCATTTAGTTCCTGAAGGAAGTGACCTCACCTCACTTCCTTGATGAAGGAACTCTCTGAACTTGGGATACAGGAAGTCAGGCACCCAGAGCTAGTCCCAGTTCATGTCCCAGTGTTCAAACTTGTTTGGATTTTCCAAGGACAGAGACAGTCTTTCTTGGTACCTACTGATGTGAGGATAGCCTAATGCCAGGAAGGTCTGAGGAGGGGCCTTTCCTGAGAAAGAAGGTACTGGCTCACCGCTGGCTCCTAAAAGCTTCACAGAGTTGGACACGGAGACCAGATCTGAGACAGGACGGCCCATTATGGGGGAATATATAATGGCCCACCAGTCAAAGGTCACTCCATATTTTCACAGACCTACTTGGGGGTCTGTGTGGGTGTGGGTGTGGGTGTGGGTGTGGGTTTGTCATTTTGTCTCATGTTCTGAGAATAGGTAGGAAAGTCGTTTTGTTTGGTTTGGTGTGAAATGTTTCTAGTAAGTCTTTTGACAAGGCGAGTGTTTCTATGTCTGTGTATCCCACTGTGTCCGTGGTTGTAGACATTAGAACAGAGAGTTCATCAATACATATGTCCTATCTAGTAGAAATCTTACCAGCATTCATCCTGTCCTATTTATGAATGGTCTGCGGCTTGCCATATGGATCGGCCACTCCTAATATCTTCCTAAGTTCCTTTTTTCTTTCTAAATTTTGGCCAAACTCCAGAATAGGCTCATGGTTTTGTGTCCAAGATATGTACCACCTTTAAGCTCTGTGACATGGCCATGTACTGGATAGCTGAAGGCAATAGTGAGCATCTCAGAAACCTCAGATATCAGTGTGACCAGGAAAATCTCAGTGGAGAAACCCTGCTTTGGGCCTTTTGCTTACCTATTGTATTATTGCCCTGAATGTCAGGAAGGTCTTTGCCTCAGGCCACCCCTTTGTGAAGACTGAAGAGTTTTCAAATGGAAATGAATGGGCATCACCTTTGGCTCTTGGCTTAATTGCTTTGGAAAGGGATGTGTCTGAATCAGCTTCTTGGCCCTGTGTGAGGTTGTGGCTTAGATTCTCAGCACCTAATGGATCTAAAAAAATCCCATGTGTGCATCCAAAACCAAAATAGCCAAAAGAGCAGTCATTGTGGATGAAGTCTCTCACCTTCCTCTGTAAGGTTCCTGACCTCCATCTTTGAGAATAGTGATCCTTTGGGTCAAATGAGTTCTTCAAATCACTACAGAGGCTAGGCCATAGGTGCTTGGGTTTTCTCATGACCCCAATTAACATAAGGAATCTAAACCCCACAGTCATTAGGCCACAAAATGGAGAATCAGAGCAGTATTAAGGGCAGGCCTCTTAGATCACTCCTGGTTCACAGGAAGGGTGTCCCTGCCACACTGACTTTAGGCAAATGGGAGAAAGGGACCTTATTTTGGATACTGTCTTTGGCTTTGGCCCTCATGGAAACCTACAGCCTGAGGTTATGATTAGTGTCTATATGGAAGAAGATGAGGGCCATGTGGGAGTGTTTTGGTTTTAATTGTGGTCATTTTTGTGGCCGTTGGAAGAGATGACTGAGGCCACCTGGGCTTGAACACTGGTGTGATTCCCCTTAGAGACTGAGTTATGGAACTGACCTCAAAGAAGTATTGCCATGTATTGTGATGGGATTTTAGGAGGCCACACATGAGAGTCGCCCTTGGAAACTGAGATCAAGGCCCAGGGTGGCTTTCCACAGAGCACTGGGAATCTCAGGAAGGATATCACATGATTTTATTCTTAAAGAATTGGCAGCCATAGTTGCAAGTCAAAACACAAAAGGATCACACATTGTAGACCTCAAACGCCTGGCTTAATGTGACCTTTTAGCCTGTCGTTGGGAAGCATTGCCTGTTAGAATTCTCCAGAGATTTCATTGAAATGAGATTCCTCTCCATTTAATGGTTCCTGAATGAATTAAACCCCACAGTGCCTCAAACTTCATCCTTGAAAAAAGGCTAGATAAATACCATTAAATTTTTGAAATTCTCATGAACAGGTGTCAGTGGAGAACCTTTGGATGTCTTATAGATGATCATGAGTTTACCAGACAGTGCCTTGATTGACTGGGTTTCATGAAAATCGTGTAGAACAGAGATGCCAGTAATTTGGAGCCCGATGAGTATTCGGCCTAGAGCAGTGGAGTGTAGGTGTTTGTTAAAACATCTGTGATGGGGTCATGTGGATCTGCCATTGGCTTCCAAATGGTTTGTGACTGACATGGTGCAGCCCCCATACCCTTTTATGTAAAGGCATCTTGTTATACGGAGAGGTTTCAGGGCAATGTTTAGAATCAGATTTTTATTGTCAAGGGGGCAAGCTATGTGGGATAGAAGCCTGGTTGGTGCACTCTCCTGCAGACCCTTAACCAACACACGTGACAGAACTCCCTCCAGCACTCTGTCCTAGTTGACCTCCTCGTATTTCATGAAGCAAATACCAAACTCCCAGTGTAGCTGCAAGAAGCACCATGAAAAGTAGAGGAAGACCAAATGGCTTCAAAGTCCACACTGGGAGACATTTTGCCCCCAAATGGCAACAAATTACTACAAAGAGAGAATTCAGCCCTGCTGCCTCATGTTTATTGGAAAAAAAGAAACCATGTGCTCCAGGTTACACAGAAGCAGACCCAGATTTGATGGTCTCACTACAAAGGAAGTTAAAACTCCTGACAACAACATATATTTCAAGTGCCCAACCTCAGAGGCAGTTTCTCAAGAAGTCTTTAGGCCAAGAGAGCTTCATGTTTGTGGAGTTTTTACCATGTACCTTACTTTTCGAAACACCTCTACCACCTCCAAGGTTGTTAACTACTGAGCATTTTCCATTCCAGATGTGTATTCACAGATTTTCTAACTCTTCTCCTCTTATTGTGTCTTACTTGGGGTGAAGGTAATGTCAAGGCATTGTTCTGAATGAGAGTGGGAAGACTTTTGGGTAGCATATATTTGCATACACATTGGATTCATTTTCCAATTTTCTATTCGAAATACTGAATCCCTGACTGTCAGAGGTAGAAGGAATTCTCCTTCAAAGAATAGCCTGACACTTACAAGAAACAGCCACCAGGAGACATCCTGTAGCCATCTGTCTCCCTGAGACATCCTGTGCCCATCTGTCTTTCTGAAACTTCCTGAGGTTATCTCACCTTGTGAAGACATCTAGGAAGTGCCGATAAGAGAGATTTCCCACATCCAGCATACAAATACCCCTGTGTGAACAATAAAAGTTTGCAGCTTGATCAGAACTCCTGTCTTGCTGTCATCTCTCGTGTCTCTTGTCCCTTCATTCCTCCCTATCAAGGTTCGCTGCCCACGTTGATGTGTCCTGCCGGCCGGGACATCTGGCGCCCACTGACTGGGGCTCGAGCTTTTGATTGAGGGGGACCCCGTCCTCCTGGAAGATTTGGTCAAGCGGAGCTTGCAATAACCGCAGAAGACACCACCGAGAGACAGATCCAGGAGGAGGGTGGGGATGACACACGGTGATTGACCCACCATGGGGCAAGCAGTTTCGTCACATGATTTGTTTTTGTCAGGTTACAAGGAGTCCTTCCAGACATGGGGGCGCGTATTAAGAAAAAAGACTTAAATTTTTTTTCTTTTCACACATAAGAGAGCAGTGTCCATGGTTTCCTCTTGAAAGGACCATTGATGGTAAAAGATGGCTTAGAGTAGGAGACTGTTTAAAAGATTATTATGAATCCTTTGGCCCAGAAAAAGTGCCTGTTCCCACCTTTTCTTACTGGAACTTAATTAATAGAATTCTTAAAAGTTCACCCTTTGACAATGGTACCTTAAAAGTTGTCAAGGTTGGGAAAGAGACTATGCAAATACTTCTCATATCCCCTCGACATGCCCATCAGTTAGTATAGACATAGACCCTTCTCAGGCTCCCCAGGACCGTGGGAACCTTCCTGGTCCCCCTCAAAATACCACCCTAATGAATAAGGCTCCAATGATTACCAACTGCCTTTATCCAGTTTTAAATACCGGAGACTCATTGACCCCTGTAGAGGAGGCTACCTTGGAGAAGGAAGCAGCTCGCTACCATTCAGAAGACCCTCCACCTCTCAAGACCCTGCCACAGCCTATAGGACTTACACATCCACCTCCCTGCTATATCCCTCCTGCCTTTTGTGCTCTGGCCCTTCAGGGAACAAATGCCCCCCCCCCGATATTTTCTCCCCACTTCCCTTGCCTAAACTGGCTCCTTTGTGAGCATCCTTTCAACATACACAGGTACAGATCAAACCTTTAAAAGAATTAAGATCCCTTCACTCCGAGCTCTCTTCATTAGCCTTAGGTATGGAGTCAAAGCAACTGGCCTACAGTGGTCTAATACAAAGGCGAAGCCACTCCATTGACCTGTGCTCGCCTTCCCAGTCACCACCAGTCTGATAGATAAGCCTGCCCAGGCTGAGGTCAAAGAATTAGACGAGGATAAAGAGGAGGAAGCGGGGAAATGGATTAAGGAGGTCAGGACTCAGAGGATGAGGAGTTCAGCCCTAGGCAGGCAGGAACCCAGAGTCTACAAAAAATTAAGCCTGCATTTTCCTGAAAAACTTAAAAAGGCTTGTGCTCACTATGGCCCCATTGCACCCTACACGTTGACTTTATTAGAAAGCCACAGCACACAATGACTTACTCCCAATGATTGGAAAGTTTTAGACCAAGCTACCCTCAGTGCCAGAGACTTCCTGTTATGGAATGCAGATTTCAAAGAGCACTGTAGGGAAACTGCTCAAAAAATTTTAACTAAGGCCTTCTCTAAATCCAGGACTTATGTTAAGCTAGTGGGCAATGAGACTTTTGACAATAAAACTAAACAGGCACATTTCCCTGCTGGACTTTTGATGCAGATTCAGATGGCTGGCTTACATGCTTGGAGACACCTCCCTCAAAAGCCTCGGCTACCACTTCCCTGGCAAAAATTTGACAAGGGCCCGACGAGCCTTATAGCGACTTTGTTCCCCGGCTTAACCTAGCTGTGGAATGCTTGCTTGGACCAAGCGAAAGCAAAAGCGCTTTTGTAAAACATCTTGCCTTTGAAAACGCCAACCCGGCATGTCAGGATGTTCTTCAACCACATAAGGATAAAGGGAAACTTTCTGACTTTATTAGACTCTATGCAGGGGTAGGTGCAGCCCATGCCATGGGTCTTGCCCTAGGTGCCACCTTTACCAAGACTTTTCACAATCCTGGCTCACGTACTTGCTTTACTTGTAAACAACCTGGCCATTTTGCACGCAAGTGTCCGACAGGCAAAAAAAGCCTAGGAATAGCGTCTCCTCCAACTGGGGCTATACCGCACCAAGCTATCCTTTGCCCTAGATGTGGTAAAGGTCATCACTGGGCCAGTGAGTGTAGATCTAAGACAAATGCCCTCAGACAGCCTATTTTTTCCTGCTTCTTGGGAAACTCCCTGCGGGGCCAGCCCCGGGCCACGACATCCCCCAGGACAAACCCAGGGGCAATAAGATTTGTTCCCTCCCAAACTCCCAACCTACCTCAAAATTCTTCTCCACAATTGCCTCCCTCCAACTAGCCACTCCAGGCAGCGCAGGATTGGACCTCTGTGCCACCATCGATACTATATTGGACTCAATGCAAGGACCCCAGATAATACCCACTGGAATTATGGGTCCCCCTCAATCTCATATATGTGCCCTTATTTTTGGGAGAGCCTCTACTAACTTACATGGTGTTCAGGTCTTCCATGGCATTAATAATAATGATTTCACTGGAGAAAAAAATACTGGCCACAGCTATTAATGGAGTTGTGGCCATCCCAGCACGAACAAGTCTTGCACAATTAATACTCCTTCCCTTGAATCCAGGAGGCACTTCCACCGCCCAAACCTACCGCAGGGGACTGCCTCCTTGGGCTGCTCTGATGTAAATTTGGTTCAACCCGTTTCTCACAAAAGACCCACAATTTCCTTACTTATTGAAGGAAAGGAATTCCAAGGAATTCTAGATACTGGAGCTCATGACACAATTATTTCTCAAAAATATTGGCCATCAGCTTGGACCCTCACCTCATCCTTGACTGACCTTAAAGGGATAGGACAGTCAAAAAATCCTCTGGTCAGCTCTACGGATCTTAGCTGGACTTATAAAGAGGGTAATAAGGGAATTGTCACTCTTTTCGTTGTTCCTGACCTCCCTGTTAACCTATGGGCCCGAGATATTTTGAGTCAAATGGAAGTTATTCATGCCAGTCCCAATTCCATGGTAACTCATCAAATGCTTCATATAAATTTTGTCCCTGGTACAGGCCTTGGGAGACTGAGACAAGGACTGGTTGAGCCAATAAAACCCATACAAAAAACAAATACATATGGACTTGGGTATTCGGATTTTTAGTGTCGGTCTCTGACTCTCCTGTACCCCCATGGAAATAAAATTATTTGGGAAACTCAGACTCTTGTGTGGGTGCATCAATGGCCACTTACCCAAGAAAATATGGAGGCTGCCTCCATGTTAGTGCAGGAACAGCTGGCAGCCGGCCATGTAGAGCCCTCAACCTCAACATCGAATACTCCAATTTTTGTTATCAAGTAAAAATCAGGCAAGTGGTGCCTTTTACAATATTTGTGTGCCATTAATAAAGCTATGTGCCCAATAAGAGCACTACAGCCAGGCATTCCCACACCAGTGGCTATTCCCAGAAACTATTGTAAAATGATTATTGAGTTAAAAGATTGTTTTTTTACCATTCTTTACATCCTGCGGATAGACCCTATTTTGCCTTTAGTCTCCCTCGCATTAATTTTCAGGGCTCTATGCAGAGATTTCAATGGAAGGTTCTTCCCCAAAGTATGGCCAACAGCCCTAGTCTTTGCCAAAAATACGTTACTCAAGCAGTAGACCCTGTGAGAGAGCTATGGCCACAAATTTATATTTTACATTATATGGATGATTTGTTAATTGCTGCACCTAATAACCATGACCTTAATAATTGTTACTTGGACATTTACAAAATCCTCACTTCCTTGGGACAACAGATAGCTCCTAATAAGGTTAAAACACAGGACTGTTATACCTATTTGGGCCTTAAACTTCAAGATAATCAGATCCAAATTCCTAAGATACCACTATGGGTGGACCATCTTCAAAACCTTAATGATTCTCAAAAATTCCTGGGGAATATTCAATGGCTAAAAACATATTTAAAATTACCACCTTGTGTACTTTTGTCCCTTAATGATATTTTGAGAGGTGATTCCCACCCCTCCTCCCCTCAAAAACTTACTCCCGAGGCATGACAGGCATTAAACCAAGTCACAGAAGCCATTGCCAAACAGTTTTTTACAGAACATTCTTATAACCTTCCTCTGGTTCTGGTTATTTTACACACTCCTCATACACCCACAGGAATATTTTGGCAACGAAATACACATTTTAGAAATAAAGGCTGCCTTTGCTTTGGGTCCATTTACCCACCACATTCTCCAAGGTTATTACTGTTTTTCTTGCTCAGGTAGCTTCTATTATTTTTAAAAGTCGTTTGCTATCTCGACAACATTTTGGCAAAGACCATGATAATATTTTAATTTCATATACTAAAGACCAAATCCAATTTTTACTACAGACGGAGGATGAATGGCGTATTGCCTTATCAGGCTTTTTGGGAACAATTGATAACCACCTACCCAATGACCCCCTTTTACATTTTGTCCAGTTACATCCATTTATTTTTGCCAAAATTACTCAAAAGGCTCCCATTCCTCAAGCCCTTACTGTCTTTACAGACAGTTCCAGTAATGGCCGAGCAGTCTTTGTTGTTAATAACCAGCCTAACACCTTTTATACTGTCTATCATTCAGCACAGTTTGTGGAATTGTTTGCAATAACACAAGTTTTTAAAACATTTTTTGATAATCCTGTTAATATTTATACATACAGTGCCTACATTGCTCATTCTGTGCGCCTGCTTGAGATTTCACCGACCATTAAGGCTTCTTCCAATGTCGCCCATCGGTTTCACCAGCTTCAGCAGCTAATTCAGGCCAGACAACACCCATTTTTCCTAGGACACAGCAGGGCACACTCTGATCTTCCCAGCCCTCTAACACAAGGTAATGCCAAAGCTGATGCAGCAACTCGTTTCATCTTTCCAATTTTTGTTGGCTGCACTCAAAAGGCCACGGAGTTACACAATCTTCACCATCTAAATTCCCAGAACCTTCGATAACTATGTAAAATTACCAGGCAACAGGCACGAGAAATAGTAAAAGCATGCCCTGGTTGCCCTGTCTCCCTCCCCATTCAACACTTGGGAGTTAACCCCCGAAGATTACTGTCCAATCAGTTTTGGCAAATGGATGTTACTCATTTTTCTGAATTTGGAAAAACCAAATATGTACACGTTTCTGTAGATACCTTCAGTGGCCTTATTTTCGCATCACCACATTCTGGAGAGGCTATCAAAGATGTCCTTTCTCATCTTGTTTCAGCGTTTTCTGTAATGGGTAAACCAATACATATTAAAAAAAGATAATTGTCCTGCATATACCAGTGCCAAGTTTAAACAGTTTTGTGCTACCTCGCAAATTTGGCATACTACTGGAATTCCATACAAGCCTCAGGCATTGTGGAACGTGCCCACCTAACCTAAAGATTTGGCTAACCCGCATTAATGCTTCTGCACTTGTATTTACCACTCACAGGCATCGCCTTAATCATGCATTATTTGCCCTTATTTTTCTTTCCCTAGACAATGAAGGCCATTCGGCTGCAGACTGACACAGGCAATCCTCGTCCAATTCTGTTCGCCCACCTGTTATGTGCCACAATCCCCTTACAAATAAATGGAAACGCCCAGGTCCTGTCCTCATCTGTGGACGAGGCTCAGCTTGTGTTTTGGACGAAGAGCAAGCATCCCCAAGATGGTTACCAGAACGCCTGGTTAAACAGGTTAATGGCTTACCTCAACACGGGGATGGAGGCCCTCCCCCTGAGGACAAATTTTCCTCTTTTTCAGATGCAGCCAACAATCTGTGTGAGGATCCTACTTAAGGCACTTATGTGAATAGGATTGTACACGGAGGCTTTGGCCCTCCACCTTCCAACATCATGGAGAACCTTTTTGGCCCTCCCTGTGAACGCAAGGGAGGATCTTGGACTCAGGCTCCCACTAGTTTGACCCAGACTGCTGACTGCGTGACTAAGGTGGCTTACCTCCGGGCCGAGGTTTACCATAAACTCAGAGGAGTTCATCAGCCTAAATTGGTATGTGTTAACAAGCCAAAGATTATTCCCCCTAGTACAAGTAAAGCTCTCCAAAATTGTTCTGCAACTTGAACGCATACCCAAGCGATGCATGCCACTTGTTATGCGTCGGCCTCAATTTGTGTTAACAAGCAGGGAGAACAATTTTTTGAAGCCTCCCTAACTAAAACTCATGCAGCAGGAGGGACCACTATTCATTATACCCCCGTTCTTTTTGACCGGGGAGGAGAAGGCAAATACACCAAGCTACAGTCAGCTGGGTGCCAAGGCCCTGTTGGTAAACCCTCCTGCTGCCCCATTAAGGCACCTACAGGGGTCACTGATGGTGGAGGATTCCCTTATGCTGTCAAGCATCCTCAGATAATCAAACTTTTGAAACCCCAAATCCCTGAGCTCACATATCATCCCTTAATATAGCCAAAATGCCAGCTCCCAGGTTTAGATAACAATACATTAGATATTTTGGAAACTGCCTTCTCCTTGCTTAATAATTACAACCCCAACTTTGCTGGTGATTGCTGGCTCTCCATGACAACAGGGGCAATCATGCCTATGGCAGTTCCTATTAATTCTATCATAGACGATGATAATACATGCCAACCCAGATTTCATTTAAAAGTACAGTCTATAGGCACTTTTACAATATGTCTTTTAGGCGCGATGCAAAATAATACCTATGATATTGATGTTGGAGTTACTTCCTTTGGAAATTGCTCAACAGTACAAAACTATTCCTCATCCACCCCATCTCTTTGTCCCTCCAATGGCACAGTTTTTATGTGTGGAGGAAACTCGGCCTTCCCGAGGCTTCCATCGAATTGGACCGTTGGCTGTGTTCTTGCCTTATTACTCCCTGATATAACTATTGTCCCAGGAGACGAAACTCTATGCATTCCTAGTCTAGACACCTCAGTCAAAAGACACAGGCGGGCAATACAGGCCTTACCACTCGTTGCCAGCCTTGGAATAACAGCTACTGTGGCCACAGGTACAGCTGGCTTAGGCATGGCTATACACTCTTAGCGTCGCCTGTCTCAACAACTTATAAATGATGTACAAACTATATCAGGAACCATTAAAGATTTGCAGGACCTAGTAGACTCCCTGGCAGAAGTGTTCCTTCAAAACAGAGAAGGCTTAGATTTACTGACAGCTAACCAGGGAGGTATTTGCTTGGCCTTAGGGGAACGATGCTGCTTTAATGCCAATAAATCAGCCATAGTACGCACTAAAATTAAGCAGCTTCAAGAAGATCTAGAAAAGAGATGAAGGGAACTTTTTGAAAATCCCCTCTGGACTGGGTTTAATGGATTTCTACCCTACCTTCTTCCCCTATTAGGCCCTTTGTTGGGTTTACTTTTAATGGTGTCCATAGGACCCTGCATTATAAACAGGCTTGTACAATTTATTATAGAACAGATTAATATTTTGGCCTCTAAGCCCATACAGGTCCACTATCATCGCCTGGAGATGGAAGACCATGCTGCCAACATTTAAAAGGATGTTCTACCCTTCTCACAGGCTTATTTCTTAAGTTTACATCCCCACAGATCTCTCTTTCTTACATTAAACTATAAGTAACAGCTCTGACCAACCATCTTCTGCCATTGCCATAAGGGTTCGTCCTCCATGGGCCCCTCCACTTGGGGGAGGATGCACCCATGGAGTGAGGACGTTAGGCCATAATAACGGAGGGTGCAGGATGGACTGCAGGAGGATGTATCCACGGATCCCAAAACAGAAGACCTCTTAGTGACACGCTCTGGTGCATGGTGGTCGGCCTGCTTCCCCCTCAAAGCCGTCTCCTCCCAAAACATGCCAAGGCCACCACGAAATCTCCTAGTAAACATGCTCTCTCGAATCAGGAGATATTCTAAGGCCTGCTAGAGAAACAGAGCCTCTATCACCCCCTAAAACATTGGCCGGTAAGGTATGGTCAAATATTTTATATAAGAAAGAGAGGTCAGGGGCTAGAAGGAAGTTCTCCTTCAAAGAATAGCCTGACACTGAAAAGAAACAGCCCCTTGGGAGATATCCTGCCTGGGAGACATCCCGCAGCCATCTATCTCCCTTAGACATCCTGCGGCCATCTGTCTTCCTGCAACATCCTGAGGTTATGAAACTTTCTGAAGACATCCAGCAACTGCCGATAAGAGAGCTTTCCCATCCACAACATATAAATTCTCATGTTAGAACAATAAAAGTTTGCAGCATGATCAGAACTCCAGTCTTGCTGTAATCTCTCGTGTCTCTTGTCCCTTCATTCCTCCCCAACTAGGTTCCTTGCCCACATTGATGTGTGCGGCCGGCCGGGACAACTGACACTAACCCATACCCTACTACACTCTGACTACTAATCCTAATATGATGGAGAAAAATAACCCAAACAGAATAGAAATACAAGCAGTCCAGAGGAGGCATGGTGTATATTTGGACTTGCCTTTTGCATGATATAGGGTAGGTGTTATAAATCTAGTTAATTTTTAATTGAAATCGTTCTCCATGTGTTTTTAAAGTTAACGAATATGTGAATTCCTGTCTCCATTTCTCTGTAGCCTATTCAACACATGTATTTTTATCTGCACATATAGAATCCTACTTGGAATCACACGTACATTCTTGTGAGGAGGCTGACTTGGCAGATACAAATTGTGAGAAGAGATCACTCCCCATAAACGCTGTTGGAACTCAAAATTCAATCTATGGGTGAGCTTCCTAGTAGAACAACATTTTACATAAATCCATGTTCAGTAACATAAATATTTTTGCATCTATGGATGATATATATTTCATGATGAATTTTGTTTGGCATATATATTGCTACTTTTTATTGTCTGTGTGCGTGTTTTGTATATATATATATACACTCTTCAGATTTTTCAAAATATGAAATATATGTGTCTTATATACACTCCCTAAATTCATTTATGTTCATGTATATGGATTTATAATCAACTTTTCACAAGATTATTCTCAGAAATATTCATCCACCTGAAATACATATTTGTTTTCTAGTACTGAAAACTAACTTAAGTGAATGGTGCATACAATCCTAATATTTCTACAGTGACTGACACAGTTTAACATCAATGCAAGTAGAAATCTATCGGACATGATGTGTATTTTTAAGTTCATTTTGTTCAACACTGGTACATTACAATTTCTTCAGTTTATTCACATCATAGGATATATATTTCATCCACAAGTTCACAAATTTGTACGCATTTGATTCATTTTCAATCATTTCCTGCTTCAGAACACATGTATTACTCCTAGTTTCCTGAATGGTCTTGTCATGACACTTATTTCCAAACACATTCATTTTGGTTTTCATAATCATTTTGAAGCAAAACTCACACATTCTTCATGATATACCATAACCCTAATTTTACCATTATATGTGTAACTGATTGGAATGAATGATTGTATATCAATATAAGATTCCCTGTATATTTTCTGATATCAATTCAATCCATTATTTAAAGTTTGAACCACTTTTATTATTTATTCACAGTATGGTCTATTCATGCATTATTTCTATATTTATAGACACAGGGTACATCTATTTGTATCCCCAATATTAATTTATTCATCTTCAAAATGTAGCTCCCAGAAATGTTGGCAGAAATACTCATGTCACCTGATCTACATATACATTTTATCACAGTAATATTCTGGACACATTATGAAAATGTCACACTTATGATTGTACCAAAGCCTAAGTGAAAGTGAGCATGCGTTACTAAAAACATCCATGTCCAGGTTGCCTAATGCTCTCTAATGTCAATACTATTGGTAAATACATATTTGTTTCTTCCTAAGATTATATATTCAACCTCAATCCTGTTGAAAATGTCTAATCCTACCACACAATTTATACTTTGCCTGATTTCCTAATGTCTCTATTGATTTCTGCTTCCCTACATATTATCCCAGTTCATTATTGTGACTGACTCTTCACATGTGCTGACATTTACATTCACTGTCTACCCGAAAGCCTATTGCTAAAGAACTTTTGGTCCCACTCTTATACTCACTCTTCTTTCTAAACCTACCGACTTTCGTCTTAATCGTACCGACTATCACTTTTTTGACTGGATGTTCTCTTTGACATTCAATCATCCAAGGTACAAGGCAATTGTATATCGATTCATCTGAGACATCTGTGCAGAATATAATTCAAAGCTAAGTATCCCACTCAAAGGCCTAATGCCTTTCTGGGCTTCAAATCTTACCTGGATTTCTGTTTTCAAACTTATATTTCCCCTTATATTCTTGAAAATATTGCAGGTTCCCAATACCATTAATCATCTTGCACAATGATTCCGAACCCAAATAGAACCTGTTATTAACCGTAACCATACACTCTTTTCTCAATCTCACTTTACAGAAGAGCAGGTACAGAGTTCGTCTTACAATACAGGAATGTAGGGGATCTTCCACCTGCTGAGAACCTAAAATGTCCATGCAGAAATGATCCCTGGATAAGATGTAGGCAGCTATTGAGGAACTAAGAGAGCAAAAGTCATCTTCCAATGCAAAAACCCTGGTCAGAATGAAGGGATGTGTCTGAATCAGCCTCTCTCTTCTTAATGTAGAGAAGATGGACCAAACCAGGCCTGTGTGGAGAGCTGTTCCTGGGTGTCTATGGTTTACATACCATTCTAACTTGTGAAAGTGTCACAGGAAGTACGGGCAGCCTCCATCTCATGGGACACTTGGAAGCAACTGAAGCAATTGTTAGGACAAAGTGGTTGTCACGGCAGTGACCTCACTCAGTTCCTGAAAGAATTGACCTACTTAACTTTCTTGTTGATGGAACTCTCTGAACTTGGTATCCAGTAAGCCAGGCACCCAGAGCCAGTCCCAGTCCCCGTCCCAGTGGGCTCAATTGTTTGTATTTACCATGGACATAGTCAGTCTTTCTTGGTACCTACTGATGTGAGGATGGTCAAATGACAGAATAGCTATGAAGAGGGTCCTTTCCTGGGAAAGTAGGTAGTTGCTCACCACTGGCTGCTGGCAACTTCACTGAGTTGAAAAAGGAGACAAGATCTGAGACCGTACAGGCCATTTCGGGGGAACGAAGTATGGCTCACCAGTCAGAGGACACTCCATATAGTCAGAGACCTACTTGGGGGAAGGAGGTGCCTTTTTGAGTGTGGGTGTGAGTATGTGGTTTTGTCTCATGTTCTGAGAATAGGTAGGAAAGTCGGTTTGTTTGTTTTGGGGTAGACTGTTTCTTGTATGTCATTTGGCAAGGCGAGTGTTTCTATGTCTGTGTATCTTACTGTGTCAGTGGTTGTAGACAATAGAAAAGAGAATGCATCAATGGATGTGTTGTGTCTAGTAGAAAGCTCCCAGCATTCATCCTGCCCAATTTATGAATAGAGAGTGGGCAGCCTTATTGATGTGCAACACCTATTATATTCCTAAGTTTCAGTTTTCTTCCTGAATTCTCTCAACTCTCCAGAATAGGCTCGTGGTTTTGTGTCCAAGATATGTACCACCTCCAAGCTCTGTGAAATGGCCATGTACTGAATAGCTGAAGGAAATGTGATCATCTCAGAAAACTCAAATATCAGTGTGAATAGAAAAGTCTCAGTGGAGAAACCCTGCTTTGGGCCTTTTACTTACCTATTTTTCTGTTGCCCTGAATGTCAGAAAGGTCTTTGCCTCAGGTCACACTTTGTGAAGCCTGAAGAAAATAGTTTTCAAATGGAAATGAATGGGCATCACCTGTGGCTCTTTCCTTAATTGCTTTGGAAATGGATGTGTCTGAATCAGTATCTTGGCCCTGTGTCAGGTTGTGGCTTAGATTCTCAAAACCAGATGGATCTAAAAAAGATGCCATGTGTGCATCCAAAACCAAAATGGCAAAAAGATCAGTTATAGTGGATGAAGCTTCTTGCCTTTCTCTATGGAGGCCACGCATGAGAGTCGCCCTTGGAAACTGAGATCTAGACCAAGGGCGGCTTTCCACAGAGCACAGGGAATCTCAGCCATGATACCATATGATTTTATTCTGAAAGCCTTGGAATCCATAGTTGAGAGTCAAAACACACATGGACCTCACATTGTAGACCTCTATGTGCCTGGCTTCATGTAACCTTTTGCCCACTCTTTGGGAAGCCTTGCCTGTGAAATTTCTCCAGAGCTTTAATTGAAATGATCTTCCTCAACCATTAATGGTTCCTGAATGAATGGAAACCCACAGTGCCTCCAACTTCATCCTTGAAAAATGGCTACATAAATACCATGACATTCTTGAAATTCCCTTGACCAGGTGGCACTGGAGAACCTTCGATGTCCTGTTGCTAATTCGAGTGTACAAGACAGTGCCTTGATTGACTGGGTTTCATGACTTACAGAAGAAGTCGGCTTTTTCCCACACAGCCTTGGCTGTTTGTGGATTTGATAGTCCGCCGGGCAAACATAGTAATCTAGGCTAGCCAAACTGCATCTGGCTCACGTGTCCCTACATCCATAATGTTGGTTTCCATTACCTATGGTACAAAAGTGATTTAATGGAATTTTAGTGGAATCCTGTTCATCAGGGCTATCCCAATATGAAAGACCTATAGGTAGCTGACAAATGTCTGGGTGGAGGGATGGCCACCAGGTCCCTCAGTGGGCTGTATTCGAGGTAGACCATACTTGTTGTCTAGTAGGATTTTTGATCAGCCATCTCTGCTGAACGGGCTGATGATGCTTAGGAATACTGGTGGCCAAGGGGAGAGTCTATAGCCTTATCCACATGGCAAACACACAGTTTGAAAGGGTTACCAGTCTTTTCCAGCTTCCAGCCAGAGTGGGGACATGGCGCAGGCTTGAGATGAGAGGCATTGATCCAGGAAGTGATTCCGTCTACCTTTACCACTGTAGGTGTTATAAGTAGCACCTGGTATGGTCCTTTACACCGGGGTTTCAGGAATGACACCTGATGTCGTCTTTAGTAGATGAGGTCTCTTATTGATATTGATGTGGAGTCCCATCATACCCTGGTTGGTAGGAAGGGGCCAGATGTTTCAACAAGTACCGCTGAGTTCTTTCAAGAGCTTTAAGTCTGTCAAGCAAGGGGGTGTGGAAGGGATCGTTAGGTCTTAGAGTTGGGGTTAGGTCCCTTACTGGAGCAGGGGCACCATAGAGAATTTCATAGGGGGTGAGGTTAGACAAAGAAACAGAGGGAGTATTTCTTGCATGAAACAGTGCAGAAGGCAGGAGCATAGTCCAATCTTTTATGCCAGTTTCTAAGCTTAATTTCGTTAAGGTCACTTTAATGGTTCTTTTTATTTTTTTACCTGTCCTGAGCTCTGGGGTCTATAAGCACAATGTAACTTCCAATAAACCCCTAGAATTCTGGCTAACCCCTGTCTTACCTGGGCCATGTGTGGTGTGAAGAGTTGATGTTCATCTTCTACTGACAGTTAAAGCTGTGACTATAGGAGTTTTTACTGAAGGATTTATAATTTTCACTTTGGGGCCTTCAGGGATAAAAGTTATTCTGGCCCGGAGCTTGGTGAGCAGATCTCGGCCCATTAATAGGGCCGGGCATCTTGGGATTACTAGGAAGGAGTGATGGATTTTTCCTTTCCCCAGGTCCATGATCCTCTTAGTTGTCTATGCCCGATATTTACTGCCATTAGCCCCTTGAAATAGAGACCTTTTATTTGATGGAGGGCCCAATGGGGCTTTAAGGGCTGAGTATACTGCCCCTGTATCCACTTCAAAGTGTACTGGGGTACCCTCCACTTCAAAAGTTACCCTGAGCTCGGGAAGAGGATCTGAGCCCCGACTTTCTTAGTCATCCTCCAGAGTCAGAATGTCTGGCTGGTGTGGCTGTCTCATTCTCGGGCTCTTTTTGGCCCAGTGTCCTTTTTCTTTTGAGTAGACATATTGATCTGAGGCCAGGGGTGGCTTTTGGCGTGTGCCCAGGTATCCCTTCCTGTATCCCTGTTTCTTAATTTCTGTCCTATTTTTTGTTGTGACCAGGACCTTAGTCAATGCATTAGTCTATCTTTTGCTTCTCACATCCTCTCTTTGCTCCCTTTCTTTCTTCCTCCTTTGTTCCTTCTCTTCCTCAGTTTATCTCTTATAGTTTACTTTTTTAGGCTTCTCTGACTAAATCTCTCAAAGCCATATCTTGTAATCCATCTACGCATTGTAACTCTCTTTTAATATCCAGGGCAGCTTGCCCAATGAAGGCCATCATGACAGATGGCTTTTGATCCTCTGCCTGAGGATCGAAATGAGTATATCTCCTATATGCCTCCATAAATCTCTCTAGAAACATAGAGGGAGATTTATCAGGCCCTTGAATAATCTCTCTAACCTTGGCCCAATTAGTTGGTCAACTTAGCGGCTGCTTGGAGACCCGCTATTAGAGCCCGGCAATAAGTGGACGGATGCTACCTACCTTCAAACGTGTTGGTGTCCCAGTTCGGTTGGTTCAATGGGAAGCCGGCTTTGATGATGTGGGAAGAGGTGTCGGTCACCCATCTTGTCCGAGGATATTTTTTTTTAGCTTCCAGAAGGTTTTTCTCTTGTTCCTCTGTCATGAAGAGAGTCTGTAGGAGTTGTTGGCAGTCATCCCAAGTAGGCAGGTGTGACAACGCCGGCAAGTTCTTTGAGTTCTTTTACCGGGGCCAGCTTTGTCCAGGGAAGGAGTGGCTTTGTGTGCTGCCGGGTAGTAATCTGGAGGGCGCTGGGCCAGCCTAGCTTCCTCCAATGGTGGAGAGGCTGAGTCAGCAGCAAGGGAATCACTTAGAGGGTGTTGGGTGTTGGGGGAAGAGGGTAGGGGATAAGGAGGGTGCGGAGAGTCTAGTTGAGTCTTGAGACTTAGGAAGAACAAAGGGTGGAGGAGGAGGAGCAGAGGGTTTGAGAGATAGAATCATGGGGGAAGGTGGAGGAGCGGGGGCAGGGAAAAGGAAAGGCTTCACAAATGGAGGAGGAGATTTGCAGAGGTCCTGCAAAGTTAAGATATATGGCTTTTGATCTGGATGGCTATGTGGCCCCAGTTGAAAGACAATATTTCTGACTTTTTGAATTAGTGGGGAGTAGAAAGTTTCTTTAGGGGCCATCCGACTCCAAAGGTGGGTCATTTTGAGGCACGGAGAGTCTGCCAGTTCCGGCGTTTTACTGAAATAGAAAGATTCTGAGCCCTTAAGTGGACTTTGGTCCACTGAACAAGAGTCAGGGACAGAGGCATTGAAGTGCTCTGTCCCATAATGAAAGATATACAAACAGTGAAAGCAATGACACACAACACAGACAAGACAAGACAATAAAGACAGGCAATGGACGTCCAATACTGAGACCAGGACTGATTAGCCAGCAAAACCTGATGTGCTGGCAAAACCGAATCCGAAACAAAAAAATCACTGAGTCGTGGATACTATTGTTCCTCTATTTTCCGAATCCTCTGGGGGCATCCCCCAGGAACGTGACCTGTGGCTCGGTGACACGTCTGTCAGCCAGCATCTGAGAGAGCTCACGCTCATCACCGATAGCCATTTTGCAAAGCCCTAACCTGAAACCTGAAACACGAAAGTGGTACCTTACTTATCCTGATAGGAGCTCTTTGGGAGTCTTTCGTACACCACTGATGGATCTTGCTGGGGGTTTCAGATGTGAAGTTCTGGCAAGCATTGGAGGAAGAGACCACCAAGAGACTGTCTCATGCAATAGTATAGGGTTAATAGGGAGTACAGCATGCTGGGGCTCAGACCTCACTTGGATAGAGCAGAGAGCCCTGAAAGAGCTTAAGCAGAGCTTATATTCTTTTCATGGAGAGGACAGGGAGGGAAGTTTATTGATGGGTCCGGGCGACTGGTCGGTTTGTGAGCAAATGGGTGAGAGAGTACATTCTGCAGTTTGGCAGTTGGGGACAACACATTCTGGGAACAGGATTGGCAAACAGTTCTCAAGATTTCAACAGTGTTTTGTTAAGCATACAGAAAAATAGGAAGTGACAAGTACATATTTTATTCACCTTTCACCAAAGCCTAAAAGGAAAGTGAGCATGGATTACTAAAAACATCCATGTCCAGGTTGCCTAATGCTCTCAAATATCAATCGTATTGGTGACTACATATTTGTTTCTTCCTAAGATTTTCTATTCAACCTCAACCCTGTTCAAAATATCTAATTCTATCACTCAATTTATACTTTGGCTGAATTCCTAATGTCTCTATTGATTTCTGCTTTCCTACATATTTATCCCAGTTCATCATTGTGATTGACTCTTCACATGGGCTGACATATGCATTCACTCTCTACCCGAAACCCTATTGCTAAAAAGCTTTTGGTATCAATCCTATACTAACTCTTCCTTCTAAACCTACCAATTATCTTCCTAATCCTACTGACTATCGCTTTTGGACTGGATGTTCTCTTCGACATTCAATCATCCAAGATACAAGGTCCTATGACGCTGTATGTTGAATTATCTGAGACACCTGTGCAGAACATAATTCAAAGCTAAGTATCCCAATCAAGGGCCAAATGCACTTCTGGGCTTCAAATTTTACCTAGATTTCTGTTTTTATACTTATATTTCACCTCTATATTCTTATTAACAAGGCAGGTTCCCAATACCATTATTCATCCTGCAGAATGATTACTAACATAAATCAAACATGTTATTAACCCTAACCATACACTGTTCACTCAATATAACTTTACAGAAGAGCAGGGACAGAGTTGGTCTTACAATACAGGAATGTAGGGAATCTTCCACCTGCTGGGAACCTCAAAAGTCCATGCAGAAATTATCCCTGGAGAAGATGTAGGCAGCTATGAAGGACCTAAGAGAGCAAAAGTCATCTTCCATGGCAAACAACCTCGGCAGGATGAAGGGTTGTGTCTGAATCAGCCTCTCTGATCTTAATGTAGAGAGGATGGAACAAACCAGGCCTGTGTGGAGAGCTATTGCCAGGTGAGTAGGGTGGATACACTATTTGAACTTGTGAAAGTGTCACAGGAAGTAGGGGCAGCCTCCATCTCATGGGACCTATGGAAGCAACTGTTAGGACAAAGTGGTTGCCAAGGCAGTGACCTCATTCAGTTCCTGGAGGAAGTGACCTACCTCACTTCCTTGGGAAAAAACTCTCTGAACTTGGGGTCCAGTAAGCCAGGCACTCAGAGCCACTCTCAGTCCCAGTTCCAGTAGGCACACTTGTTTGGATTTACCAAGGACAGTGTCAGTCTTTCTTGGTACCTACTGATGTGAGGATGGCCAAATGCCAGCAGAGCTCTGAAGAGGGCCCTTTCCTCAGAAAGCAGGTAGTGGCTCACCACTGGCACCTAACAACGTCACAGAGTTGACCAAGGAGACAAGATCTGAGACAGGACAGGCCATTTCCGGAAAACATACTAAGACCCACCAGTCAGAGGATACTCCGGATAGTCACAGACCTACTTGGGGGAAGGACATGACTTTGTGGGTGTGGGTGGGAGTTTATGGTTTTGTCTCATGTTCTGAGAATAGGGAGGAAAGGCGGTTTGTTTGGTTTGGAGGGGACTGTTTCTAGTAAGTCGTTTATGTTCTGAGAATAGGGAGGAAAGGCGGTTTGTTTGGTTTGGAGGGGACTGTTTCTAGTAAGTCGTTTGACAAGATGAGTGTTTCTATGTCTGTATGTCCCACTGTGTTCGTGGTTGTAGACATTAGAGAAGAGAATGCATCAATGGATGTGTCCTGTCTAGTAGAAAGCTTCACAGCATTCATCCTGCCCAATTAATGAATGGACTTTGGTTGCCTTATGGATGGGTAACACCTACTATCTTCCTAAGTTCCTGTTTTCTTCCTGAATTTGGGCCACTCTCCAGAATAGGCTCATGGTTTTGTGTCCAATATATGTACCATCTCCAAGCTCTGTGATATGGCCATGTACTGGATAGCTTAAGGGATTGGGGGAATATCAGAAAACTCAGATATCAGTGTGACCAAAAAAGTCTAAGTGGAGAAACCCTGCTTTGGGCCATTTGCTTACCTATTGTTCTGTTGCCCTGAATGTCAGGAAGGTCTTTGCCTCAGGCCACCCCTTTGGGACGCCTGAAGAAAACAGTTTTCAAATGGAAATTAATGGGCATCACCTGTACCTCTTTGCTTAATTGCTTTGGAAAGGGATGTTTGTGAATCAGCCTCTTGGCCATGTGTGAGGCTGTGGCTTATATTCTCAGCACCTGATGGATCTAAAGAAAGATTCCATGTGTGCTTCCAAAACCAAAATGGCCCAAAAAGCAGTCTTTGTGGATGAAGTCTCTCGCCTTTCTCTATAAGGTTCCTGACATCCATCTAGTGAGAATAGGGATTCTTTGTGTCAAATGAGTTCTTCAAAACTCTGCAGTGGCAAGTCTTTAGGTGCTTGGGTTTTTTCATGACACCAATTCAGATAAAAAATCTAAACCCGACAGTCAGTAGGCCTCAAATTGGAGAAGCAGAGCAGTATTTACATCAGGCCTATGGTCACTCCTGGTTCTCAGGAAGGGTGTCCAGGCAACCCTGACTTTAGGCAAATGAGGGGCTAGGAAGGTTATTTTGTACACTGTCTTGGGATGAGTCCCTCATGGAAAACTCCAGCCACAGGTTATGATGAGTGTCTATATGGAAAAAGATGAGGGCTTTGTGGGAGTGTTTTGGTTTTAATTGTGGGGATTTGTGTGGCGGTTGGAAGTGATGACTGGTTCTACCTGGGTTTGAACTCTGGTGTCATTCCTTTAGAGTCTGAGTTCTGGAACTGATCTCAGAGAAATATTGCCATGAATTGTGTTCGGATTTTAGGAGGCCACGCATGGGATTCGCCCTTGGAAACTGAGATCAAGGACCAGGTTTGTTTTCCACAGAGCCTGAGAATCTCAGCCAGGATATCACAAGATTTTTTTCTGAAAGATTAGGCATCCATAGTTGAGAGTCAAAACACCCATGGACGTCACATTGTAGACCTTAATGGGCCTGGATGCATATGAGCCTTTTTCCACTCAATGGGAAGACTTGCCTGTGAGAGTACTCCACAGCTTTCATTGAAATGACCTTCTTCACCATTTTATGGTTCCTGAATTAACTGAAACCCACAGTGCCTCCAACTTCATCCATGAAAAATTGCTAGTTAAATACCATGAAATTTTTGAAATTCCCTTAACCAGGTGGTACTGGAGAGCCTTTGGATGTCTTGTTGCTGATCATGAGTGTACCATAGAATGCCTAGATTGTCTGGGTTTCATGAAAATGGTGTAGAACAAAGATGCCAGTAAGTTGGAGCCTGCAGAGTAGTGGGCCTATTGCAGTGGTGGGCAGGTGTGTGATAATACATCTGTGGTGTGGCCATGAGGATTTGCCATTGCCTTCCAAATGGCTTGTGAGTGACATGGTGCAGCCAGCAGGCCCTTCTATGTAAAGGCATATTTTTATATGGAGAGGTTTCAGGGCAAATTTCAGAGTCAGATTGCTATGGACAAGGGGGCAAGCTCTGTGGGATAGAAGCCTGGTTGGTGCATTCTCCTGCAGACTCTGACCAACCACAAGTGACAGAACTCCCTCCAGCACTGGGTCCCAGTTGAACTCATTGTATTTCATGAAGCAAATACCAAAATCGCAGTGCAGCAGCAAGAAACACCACTAAAAGTTTAGGATGACAAAATGTCTTCACAGTCCACACTGGGAGACACTTAGGACCCAGTGGCCACAGTTTACCTACAACGAGAAAATTCAGAACTGCTGCCTCATGTTCATTAGAATATAAGAAACCATGTCCTCCAGGTCACACAGATGCAGACCCAGCTTTGATGGTCCCACTAGAAAGGAAGCTAAAGGTCCTTACAACAACATATATTTCAAGTGCCCAACCTCAGAGGAAGTGTCTCAAAAAGTCTTTAGGCCGGCAGAGCTCCATGTTTTGTGAGTGTTTTCCTGTTAGATCTGGACACAAGAGAAGACCACTGACACCAATAAAAATTAAATTAAATTAAGCTTATTATTTCCACTGGCCATCCTGCCTCTCCCTCCCAAAATGGCGGGAACAAGACAGCAACCCCAGCTTTCCTACAGCCCAGCTTCATGGACCAGAAATTTACACAAAATGGGCATTACATTTAACAGAACTCTGACAAGCATCACACTAAAGGTAGTATATATATATATATATATTTTTTTTTTTGCTGTCCCTACATCAGAATTTATGAGGACCATTAGAGCCTCAGAGAGGGTTGTTGTATGGCCAGGGAGGGCAAATATTTATGATATGTCACTAAAGTTTCAGAGAGGGCTGCTATCAGGTCGGAGAGCCAGACATGGCTCAGTTCAAACACTGGCAGGCATTCCAAGCAGGTTCAGAATTTTCAGTAATTTATGGTAAAGCCAAAATTATCTTTTCATGGCTTTTTGGCAAGATGGCTTCCAATTTTAATAAAAGATCAGGTTGGGTCTATCATTCCCCCCTTTTCTCTGTGTCCATTTCAAATCTTTGATAGATTAGGGGTAGAGCACTGAGGAAATTTTAATCCCTCAGGTAAAAGTCTCCAAATTTTTAGAACTCACCCAAAACCAGTCTCCCTGATTTTACCTGACTTAATTAATTGCTTATATTGATTGTCTATTTATATTTGGCTCCATTGTTGTAATAAGAGAGGCGTCACCCATTTTGGCTTCTTCTGAGCTGAGAGAGGATGACGTGAGTAGGCATGGTGTGAGAGACATGAGTTGCCTTTTAGAAGTAGTTGAGGGACATGAGTTGCCTTTTAGAAGTCAGTTCGGTTTGAAGTCTGGTTGGGGAAGAACAGGTTGTAAAGTCATCTGGGGATTGGTTATTACATGAGAGAAACAAAAACCATGAGTACTGAATAAATGTTGCAGCAGCTGGAACATGCCACTGTATAGAAGTTCCCTCTCCAGTCTTTAATATCCCCAGTTATAAAGACTGTCAATTTAATATTTAACTTTTAGTATTAGAGTTGTCCCTCCCCATAAGATATAGTTTAATAATTTAGTGTCATCTGATCTTGCAAAATCCTTTTACCAGTATGACCTCTGTGTCTAATAGAGAAACCTTTAATTTTGATACTCAGGACTGGATAATCGTACTAGCAAACACCAAGCTTACCTGTGTAGGTTAGGAATATATTTAGGCCTTAAACTGAAAATTTCTGACTCTGGCAGCTCTTCTTGATAGTCTCTTTTAATAAGTATCAGGCATTCCTGTCAGAGAATCCTTCTTTGTAGCCTCCAGTCTTACTTATTTTGGGAGGCTAACATAAAGTGTGTACCTTAAAATATTATTATTATTATTATTATTATTATTATTATTATTATTATTATTATTATTCAAAATGTCCAGGAATGGCTGTATTTTGGTTTTCACTGTCTTTGCTAAGTGTTTAAGATGAAGCATTCAAACTGACTTTTGTTTCTATCTATTGTTAACAGTCAGGTGAGCTTTTATGGGAGTCATAAACTGGGTAAACTTGAGAGCACTTTCTCAGTTCTGCTAGAGCCATTTGTGCTAGGTGGGTCCAGGTCTCTTTTGACCATGTGGCTTCCCTCGGAAGCATCAGGGATTTCTTTCTTCTCTGATGACTCTTCTCTTCATAGCAAATGCACTGATTGGCTTTCTGTTCTCCAGTGGTCTCATTAATCTCCCTGATGGGGAGTTTTTATAGCCCAGAGTTGCAAAACTCTTTAGAGAAGTCCCCTGTTCCCTGGATTCAGACTGACTCAGAGGGCAAGAGCCAAATATTGGTTTCCTTGGCCCTTTTCAATTAATTTTAATTTAAAATCCTAATCTTAAAAATCTATCAAATAAATTTTAACAGCCTGATATTAAGAGCACCAGGCTTTAATGTCTATAACTTTATAATTATTTATCTTTTTATTAATTGGGATCTGTATTATTCTGTCTGTCTTGTAGGTGATAACTTACTCTCTGAAATTAACCCATGTTTTGTTCTTAAAGCAACACTTCTTTAAAACACTAACAGGGAATCTTTAGATCACATATAAGAAAATTCCAAAATAAAATTTTTTAACAACAGTAAAAATACTTAGTTCGTTTAATAGCTACCCTGAATTTTTTGGCTGAGTCATACATTATATCCCCTGTTTGAGATCCTAGGAATCTTGACATTAAAAAAGAACTTTTAACATAACTTTAAAGAAATAAAATCTGACCTACTGCTTTTGTATTCATTCTCACATGAAATAAGATGGGACACACAGCCTTATCTCAGGTAAGGCAGGGCTCTTTATAAATCTTAAGTGTTTTAGTTCTAAAGCTGATCTTTATTTTTTAAATATTATTTTAAAAAGTTTACATAAATTGTTTGAGGTCACATGAACATTAGCTAACACCATATAAAATCACTTTAAAATATGAATTAAACGAATGCTGAAAGTTTTTAACCTTTACATAGATTAGGCTCTCATTAACATAAAGTACATTTAAATTGTTCCCCAATGTAAAAAGTAAGATTAAACTTTACATATCTTATTGATAACAGGTGAATAAATCCCCATAAAACTTCAGAACACCAGCTTGATATAATGCTCTTTTAAAATTTTTACCTTACAGACTTGCATACCTGTAAGATATGAGCACATTAGTAGCATCACAATTACATTGATGTTTCTACATTAACCAAGTTTAGCTTTTAAAGAAATGGCAGTACAGTGCTCTAAAATAACAGTTCTAATTTAATCAGTTGTTTAATTTCTATGGTTGCTTGCACAAGAAAAAATAAAACTTAATAAACACAATGTTATGGGTAAACTTATGTTTTAAGAAATTTTTGTCTCTTTAACACATGATTGATTTTTACAATCTTTTACAGAATTTAGTCAAACTTATACAGACGTTAGTAAGTCAATCAGATATCTAACAAAAGTACTCGTGAATGAGTAATCCCATATCAAATTTACTTTATTTATTTATCAAAATATTAGACACATGTATTGAAGAGTGTAAACCATTTTTATGTTGAAGGAAAAGTCCTAGAACCAAGGCATATTAGACATTTTGTAGATATTAATATTTTATCAGATTTTTGAATACCTAGAAAAACTTGAAAGCTTAAATTTAAAGACATTTATTTTTATCTGTTTATCAAATTTAATTGAATTATTTAAATCACGTGAATTGAAGATCTTTAGATCCACTTTTTAAAATTTGTTTTTATGAGTGCTTTTTTTTAATGAGTTCTCCTTATATATATTAATTTGTATATCATATATAAAATATACGGACATATGTATATATAGACATACAACACATAACAAAATTGAGCACACATAATAATAGTAAAGGCCTTGTAGCTTTTCGCAGGTGAAATCTCCATTGCAATGTTTCAAAAAGTCCACAGTTGGTCAAAGATAGTACTGATCAGAAAAACATTAACCTAGGTCTGTATGATCAAAATCATGAGCTCAAAAAAAAAAAAATAAAGTATCTAAGGAAAAAAATAAGAGTCCTAGAAAAAATGACTGGCCAGTAATTAGTAAATACCATACAATTTACCTTTTTTTTCTCTTAGGCCTCAGATCAGTCTCCTACTAAGCTTGCAGGCTTCTTTCATTTGCCTTTCAAAATAAGTCATGGCTGATGTCTGGAAGGAGCAGGAAAAAACTGCTTTTCTGAGCAGACACCTCAGGCCTAAGGCATTTTAACCATAATTTTCAGGTTCGGATGTTGAAAATTATGGTACAAGTTTAAGATACAATTCACAAAATTTTATATCTTTACATCTTGTTTTGTCAACAGATATCATACTATGATTTACAATCCTTGTCCAGATTAATGCTCTCGAACACACAGTGATATTTTCACAGGCTACCCAATTCAAAATTGGTGAAAAATAAAGACTGAATGATTGGGAAGTTACTTGCCAATTTGGAAGTAGAGTTCTTTAGTTTTCCATCCTAAGTATTTAAGTTCTCTGGCATGAATTATCTGAAATCATAAACTAAACCATTACCTAAACCCGACTTTTAACTGCAAGATTTTGCAATGCTTCAAAAACCCATTCAAATACCAGATTGTTACAAGAAAACATCATAATTTAGACACACATTCAGCTAAGATCATTCCCAAGAAACAATTTATAATATCAACACATTATTGCACATGTCTTAAAGGGCCAGAAACAAAGACACAAGACAGACAGAAAGAAGGTCCAGACTATGGCTGTCAGACAGAATCCTTTAAACCTGAGCAGATAAGAAAAAAAATCTCCTACACCAGTGGCACCATAGATGTCCACAAGGGGGGGGCAGATGTTTTAACAGAGGGGCAACCTGAAATGTACAATTAAGGGTCTCCATGGTGACTTTAATGCATTTAGTGTCCCCTTTTTCTTTTTCTCTTTTTTAACAAGACAGTGGTGGCATAATCCTTACAGTGCAGGGAAGGAAGGAGGGAATTCCCTGAAGCAACAGGGCTTCAGCAGCTGCTGGGAGTCCCTCAGTCCCTCCTTTTACTTACAGGATTATCTCCTCTGGTTCGGTTCCACCCCAAGCATGTTCCATCTAGTAACATTTCAGTAGTCAGCTCTAAAAATGTTCCGGGACAGGGGGTGGGGGAGGGATTTATCAAAATTTGTAACTTAAAGTTCGGCTCCTGACCTTGAAGCCAATTAATGCCAATTTAATAATGAGGACAAGGTTTTTAGAAAAAGAAAAAGGGAGGTTTATTGCTTTGGTAACAAAGAAGAAACACAGGGAACCCTGCCCAGAGGTTGTGACTCTCTTGATCTGGAGGGCCAAGGGGTTTTAATGGAGTTTCACTTGTTAACCTGGGAGATACTCAGTTCTTAGGTCCCCAGCAGGCATTGCCCTCTGCAGTGGTTATACTCCAGGCAGCCAGCTAGGAGCTTCTCTCATCCTGCTTAACAAAGGGGGGTAAAGTTCATCGCAGTTCCTTAAAACAGAGTGGGAAAGAATATCAGGCTTACTTTCTTTGTTACCCATTTTCACGTCCAATATACTTATGTTTTTACCACAGAAATCACAGAACAAAACACACAAAACAAACAAGAAAAACATATAGAACACAGAACAAAACACAAAATACAGAAACCCGAACTTGAAACAAAAAACATAGGAGCAATGCAACGTCTTGCTAAAGCTCCGAAGTAGGACCACGTACATGCCAGTCATCACATCTCTACCATTCCAGATGAATTCCCTACAGAACAGAACAGAGGACAGAACGATTCTCATTACTGTACCGAAAACGAGTATATGTGAGCCTCCCCAGGACACCTCTATGTCATCAGAACAGATCTCCGTTAAACGGATATCAGATGTTATAAAGGTGCCACTTAATTTTTGAGGCCTCCTCCACCAGGTGATTGCTAATAGTTTTAGTGCGGTGGTTCACCGCAGTGCTCCTGGGACCTAACGCTCACTCCATGACCTTGGAACAGCTCAAGATGTGCACCCAGTAGAGTGGCTCTCCAGCCCTGAGCCCTGAAGGGAAGGCCAGATTCAGATTTTCCAGCAGTCTGGTCTTGTGATCTGGTCGGCAGGGTCATCTTGCTGGGGAACTCAAAAAAATTAGATGAGGACACAAAAAAAGAACACTGACTCCAACTAAAATCAAATTGAGGCAAGCTTGTTATGTCAACCAGCTGGGCTGCCTCTCCATCCCAAAACGGCAGGAACAAGACAGCAACCCTGCCTTTCCTACAGCACAGCTATATAGCCCAGAAAGTTACACAAAATGGGGGTTACAGATAACAGAACTTTGACAAGCATCACAAAAATGGTAGTTCATTTATTTATTTATTTATTTTTTTTTTGGTGGCCCCAATATCAGAAATTATGAGGACAAATAGAGCCTCAGAGAGGGTCGTTGTCTGGCCAGGGAAGGCCAAAATTTATGATGTGTCACTAAAGTTTCAGCGAGGGCTGCTATCTGGTCAGAGAGTCAAGAATGGGTGAATTCAAGGCAAGGGCAGGCATTCCAAGCAGGTTCAGAATTTGCAGTTATTTATAGTAAAGCCAAAATTAACTTTTTATGGCTTTGTGGCAAGATGGCTCCCAATTTTAATAAAAGATCAGGTTGGGTCTATCAACCCGTGTCCCTTACTTTTGGAAACTACCCTACCACCTCCAAGGTTGTGAACTCCTGAGCATTTTCCAGTACAGATATGTATTCACAGATTTTCTAACTCTTCTACTCTAATTGTGTCTTACTTGGGGCAAAGATAATTTCAAGGTATTGTGCTGGATGAGAGTGGAAAAATTTTTGTGCAGCACATATTTGCATACACATTGGATTCATTATCTAATTTTCCATTCAAAATACTGAATCCATGACACTAACCAAAACCAGACTAGACTCTGACTACTAATCCTAATATGATCGAGAAAAACAACCCAAAGAGAATAGAAATAGAAGCAGTTCAGAGTAGGCATGGTGTATAGTTAGACTTGCCTTTTGCCTGATAAAGTGTTGGTGTTATAAATCTAGTCAATTTTTAATTGAAATAGTTCTCCATGTGTTTTTAAAGTTAACAAATATGTGAATTCCTGTCTCCCTTTCTCTGAAGCCTATTCAGCACATGTATTTTTTAGGTTCACATATAGAATCCTACATGGTATCACACATACATTCTTATGAGGTGGTTGACTTGGCAGATACAAATCGTAAAAAGAGATCACTCCTCCTAAACACTGTTTTAACAGAAAATCCAATCTATGGGTTTGCTTCCTAGTTGAACAACATTATACATAAATACAAGTTCAGTAAAATAAATACTTTTGTATCTTTGAGAGATATATATTTCATGATGAATTTCGATTGGCATATTTTTGCTAATTTTTAATGTTCCTGTGTGTGTTTTGTGTGTGAGTGTGTGTGTGTATATGTATATATATATATATATATACATATACACACACTCTCCAGATTTTTCAAAATATGAAATATATATGCCTTATTATACACTCCCCACATTCATTCATGTTCATGTATGTGGATTTATAATAAACTTTTCACAAGATTATTCTCAAAAATATTCATCCACCTGAAATACATATTTGTCTCCTAGTACTGAAAAATAACTTTAGTGAATGGTGCACACAAATCCTAATATTTCTACAGTATCTTACCCAGTTTAACATTAATGCAAGTAGATTCCTAGGTGACAAGTTGTGTATTTTGACGTTCATTTTTATGCAACACTAGTACATTACTATTTCTTCAGTTTATGCACATCATAAGATATATATTTATCCACAAGTTCCTAAATTTATAGACATTTGTTTCACTTTCAATTACTTCCTGCTTCAGAACACATGTATTCCTCCAGGTTTCTTTTTTTTTTAATTTTTATTGTTGGTTGTTCAAAATATTACATAGTTTTTGATATATCATATTTCACACTTTGATTCAAGTGGGTTATAAACTCCCATTTTTACCCCGCATACAGATTGCAGAAAAACATCAGTTACCCATCCATTGATTTACATATTGCCATACTAGTGTCTGTTGTATTCTGCAGCCTTTCCTCTCCTCTACTATCCCCCTCTTCTTCCCTCCCCTCCCCTCTTCTCTCTCTACCCTCTCTACTGTTATTCATTTCTCTCCCTTGTTTTTTTTCCTCTTTCCCCTCACTTCTTCTTGTATGCAATTTTGTATAACCCTGAGGGTCTCCTTCCATTTCCATGCAATTTCCCTTCTCTCTTCCTTTCCCTCCCACCTCTCATTCCTGTTTAATGTTAATCTTCTCAGGCTCTTTGTCCCTACTCTGTTATTAGTTACTCTCCTTATATCAAAGAAGACATTTGGCATTTGTTTTTCAAGGATTGGCTAGCTTCACTTAGCATAACCTGCTATAATGCCATCCATTTCCCTGCAAATTCTATGATTTTGTCATTTTTTAATGAAGAGTAATACTCCATTTTGTATAAAAGCCACATTTTTTTTTTATCTATTCGTCTATTGAAGGGCATCTAGGCTGGTTCCACAGTCTTGCTATTGTGAATTGTGCTGCTATGAACATCGATGTAGCCGTGTCCCTGTAGCATGCTCTTTTTAGGTCTTTAGGGAATAGACCGAGAAGGTTAACAGCTGGGTCAAACGGTGGTTCCATTCACAGCTTTCTAAGAAATCTCCATACTGCTTTCCAAATTTGCTGCACCAATTTGCACTCCCACCAGCAATGTACAAGTGGACCCTTTTCCTCACGTCCTCACTAGCACTTGTTGTTGTTTGACTTCATAATGGCTGCCAATCTTACTGGAGCAAGATGATATCTTAGGGTGGTTTTGATTTGTATTTCTCTGACTGCTAGAGATGGTGAGCATTTATTCATGTACATGTTGATTGATTGAATGTCATCCTCTGAGAAGTGTCTGTTCAGGTCCTTGGCCCATTTGTTGATTGGGTTATTTGTTATCTAATTGTCTAATTTTTTGAGTTCTTTGTATACTCTGGATATTAGGGCTCGATCTGAAGTTTGAGGAGTAAAGATTTGTTCCCAAGATGTAGGCTACCTATTTACTTCTCTTATTGTTTCTTTTGCTGAGAAAAAAACTTTTTAGTTTGAGTAAGTCCCATTTGTTGAATCTAGTTATTAACTCTTGTGCTATGGGTGTCATATTAAGAAATTTGAATCCCGACCGCACAGTATGTAGATCATAGCCAACTTTTTCTTGTGTCAGACACTGTGTCTCTGATTTGATATCAAGCTCCTTGATCCATTTTGAGTTAACTTTTGTTCATGGCAAGAGAAAGTGATTCAGTTTCATTTTGTTGCATATGGATTTCCAGGTTTCCCAGCAACATTTGTTGAAGCTGCTATCATTTCTCCATTGTGTGCTTTCAGCCTCTTTATCAAATATAAGATAGTTGTAGTTTAGTGGATTGGTTTCTGTGTCCTCTATTCTGTACCATTTGTCCAACCGCCTGTTTTGGTACAGTACCATGCTGATTTTGTTACTATTGCTCTGTTGTATAGTTTGAAGTCTGGTATCACTATACCGCCTGATTCACAGTCTTTTCATGAGACTTCATTCCAAACGCATTATTTTCTATTTCCATAATCACCTTTGAAGCAAAACTCACATACACGTCATGATCAACCATAACCCTAATATTACCATTAGATGTATAACTGGTTGGAATGAAGGATTGTACATCAATATAGATTTTCTGTATATTTTCAGATATCAATTCAATCCATTATTTAAAGTTGGAAAAAGTTATATTATTTGTTCACAGTATGGTCTATTCATGCATTATGTCTATATTCATAGACACAGGGTACACCTTTTTATACCCCCAATACTTATTTATACATCTTCAAAATATTGCTCCCAGAAATGGTGGAAGAAATACTCATATCACCTGATGTACATATACATTTTATCAAAGTAATATTCTGGACACAATTACAAAGATCACACTTAAGTTTGTACCAAAGCCTAAATGGAAAGTGAGCATGGATCACGAAAAACATCCATGTTCAGGTTGCCTAATGCTCTCAAATGTCAACCCGATTGGTGACTACATATTTGTTTCTTCCTAAGATTATATATTCAACATCAAGCCAGTTGAAAATGTCTAATCCTATCACTCAGTTTATACTTTGCCTGATTTCCTAATGTCTCTATTATTATCTGCTTTCCTTCATATTTTCCCCAGTTCATCATTGTGACTGACTCTTCACATGTGCTCACATTTACACTCACTCTGTACCCAAAACCCTATTGCTAAAGATTTTTTGGACCAAATCCTATATTCACCCTTCCGACTAATTCCTAATCTTACCGACTATCCCTTTTTGAGTGGATGTTCTCTTCGACATTCAATCATCCAAGGTACAAGGAACGCTACCATTGTATATTGATTAATCTGAGACATCTGTGCAGAATATAATTCAAAGCTAAGTATCCCAGACAAGGGCCCAAAGACCTTCTGGGCTTCAAATTTTACCTAGATTTCTGTATTCATACTTATATTACACTTATATTCCTATGAATATTTCAGGTTCCCAATACCATAATTCATCCCGTAGAATGATTCCTAACCCAAATGGAACATGATATTAACCCTAACCATACACTGTTCCCTCAATCTAACTTTATGAAAGAGCAGGGACAGAGTTGGTCTTACAATACAGGAATTTAGAGGATCCTCCACCTGCTGAGAACCTCAAAGGTCAACAAAGAAATGATCCCTGGAGAAGATATAGGCAGCTATGAAGGACCTGTGAAAGCAAAAGTCATATTCCATGGCAAACAACTTGGTCAGATGAAGGGATGTGTCTGAATCAACATTTCTCTTCTTAATGTATAGAAGATGGACCAAACCAGGCTTGAACTCTGGTGTGATTCCCCTTACAGACTGAGTTCTGGAACTGACATCAGAAAAATATTGCCATTAATTGTGTTAGGATTTTAGGAGGCAACGCATGAGAGTCGCCCTTGGAAAGAAAACTGAGATCTAGGAACAGGGTGGCTTTCCACAGAGCACTGGGAATCTCAGCCAGAATATCACATGATTTTATTTTGAAAGACGTGGCAGCCATAGTTGACAGTCAAAACACACATGGACCTCACATTGTAGACTGCAATAGGCCTGGCTTCATGTGACCTATTGGCCACTTTTTGGGAAGCCTTGACTGTGAGAGTTCTCCAGAGTTTTCATTGAAATGAGCTTCCCCACCATTTAATGGTTCCTGAATGAATTGTAACCCACAGTGCCTTCAACATCTTCCTTGAAAAACGGCTAGATAAATTCCATGAAATTTTTGAAATTCCCAAGACCAGGTGGCACTGGAGAACCTTTGGATGTCCTGTTGCTGATCATGAGTGTACCAGACAGTGCCTTGATTTACTGGGTTTCATGAAAATGGTGTAGAACAGATTTGCCAGTAAGTTGGAGCCTGCTGATTAGTGGGCCTAGAGCAGTGGTGTGCAGGTGTGTGATAATACATCTGTTGTGGGGCCATGTGGATCTGCCATTAGCTTCCAAATGGCTTGTGATTGACATGGTGTAGCCAACAGAAGCTTATTTGTAAATGCATCTTGTTATATGGAGAGATTTCAGGGCAATGTTCAGAATCATGTTGCTATGTATAAGGGGGCAAGCTCTGTGGGATATTAGCCTGGTTGATGCATTCCCCTGCAGACCCTGACCCAACACACGTGACAGAACCCGCTCCAGCACTGTGTCCCAGTTGAACTCCTTGTATTTTGTGGAGCAAATATGAAATTCCCAATGCAGCAGGAAGAAAAACCACGAAAAGTGGAGGACGAAAAAATGGCTTCACTGTCCACACGGGGAGACACTTAGCCCACAGTGGCCACATTTTACCAACAAAGAGCGAATTCAGCACTGCTGCCTCATGTTCATTGGAAAAGAAGAAACCATGTCCTCCAGGTCACATAGATGCAGACGCAGCTTTGATGGTCTCATTAGAAAAGAATCTAAAGCTCCTGACAACAATATATATTTCAAGTGTCAAACCTCAGAGGCAGTTCCTCAAGAAGTCTTTAGGCCGAAAGAGCTCCATGTTTGTGGAATGTTTACCCTGTCCCTTACTTTTGGAAACTATTCTACCACATCCAATGTTGTGAAACCCTGAGCATTTTCCATTCCATATATATATATTAACAGATTTTTTTACTCTTCTCCTCTATTTGTGTGTTATTTGGGGCAAAAGTAATGTCAAGGCATTATTCTGGATGAGAGTGGGAAGATTGTTTTGTAGCACATATTTGCATACACATTGGATTCATTTTCCTATTTTCCATTCGAAATACTGCATCCCTGACACTAATCCATATGCTACTAGACTCTGACTACTAATCCTAATATGATAAGGAAAACACCAAAACAGAATAGAAATAAAAAATTTCAAAAGAGCCATGGAGTATAGTTGGACTTGCCTTTTGCAGGATAAAAGGCAGCTGTAAAAAATCTAGTAAATTTTTAATTGAAATAGTTCTCCATGTGTTTTAAAGTTAACAAATATGTGAATTTCTGTCTCCCTTTCTCTGTACCCTCTTCAGCACATGTATTTTTATATGCACATATAGAATCCTACCTGGTATAACACGTACATATTTGTGAGGTGGCTGACTTGGCAAATACAAGTTGTGAGAAGAGATCACTCAGCAGAAACACTGTTGGAAGTGAAAATTCACCCTATGTGTGAGCTTCCTAAGAGATCAAGATTATACATAAATCCATGTTCAGTAAAATAAATATTTTTTCATCAGTGGATGATATATATTTCATGATGAATTTCGATTGGAATATATATTGCTAATTGTTAATGTCTCAGTGGTTTTATATATATATATATATATATATATATATATATACACACACTCTCCAAACTATTCAAAATATGAAATATATGATCTACATATACATTTCATCACAGAAATATTCTGGACAAAAAATGCAAAAGACACAATATGATGGTATCAAAGCCTAAATGGAAAGTGAACATGGATTACTAAAAACATCCATGTCCAGGTTCCCTAATGCTCTCAAATGTCAATCATATTGGTGACTACATATTTGTTGCTTCCTAAGATTATATATTCAAACTCAACCCTGTTGAAAATGTCTAGTCCTATGATTGACTTTATACCTTACCTGATTTCCTAATCTCTCTAATGATATCTGCTTTCCTACATATTTTTCCAAGTTCACCATTGTTACTGACACTTCACATGTGCTGACATTGACATTCACTCTCTAAACAAAACCCTATTGTTAAAGAACTTTTATTCCAAATCCTATACACACTCTTCTTCCTAAAACTTCCAACTATCTTCCTATTCCTACCTACTATCCCTTTTTGACTAGATGTTCTCTTCAACATTCAATCGTCCAAGGTACAAGGTCCTATGCCATTGTATATCGATTTATCTGAGATATCTTAGTAGAATGTAATTCAAAGTAAAGTATCCCAATCAAGGGCCCAATGCCCTTCTGGGCTTCAAATCTTACTTAGATTTCTGTTTTCATACATATATTTCACCTCTATATTTTTATAAATCTTAAAGGTTACCAATATTATAATTCATCCAGCAGAATGACTCTTTACCCAAATCAAAAATGTTATTAACCCTAACCATACACAGTTCCCTCAATCTAACTTTACGGAGCAGGGACAGAGTTGGTCTTAAAATACAGGAATGTAGGTGGTCTTCCTCCAGCTGAGAACCTCAAAGGTCCATGAATAAATGATCCCTGAAGAAGATGTAGGCAGATATGAAGGACCTGAGTGAGCAAAAGTCATCATTCATGGCAAAAACCTGGTCAGGATAAAGGGTAGTGTCTGAATAAGCCCCTCTTTTCTTAATGTAGAGAAGATGGACAAAACCAGGCCTGTGTGGAGAGCTGTTCCCGGGTGCCTATGGTTGATATTGCATTCTAACTTGTGAAAGTGTCACAGGAAGTAGGGGCAGCCTCCATCTCATGGGACCATTGGAAGCAACTATTTGGACAAAGTGGTTGCCAAGGTAGTGGCCTCATTCAGTTTCTGAAGAAAGTGACCTCACCACACTTCCTTGTTGATGGAACTCTCTGAACATGGGATCCAGGAAGCCAGGCACCCAGAGCCAGTCCCAGTCCCAGTCCCAGTCCCAGTGGTCTCACTTGTTTGGATTTAGCATGGACAGATTCACTCTTTCTTGGTACCTACTGATGTGAGGATGGCCAAATGTGAGAAAAGCTCTGAAGAGGGGTCTTTTCTGAGAAAGCAGGTAGTGGCTCACCGCTGACTCTTGACAACTTCACAGAGTTGGACAAGGAGATCAGTTCTGAGACAGAACAGGTCATTTCACGGGAACATAGTGTGGCCCACCAGTCAGAGGACACTCCAGATTGTCATAGACCTAGTTGCAGGAAGTAGGTGACTTTGAGGGTGTGGGTGTGAGTTTGCGGATTTTGTCTCATGTTCTGAGAATAGGTAGGAATGGCGGTTTGTTGGGTTTGGAGTGAATAACTTCTGTTCATGTATGTGGATTTATAATCAACTTTTAACAAGATTATACTCAGAAATATTCATTCACCTGAAATACATATTTGTTTCCTAGTACTGAAAACTAACTTCAGTGAATGGTGCATATAACTCATAATATTTCTACAGTAACTGACCCAGTTTAACATCAATGCAAGTAGATTCTTATGGGACATGATATGTGTTTTGGAGTTCGTTTTAATTCAACACTGGTACTTTACTATTTCTTAAGTTTATGCACATTACAGTATATATATTTCATTCACAAGTTCACAAATTTATAAGCATTTATTTCACTTTCAATCACTTCCTGCTTCAGAAAACATGTATTCCTCCATGTTTCTTGACTGGTCTTTTCATGAGACTTCTTTCAAAACACATTATTTTTGATTTTCATAATCATTTTGAAGCAAAACTCACACATTCTTCATGAAAAGCCATAACCCTAATATTACAATTAGACGTATAACTAGTTGTTATGAATGATTCTATATCAAAATATGATTTCTTATATATTTTCAGTTATCAATTCAATCCATTATTTAAAGTGGAAGCAGTTATATTATTTATTAACTGTATGGTCTATTAATGCATTATCTCTCTATTCATAGACAAGGGGTACACCTATTTTACCTTAGATACTAATTTATACATCTTCAAAATATTCCTAAAAGAAATGGTGGAAGAAATACTCATGTCACCAGATCTACATATACATTTTATCACAGTAATATTCTAGACAAAAAAAAAGGCACCCTTAAGATTGTACCAAAGCCTAAATGGAAAGTGAGCATGGATTACATAAACTTCCATGTCCAGGTTGCCTAATGCTCTCAAATATCAATCCTATTGGTGACTACATATTTGTTTCTTCCTAAGATTATATATTCAACCTCATGCCTGTTGAAAATGTCTAATCCTATCACTCATTTTATACTTTACCTGATTTAGTAATGTCTCTATTTATATCTGCTATCCTACATATTTCCCCGGTTCATCATTGTGACTTACACTTCATGTGTGCTGAAATTTACATTCACTCTCTAACCGAAACCCTATTGCTTAAGAAGTTTTGGTCTAAATCCTATACTCACTCTTCTTTCTAAACCTACCGACCATCTTCCTAATTCTACCTACTATCCCATTTTGAGTGGATGTTCTCTTTGACATTCAATCATCAAATGTACAAGGTCCTATGCCATTGTTCATCGATTTATCTGAGACATTTGTGCAGAACATAATTCAAAGCTAAGCATACCAATTAAGGGTGCAATGCCCTTCTGGGCTTCATATCTTCCCTGGATTTCTGTTTTTATACTTATATTTCACCTATATATTCTTGTAAATATTATAGTTTCCCAATACCATTATTCATCGTGCAGAAAGATTCCTAACCCAAATTGAACATGTTATTAACCCTAACCATACACTGTTCCGTCAATCTAACTTTACAGAAGAGCAGCGACAGAGTTGGTCTTACAATACATGAATGTAGGTGATCTTCCACCTGTTGAGAACGTCAAAGGTCCATGCAGAAAGGATGCCTTGAGAAGATGTGGGCAGCTATGAAAACTTGAGAGAGAAAAGTCATATTCTATGGCAAACAACCTGGTCAGCATGAAGGGATGTGTATGCATCCACCTCTCTCTTCTTAATGTAGAGAAGATGGTCCAAACCAGTCCTAGGTGGAGAGCTGTTCCCGGGTGCCCATGGTTTATATACCATTCTAACTTGTGAAAATGTCATAGGAAGTAGGGGCAGCCTCCATATAATGGGACACTTGAAAGCAACTGTTAGGAAAAAGTGGTTGCCAAGGAAGTGACCTCATTCAGTTCCTGAAGCATTGACCTACCTCACTTACTTCGTGATGGAACTCTCTGAAATTGGGATCCAGGATGCCAGGCACCCGGAGCCACTCAAGTCTCAGGCCCAGGGGTTTAACTTGTTTGGATTTACAAAGGAGAGTGTTAGTCTTTCTTGGTACCTTAAGATATGAGGATGGCCAAATACCAGGAGAGCTCTGAATAGGGGCCTTTCCTGAGAAAGCAGGTAGTGGTTGGCCACAGGCTCCTGAAAACTTCACAGAGTTGGGAAAGAAGAGCAGATCTGAGACAAGACAGGCCATTTCGGGGGAACATACTGTTGCCCACCAGTCAGAGGAAACTCTGGATAGTCACAGAGTTTAATGGGGGAAGGATGTGCCTTCGTGGGTGTGGGTGTGTTTTTGTGGTTTTGTCTCATGATCTGAGAATAGGTAGGAAAGGCGTTTTTTTCTTTGATTTGTAGTGGACTGCTTCTAGTAAGATGTTTGACAAGGCGAGTGTTTCTATGTCTGTGTATGCTACTGTGTCCGTGGTTGTAGACATTAGAAAAGAGAATGCAACAATTGATGTGTCCTGTATAGTAGAAAGCTTCCCAGCATTCATCCTGCCCAATTTATGAATGGACTGCCGCTTGCCTTAAAAATGGGCAACACCTGCTAACTTCCTAAGTTCCTGTTTTCTTCCTGAATTCTCGTCACTCTCCAGAATAGACTCATGGTTTTTGTCCAAAATATGTACCACCTCCAAGCTCTGTGACATGTCCATGTACTGGATAGCTGGAGGGAATGGCGAGCATCTCAGAAAACTCAGATATCAGTGTGACCAGGAAAGTCTCAGTGGAGAAACCATGCTTTGGACTTTTTCTTACCTATTGTTCTGTTGCCCTGAATGTCAGGAAGGTCTTTGCCTCAGGCCACCCCTTTGTGAACCCTGAAGAAAACAGTTTTCAAATGTAAATGAATGGGCATCACCTGTGGCTCTTTGCTTAATTGCTTTGGAAAAGGATGTGTCTGAATCAGCCTCTTGGCCCTGTGTGAGGCTGTGGCTTAGATTCTCAGCACCTGATTAATCCAAAGACAGATCCCATGTGTGCATCCAAAACCAAAATTGCCAAAAGAGCAGTTATTGTGAATGAAGTCTCTTGACTTCATTTCTAAGGTTCCTGAGGCCCATCAAGTGAGAATAGCATCCTTTGGGTAAAATGAGTTCTTCAAAGCCCTGCGGAGGCTAGCCCAGAGGTTTTTGGTTTGTCTCATGACTCCCAATCATATAAAGAATCTATACCTGACATTCAGTAGGCCTCAAATTGGAGATGCAGAGCAGTATTAACAGCAGGCCTATTTGATCACTCCTGGTTCACAAGAAGGGTTTCCAGGCCACCCGGACTTTAGGCAAATGAGCGGCAAGGGAGCTTATTTTTCACACCGTCTTGGGCTGCACCCCTCATGGAAAACTCCAGCCAGAAGTTATGATGAGTGTCTATATGTAAGAAGATGAGGGCCCTGTGGGTGTGTTTTGGTTTTCATTGTGGTCATTTTTGTGGCGGTTGGAAGAGATGACTGGGCCTACCTGGGCTTTAACTCTGGTGTGATCCCTCTTAGAGACTGAGTTCTGGAACTGACCTCAGAGTAGTACTGCCATGAAATGTGTTGGGATTTTAGAAGGCCATGCATCAGAATCGCCCTTGGAAACTGAGATAGAGGTCCAGGGAGGCTTTCCACTGGGCACTGGGAATCTCAGCCAGGATATCACATGATTTTATTCTTAAAGACTTGGCAGCCAAAGTTGAGAGTCTAAACACACATGGACCTCACATTGTAGACCTCAGTGATCCTGGCTTCATGTGAACTTTTGGCCACTCTTTGGGAAGCTTGCCTGTGAGTGTTCTCCAGAGATTTCATTGAAATGAGCTTCCTCACCATATAATGTTTCCTGCATGAATTGAAACCCACAGTAACTCCAACTTCATCCTTCAAAAATGGCTAAATAAATACCATCAAATTTCTGAAATTCCCATACCAGGTGGCACTGGAGAACCTTTGGATATCCTGTTGCTGATCATGAGTGAAAGAATTCCCCACACAAAGACACTTCGCTAGGAGAATTCCAATTTTATTGCAAAAAGCTGTGTGCTTACATAGAACTAAAGGGGTGATGGTAGGGCTTAGATAAATGGCAGGGCACCAATTTATTGGCAAGTTCTTTCAGATATCAGCTCCGGAGCCAAGGAATTAGTTCTCATTGGGGCTAAGGTTCCCCGCCAGAGAGATTTGAAATTGGCGCCGACGGGAGAGTTCACACGGGCAGGAACTTTTTGCATCACTGCAGAAAAGAGGAAGGTAGGAAGAAAAAGTCCTTAGGCACCATGTTGGGGTTTTTACTCTGGGGAATGGCTGCCGTTTATACTTTTCCCAACATTCCTCCCTTTTTGTTTTCTTAGGAAGTGTGGCGTCGTTGGTCAGATCCGGCTGCTTCTTGCTGTTTGGGGGCGCTGTGGGGCCTAGAATGGGAAGTGGAGGAATTCTCGGGGGGCAGGTCTGGGGATATCATGGCAGCCAGAAAGAAAACCCAGTGGCTACAGACAGCTACTTCCATAGGGGTGAAGTCTATGAAAGTTCCCTGAAGCCTCAAGTTGTCGATGGCATTGAACCAGTCCTGGATGGAGGAGTTTGTTGGTATCAGTCACTGGTCCTGTTTCAGAGACTCTGGGAAATACTGGAAGCGTTGCCTGGACATGGCATCACCAGAACCTGAAGAAGATCAGAGCGAATAAAAACAGAATTAAGATAAAAATTAAAGCAAAGGTCAATTTTTGGCAGAAGTACCATGTTGGGGGACTGACAGAGAAGAGGCCAAGGGCCATGAGGAAACTTAGAAGGACATAAAGACTCATTAATCCAGGATGGCAGATTAAAAGTTTCTCCGAGCTCGTTGTCTCTCGCTGTCTGATGTCCGTTGCATTCCATCGTGCCTGGTAGTTAGCTTCAGCACTGAGTGAACTGTTCTCTTGGAGATGTTGGGGGTTCATCAGTCATCAGAGGCTGCTAGTGCCTAAGCAAAAGCTGGTTGAATGTTTGATTAGAATTTTTTTTTTTCAGTTGGGTTTGAAGGCACTTCATTATGCAGGGCAAGAGAGCACAAAAAAGGAGCATCCCAATAAGGGGCCCCAAGATTGGTAGTAAGTACATGGCAAGAAAGGATTGGAAGCAATTGGGTTGATAATTCCTGCAATTTAACAACATTTTTTTCTATTAGGCCAGATTCATTAACATAATGACAACACTCCTCTCTGAGGAACAGGCATGTTCCCCCTTTTTCTGCAATGAGAAGATCAATTGCCCTTCGGTTCTGTAAAGCCAGTTGTGCCAATGAAGTAACCGTCACTGCAAGGAGCCCAGAAACTGAGCAGTGTTATCAAGTGCTTCCTGCAGTTTTTGTTGCAGGTCATTGGATGCCCATAGAGCATGACCTATAGCTTCACCAGAGAGTTCGAGACTCGCCGCTGAGGTTGTTAATGTGAGGCCTACCAGAACCGGCAGAAAGACTGCCCTAAGGGTGCAGGAAGGTAGGGCCACCTGTCGGAATTCGATGGGAGTATACAAAGACAGCTGAGGAACTACCGTAACCAAGAAACAGATGCCAGAGACATTGATCGTTGAGGTACTTATAGACCCGTTACACCAGAGAAAATGTCCAGGTTTCATAAATCAGGGCTCGATGGGGTGCTAAAGCTCAAGGAACAAATGGGTAAAGAATTCATTATTGTCAGATGGAAACAGATGAAAGGAAATAAAGTATTGGTGGAACAACTTTCCCATAGTGGGATACGTGTCACATGTAGGGGTTTTCCTTTCTTAGAGAAATTGTAGGTTTTTGCTGAAATATTTCCTGCCGCTAATGGGACCGCTGCTAGAAATGGACGACTAAGTGAAGCACAGAGAAAGAACTGAGAAGTAGGCACAGAAAGAGGGGTGGAGTTTAATAATCAAAGAGTTTGGTGTAGCAAATTGAGCCATGTGGGAGGGGGACCTGAGGGGGTTGAAGGCTCTGAATCCTCTTTAAATGAGCTATGGATAAGATCTCGAAGTTTTGATTCTGACTCCTTAATGTGTTCGACTACCTGGATGGTTGCCTTAGGTGGCGTAATCAGGGTGCGGCCAACAGTCATCCACATTGTGGTTCTGGCTGAGGTTGTCCGAGCATAGACAGCAAACTCAACATAGTCCCAACGTTTGGCCTTGGGGTCAGGTATATCTAAAGTATACCATCCATTGTTATTGGATGAAGAGCCTTTATGCCACTTTAGGTAACTAGAAGTCCACCCTTCATGGTAACCAAGTGAGTGGTAAGAATAGCTACCACGTTCATGATGGAACCTGCATGACTTATAGGGGCACCCATTATATATCTCAGGCCACCAATGACAATAGTCTTTGGTTTGATGAAAAAGGAAGCAAATGAAAGGCCAGTTCCAGCTACCAGGGACGAAGGTCCTTGAAGGTGACAATTTTAGGGAAATAGATGTGCAGTTGTGGATGAAGCAAGCAGTTGCATCCACTGCGTGGACATTCTGCATGCCATGTTCTGAGTATCATTCCCAAAGAGTGAAAAAATACATTGTAGCAGAGGAGGGTAGATACCAGTCCTGACAGAGCACAGAAAATAAGCAGAGCACAAAAAACAAGCAGTTAGAGAAGACTAGGGTGTTGGGAGAGCTCATTGTGCCTTCTTTAAGAGGAATTGTTCTGCGGGGAACACCGTGTTAGCCGCAACTTAAATGGGTGAGATGGGAGTGGAGAGCAGGAGTAAAGGGGAGGTTCAGGAGGTGATTCTTGGAGTTCCTCTGGGGTGGTCCTGTCGTCATCAGGTGGGCCTCTTGGTGATATGGCTTCAACCTAGATATGTGAATCCAAGGGGTGAGACAGTTGTCTGATAAGGAGAGTTAGGTGGAGTTGGGGGTACAGAGAATGACAGGATAGGGGCCTTCCCATTTTGGGGCAAGAGGCCCATTCTCCTCTGGGGTATTATAATAGACTAGACTCCCAGCTGTTAAGGGAGGAGTGTTTGGAGCGGGGACTGGGTCCAGAAGAAGCCAGTCCTGATATTTCCAGAGTTCCGAGCGAAGATAAAACAAAGACAAATCTTGGGTGAGAGGTCCTTGTGAAATGACCAACCCAGGGGGGATAAGAGGTCTTGAATACCTTATCTCAAAGGGAGACAGTAAAGATGGTTTCTTAGGTAGAGCTCTGATTCGAAACAAATCCAAGGGAAGGAGTTTGACCCAGTCTAAGTTTAATTCCATTGTCAATTTGGTAAGGACTTCCTTTAGAGTACGATTTACCCTTTCCACTTTCCCTGAAGCCTGAAGGTGAAATGGACAGTGAAAATGTCACTTGAAGGAGAGGGCTTGAGAGACCTTTTGTGTGATCCTAGAAATAATCTCAGGGCCATTGTCAGATTGTAGGAAAGTGGGCATTCCAAACCTGGGGATGATGACTGTCAGAAAGATTGAAGCTACAGTGGAAGCCTTTTATTGGAAATGGGAAATGCCTGAACCCAACCAGAGAAAGTGTCCACAAAGACAAGGAGGTATTTAGTGTGCCATACTTTGGGCATATTGGTGAAGTGTACCTGCCAGTCAGCAGTGGGAATGTGTCCCCGGGCTTGGTGGGAAGGGAAAGGTTTGGGCCTTAAAAAAGTATGAGGGTTGGTCCGCTGACAGATCTGACAATTAGAGGCTATATTCTGTAGCATGGCTTTGTCAGAGGGGGTGAGGGAGAAGAAGCTCTGTAAAAAGAGGGTCAAAGACTGAGAATCGGAATGGAATAGAGTATAAAGGAACTTGAAAAGATCCTTGTTCTTACTGGAAGAAGTAGGGGCTTCAGATGAGATGTCTAAAGTGGCCATTATATGTCCCCCAATGGGGGCAATAACTGGAAGTGGTGGCAGCCATTCCTGCCGCCTGGTCAGCTTTGGCATTGCTCTCAGTGATAAGAGAGCGGTCCTTCTCATGGGACCTACAATGGACAACTCCCAACTGGGTGGGAAAGTGGGAGGCCTCTATCAGATTGCTTATAAGAGCCGAATTAGTGATCACATTACCTTTGGTGGTAAGTAGTCCTCGCTCCTTTCATATTGCAGCATGGGAAAATAAGATATGGAAGACATATTTTGAGTCAGTATAAAGGGTGAGGGATTTGCCTTGTGCTAGAAGGCAGGCACGAGTGGCTGCTATGAGTTCAGTCTGCTGGTTGGTAGTTCCTGAAGGTAGAGCTTTGGCCTCTATAATCTCAGTGGCTGAAACTACAGTGTATCCAGAGTAATGAGTGCCATTCTGCCTAAAGAAACTGCCGTCAGTGAACCAGATAAGGTCAGGCTTGGTGAGTGGTCCCTCAGAAATTGAAGAATGACAGGGAAGGAAATCATCTAACGTTTCCAAGCAATTATGAATTGTTGTGTTAGACGTGGGAGTCATTGGGAGCAGTGAGGCAGGGTTCAGTGCAGAGCATGGGAGGAAAGTAATATTAGGGTTTTCCAGAAATGAAGTGAGGAGCGACAGAACTCTGGATGGAGGAAGGGTTTGAAGGCCCTTATAAGCTAAAAGATCCTTCAAGTGATGTGGGGAGTGAATAGTTCAAGGGGCCCCAAAAGTCAGCTTAGAGGCTTCTTTGTGTAAAATTTGTTCAGCAGCCAGAGCTTTTAAGCAAGGGGCCTACCCACAGATTGTATGGTCTACTTTATTGGACATATATGCCAGAGGTGCATATGTAGGCCCATAGTTTTGACCTAAGACCCCAAATGCTTGCTCCCCTTTTTCATGGACATATAGATGAAATGGTCTTGAAATATCAGGAAGGTGCAAGGCAGGTGCCTTTAAGAGGAGTTGCTGAAGCCTGCAGAAGTGGTAGTTAGGGGAGGAGGCAAGAGATTCACTAGGGGGTCCCTTTGCTAGGTCATACAGGTTTTTGGCTAGAAGAGAATAATTTGGGATCCAGGCCCTAAAATAAATGCTAGTCCTAGGAATGATAGTATTTCGGCTTTCGTATGGGGCACTGGAAGATCAGAAAGGAGTTGCCTCCTATCCAGTGTTATTTCCTTTTTCCTAGGTGTAAGGCAAAAAACAAGATAGATGAGAAAAAACTGGAAAACATGGGCCTTGTGGGGAGATACCCTATATCCCTTGTATGCTAGGAAATTAAGAAGCTGGGCAGTGTGGGATTGAGAGTGTTCCCAAGAGGGACTACATAGAAGAAGGTCATCGACATATTGAAGGAGAGTAGAGTCAGGACAGGTCGGGTGAAAGGATGTGAGGTCCTGGGCAAGAACTTGGCCAAAGAGATGGGGCCTATCCCTGAATCCCTGTGGGAGGACAGTCCAGGTAAGCTGACGAGAATGGCGGGTGTGAGGGTCAGTCCACGTAAAAGCAAAGATATCCTGAGATTCTGATGACAAGGGAATAGAAAAGAATGCATCTTTGAAATCTAGGATCAAGAAGTGGGTAGTAGTGGCATGGATCTGAGAGAGGCAGGGGTAAGGGTTGGGCACTAGCGGGTGGATGGGGACCACAGAGGAGTTGACAAGGTGAAGGTCTTGAACCAGCCTGTAGGACCCGTTAGGTTTCTTAACTGCCAGAATGGGGGGTGTTGAAAGGAGATTGTGTAGGCCTAAGATACCCCTTTCATAATAAATCCTGGATGATGGGTTCTAATCCGAGGAAGGCTGTGGTTGTGAGTAGATATTGTGGTTGACTAATATATCTTGAAGGGTCGTGTAAGACAATATGAATAGGACTTCATTTAGCCATAGAGGGTGTAGTTGTGTCCCAAACCTCAGGGTTAACTGGTTTAGATAGTCGTGGGAGACTGCATGAAGGAGGTGTATTTGCCCCTAGGAACATCATGAGGAAATGAGAGGTAGAATAATGTGGGGTGATATGTGAATGGTGACTTTTAATAGTGAGAGTATGTCATTAAGACATGACGGCCATCTGGGGTTTCTGGGTCGAGTTTTGTGTACTGTTGAAGGGCCTTGGTTAGTCTATCCTGGAAATCTGAAGGTGTTTCCTCCTTCCTTTGAATGAACTCCTGCACCTTTTGAAAGTTAACAGCCTTGCGGGTGGCCTTTTTCAGCCCCGCCAAGAGACAGGATGTAAAAAGGTCACGAAACTGTAAGCCTTCACGGGTCTTGTAATCCCATAGGCGATCCTGCTCTGGGACAGCATGAGGGCCTGTGGGGTGGGTAGGGTTGGTCCTATGATTTTCATCAGCATGGGCTTGGGCTAGCTCCCAGACTCATTGCCTTTCCTTGGGGAGAAGTGTATTGGCCAAGAGCATGTAGATGTCATGATGAGTGAGGCTACATACTTGCAGGACCCATTGAAACTCCCGAATGTAAGTGGTGGGGTCAGTGGTGAAAGAGCCTAACTTCCTCTCTAGCTGAGTAATGTCCGACATGGAAAACGGAACGTGGACTCTGATGACACCCTCGGGACCAGCTACCTCACGAAGGGGTGCAATTGTCTTGGGGGTGGGAAGGAGTCCCTTAGACCTGGTAACAGGAGGACTGAAAGAGGAAGGCGGTGAACAGGAAGGAGAGGGAGAGGAAGGGAGTGTCTCTGTGGAGGAGGAGGAGGTGGAGCAGGCAGAAGAGGGCGGAGGAAAGAGGGATGAAACGGAAGGCGGAGGATCCATGGAATTAGGCAGAGGAAGAGGAAGGTATAGCGGGAGAGAAGGGGCAGATGGGGCTGGGGGATAAGGTGGGGGTTCATCTGCTTGGTCGAATGAGGAAGAATCTGTGAAGTCAGGAATAGAAGTAGGGGAAGAGAGGGGTTTTCAAGTAAAGAGGACCTGAGAGGGAGGGCAAAAGGAGCAGAGAGCAGGGTGCTGTGTGTGAAGGCTAAAATCTTAAATGCAGGGAATCTCCCTCCATTTTTTCAGATGCTGGCAGTAGTTAAAAAGGTCCCGGAAGAGGTTTGGATCTAAGGAGCCTTCTGGTGGCCAATGATTGCCATTATCCAGTGGATATGTAGGCCAATCATGGGTACAGATTTTGATTAAAAGTTTGGGCTTGATGTCTGGTGTGAGGGAGAGTGTGGCCAGATTTTTTATTAAACATTTGAGAGGTGAGTCTTCAGGTGCAGACTAAGAGGTGCCCATAGTCACAGGGAGAGATGGGAGAGAGAGAGAGAGAGAGAGAGAGAGAGAGAGAGAGAGAGAGAGAGAGAGAGAGAGAGAGAGAATAGGAGTAAGCAAGAAAGACAAAGAGAAAACCCGGGCTGGAACGGCTTCCAGGAAGCTCAGGGCAAACGGGGGTCAGGTGGGCGTCCCCAAAATGACAAGCCATCACGAGGAAATACAGAGGGCACTACCTGGTCATCACCAGTGAAGTGCGATCTGTGAAACCAAAAGGAATTGGAGCCAAGGGCAACCTGACGTCAGGAAAGTTTTCAACTGCAGCAGAAGAAGTCAGTAATGAAAACAAAACTCTGGCTCTGACAGAATGCAATTCCAGGCCGGGAGTTCAGTTTTCGCAGAGCAGAGAGGCAGCTTCAGCCAGACACAGCAACCCCACAGGATACAGCAACTCTAGCCGGCAGCAGCAGCGGCAGTGGAGCAGGAAAATCCATAAAGCCTCTCGTGTAAACTCAGAAGCCTCATGCCCCAAAAAGAAACGAAACACCAGAGGGTCCACTGCAACTAGTAAAGGTCTTAGTGGGAGGAATTCCCTCTCCCCTACCAGGCATCTGGAGTGTGCCTGACGATCAATGTCACAAAACCAGTGGCAGCCTGAAGGGAGTTGGCGAGCCGGGGTCAGGGGAGGATTACTTACATCAGATCAGTGGTGAGTGCAGAAAGCTGGCGTCTGAAAAGAGCGGACTAGGGCAGAGTGTCTCGGCGGAGTGGGGGACGGGGCTCTTGTTGGAAAGAGCTCACCCGTATCCTCTCACGGGGCACCAGAATGAAAGAACTCCCCATGCAAAGACACTTCACCAGAAAATTCCAATTTTATTGCAAAAAGCTGTGTGCTTATATATAACTAAGGGGGAGATGGAAGGGCTTAGATAAATGGCAGGCAACCCATTTATTGGCAAGTTCTTTCAGATATCACCTCCAAAGCCCAGGAATTTGTTTTCATTGGGGCTAAGGTTCTCCGCCAGCGAGATTTGAAATTGGAGGAGGCGGGAGAGTTCACACGGGCGGGAACTTTTCACGCCACTGCAGGAAAGAAGAAGGTAGGAAGAAAAAGTCCTTAGGCGCCATGTTGGGAATTTTCTCTGGGTTATGGCTGCCGTGTATACTCTTCCCAACAATGAATATACCAGACAGTGCCTTGATTGACTGGTTTTCATAAAAATGGTTTTTAACAGAGATGCCAGAAAGTTGCATCCTGCTGAGTAGTGGGCCTAGAGCAATGGTGGGCAGGTGTGTGATAAAACATCTGTGGGGTGGCCATGTGGATCTGCCATTGGCTTCCAAATGGCTTGTGACTGACATGGTGAAGCCAGCAGACCCTTATATGTAAAGGCATCTTGATATATGGAGAAGTTTCAGGACATTGTTCAGAATCAGGTTGCTATAGTCAAGGAGGCAAGCTATGTGGGATAGAAGTCTTGTTCTTTTATTCTCCTGCAGACCCTGACCCACCACACCTTACAGAACTCCCTCCCGCACTGTGTCCCAGTTGAAAACCTTGCATATCATGAAGCAAATACAAAACTCCCAGTGCAACAGCAAGAAACACCATGAAAATGGAGGATGACCATATGGTTTCACAGTCCACATGGTAGACATTTAGCCCCCAGTGGCCACAGTTTACCTAAAAAGAGAGAATTCAGCACTGCTGACTCATGTTCATTGAAAAAGAAGAAACCATGTCCTCCAGGTCTCATAGATTCAGTCAGAGCTTTGATGGTCTCACTAGAAAGAAAGCTAAAGCTCCTGACAACAACATATGTTTCAAGTGCCCAACCTCACAGGCAGATTCTCAAGAATTCTCTAGGCCAGTAGACCTCCATGTTTGTGGAGTGTTTACCCTGTCCTTTACTTTTGGAAACTCCTCTACCACTTCCAAGGTTTTGAACTCCTGAGCATATTCCATTCCAGACATGTATTCACAGATTTTCTAACTCTTCTCTTCTAATTGTGTCTTACTTAGGGCAAAGGTATTCTCAAGGCATTGTTCTGGATGAGAGTGGGAAGATTTTTGTGTAGCACATATTTACATACACATTGGATTCATTTTCAAATTTTCCATTTGAAATACTGAACCCCTGATACTAACCCATACCGTACTAGACTCTGACTACAAATCCTAATATGATGGAGAAAAATAACCCAAATAGAATAGAAATACAAGCAGTTCACAGGAGGCACGGTGTATATTTGGTCTTGCCTTTTGCATGATATAGGTTAGGAGTTATAAATCTTGTCAATTTTTTGTTGAAATAGTTCTCCATGTGTTTGGAAAGTTAAGAAATATGTGAATTTCTGTTTCCCTTTCTCTGTAGGCTATTCAGCACATGTATTTTCATATGCACATATAGAATCTTACCTGGTATCCCACGTACATTCCTGTGAGGTGGCTAACTTGACAGATACAAAGTGTGAGAAGAGATCACTCCTCCTAAACGCTTTTGGAACTGAAAATTCGAACTGTGAGTGAGCTTCCTAGTTGAACAACATTATACATAAATCCATGTTCAGTAAAATTAATATTTTTGGATCTGTAGATGATATATATTTCACGATGAATTTTGATTGGCATATATATTGCTACATTTTAATGTCTTTGTTTGTGTTTTGTATATATATATATATATATATATATATATATATATATATACTCTCCAGATTTTTTAAAATATGAAATATATGCATCTTATTATTTACTCCCTACATTTATTCATGTTCATGTATGTGGATTTATAGTAAACTTTTCACAAGATTATTCTCAGAAGTATTCATTCACCTGAAATACATATTTTTTTTCCTAGTTCTGAAAACTAACTTCAGTGACTGTTGCATACAAATCCTAATATTTCTCCAGTAACTGATCCAGTTTAACATTAATGCAAGTAGATTCCTATGGGACATGATGTATATTTTGATGTTAGTTTTTATTCAACACTGGTTCATTACTATTTCTTCAATTTATGCACATCATAGTATATATATTTCATCCAGAAGTTAGTAAATTTGTACGCATTTGTTTCGCTTTCAATCACTTCCTGCTTCAGAACACATGTATTCCTCCATGTTTCTTGACTGGTCTTTTCATGAGACTTCTTCCCAAACACATTATTTTTGATTTCCATAATCACTTTTGAAGCAAAACTCACACACTCTTCATGATAAACCATAACCCTAATATTACTATTATATGTATAACTCGTTGGAATGAATATATGTATATCAATATAAGATTTCCTGTATTTTTTCAGATATCAATTCGATCCATTATTTAAAGTTGGAACTAGTTATATTATTTATTCACAGTATGGTCTACTCATGAATTATCTCTATATTCATAGACACAGAGTACACCTATTTGTACACCCAATACTAATTTTATGTCTTCAAAATATTGCTGCAAGAAATGGTGGAAGAAATACTCATGTCTCCTGATCTATATATTCATTTTATCAAAGTAATATTTTGGACACAAAAAGCAAAGGTCATACTTATGATTGTACCAATGTAAAAGTCATTCTAGCATTGGAGGAAGAGACAACCAAGAGACTGTCTCATGCAACAGCAAAGGGTTTATTCGGGGTCCAGAATGCTGGGGCTCAGACCTAATTTGAATAGAGCCTAGAGCCCTTAGAACATCTTAAGCAGAGCTTACATACTTAACTTGGAGAGGGAAGGGAAGGAAGTTTATTGGTGGTTCAGGGCGAATGGACGGTTTGTGTGCAACTGAGTGAGGGATTACATTCTGCAGTTTGGCATTTGGGGACAGCACATTCTGGGAACAAGATTACCAAACAATTCTCAAGATTTCAATAGTGTTTTGTTAAGAATACAGAAAAACAGGAAGTGACAAATACCTATTTTATTAATCTTTCATTTCCCACTTCTTCTTCTGGTTACGTTTAATCATAAAAGTGATCATTGAGGGGTGTCACATTTTATGTCTGCTAGTGGGGTATATTGTTGTCTGATTACCAAAATTTAACTTCTCCAATTTGAGCTTGAAGAAATGAAACTACACGGTGGAGCAAACAGGGTCTAGAGTTAGCAATAATATGATGATTATTAATGGACCGGCCAAAGCTGATAAAAGCGTAGTTTACCAGGGGGACTGTGTGAACGAAGACTGTAACCACCCTTTTGGGGCCTCTCTCTCTCGTTGATGAGCTTTAAGGTGTCTTCTCAATTTACTCATAGATAATTTTACAACCAGTATGATCGGAATAAAAACAACATTCTTCCCTCAATACAGCACAATGGCCCCCTTTTCTCATGAAGAGGAGGTCCAACCCTCGCCTTTTCTGTAAAACAACTTCAGAGAGAGATTTTAAAGATTCCTGTAAGGCTGTGATGGAGGTTTAATATCTTAAAGCTTTGTTCTACTGCTGCTTCTAATTGGGTCATTTGTTGTGTTTCATGGACTACAGCAGTGGTTCCTGTGCCCAGCCCTGCAGCAACTTCTATTCCTAATAGGATGGCTAAAGTGAGGAATACAGATTCCCGGCAGAACCGGGTTGTATACCCCCCGCTATTTGATCTTAATGAACCTGCATCATGATAGAGCACTCTGGGAAACATCTGCACCATTACATAATTAATTGCACCAGTTGACAATTTTATGAAAACATAAACAATGTTTAAGTATATAGAATAATACTCTTGTTGGTATGGACAGGGCAAGGCACCTAAGATAGCACCAAAAACAGAGAAACAGTCCTATTTGGTTGCAACCGGATATAGAGGGCATTGCTTCTTTTGTAATCAATTAATCCCTTGAACCCCAAGTTTAGGTAGTTTTAGAATTTTGTCCCCAATATGTAATGGAATGGGCTCAGAAGTTCACAGTCTGCAGAAGTCCACAAAAAGCAGTTTTTGTTTCTTTTTTTTTTTTTCCTCTGTTCTGGGCAAGTTAAATTTTTAAGGACACCTAGGAGAGGGAGAGCTTTTTTCTTCTCTTTTTTGTTTTCTCCCTGCCAGCTGTTACCATGGGGTCCAGTTGGTAACTTCTTTATCTTACAAATGTAGCCATCCCTGTGAAGCCCCAGCTCAAGGCCAGAGGCCTTGTTCACATATTTTGTGAAAAATTAGTAAGGGGCTGTCTAGCTTGGGAGTGCTGATTTTTTCAGCCAGTTGCCAAGTAGAACAGGCAACACAAAAAGAGGAAGTTTGTCTACATTGAACTCTTTTATAGGGACTCTTTTGCTGAAAGTCCTAATGTCAGCCTTGGTGAAGAATTTTGGAGAAGGTCAGTTAAGACTTTTTTGTGGGCCTTTTACAGAGGGGAAAGATGGTGAAGGCGGGGGGGAGAGCAGCTACATGGATCTGTGTATGAGAAAGGAGAGATGTAAAAGAATAATGAGAAAGGGGTTTGGGATTTTCCTAGCAACAAAATCGTGAGCAGTAGAACAGGTAGAGCAGAGGGGAAGACGGGAGTGAGTATCCCAAAAAGTCTCTGAGGGACTTTAAATTCTTAGTAACCTGTTTTCAGTGATGACAAAGCAACTTTAAAAGCCATTTTTATTACATCTTGGATAGGGTTCTGAGGGCTCTCCTCAGCTGGTTTGAGCTTTGGTATAGCTGGTAAGAGGACCTGGTGGGACCCGGTGCGGGCACTGACAGAAGAAGAGAGGAGTGAGTTGGTGGAGGGGTGCCTCACTACCTGCTACCTCAGCAAGGGGGCAATTGTCTGAGAACCGAGGTTTGGGTTTTGATCTAGAAATTGGAGGGGAGAAATCAGGTTGCTGAGGTGGGACTGACAGCAGAGATTCTGGAGCAGAAGGCAGAGTGTGAGGATCTATTGGAGAAGCATAGTTCAGGATGTGAGAGAAGGAGGGAATTGGCCTGCCCATAGGGGAATCTCCTTTCACCCTTTTGAGCACTTGCAGAAGTTAAAAAGGTCACACAGAATTTGAGGATCTAGAGACCCATCTGGGGGCCATCAGTTTTGATTGTCTAATTGGTAATATGGTCAATGCTGTGTACTGAATTTGATGAGGAGTTTGGATTCCACCAGGCAGCCCCTGTATGCTCACATCCCCATGACTTACAGAAGAAGTCGGCTTTTGCCCCACACAGCCATGGCTGTTTGTGGTTTTGATAGTCCGCCGGGAAAACATAGTAATCTAGGCTAGCCAACCTGCATCTGGCTCGTGTGTCCCTACATCCATAATGTTTGTTTCCATTATCTATGGTACAGAAGGCATTTAACTGAATTTTAGTGGGATCCTCTTCTTCAGGGATATCCCAATAGGAACGACCTATAACCAGCTGACAAATATCTGGGTGGAGAGATGGCCACCAGGTCCCTAAGGGGGCTGTATGCGAGATAGATCATACTTCTTGTCTAGTAGGATTTGTGATTAGCCATCACTGCTGTACGGCCTGATGAGCATTAGGACTACTTGTGGCCAAGCGGAGAATCTATAGCCTTATCCACCTGGTGAATACACCATTTGAAAGGGTTACCACTCTTTTCCAGTATCCAGCCAGAGTCTGGAGAGGGCGCAGGCTTGAGATGAGAGGCATGGATCCAGCAAGTGATTCCGTCTACATATACCACTGTAGGTGTTATAAGTAGCACCTGGTATGGTCCTTTTCAGCCGGGTTCCAGGGATGACACCTGATGTCGTCTTATGTAGACGAAGTCTCTTACTTGATATCCATGTGTAGTCCCCTCGTCCCCAGGGTGGTAGGCAGTGGCCAGCTGTTTCCACAGGTATCGCTGAGTTCTTTCAAGAGCTTTTAGTCTGTCAAGCAAGTATTTCTTGCATGAAACAGTGCATAAGGCAGGAACATATTCTAATCTTTTATGCCGGTCTCTAAGCTTAATTTCGTTTAGGTCTCTTTAATGGTTCTATTTATTTTTTTTTCCTGTCCTGAGCTCTGGGGTCTATATGCACAATGTAACTTCCAATTAATCCCCAGGGTCCTGGCTAAGCTCTGACTCACCTGGGCCATGAACACCGTTCAATTAACAGACCCTATTACCTTAGGCAGGCTGTGTCTTAGAAAAATATCTTTCAGAATGTACTTGACCACCGTTTCAGCGGTTGTTTTTTTTTTTTTTCTTTTTTTTTGTGAAAAAGGATTCAATCCATCCTGAAATTGTATTTAGAAAGACTAAGAGATATTTAAGTCCATACCTTGCTGGCTTAATTTCAGTGAAGTCCACTTTCCAGAATTGTCCTGGTCTGGTTCCTCGTAGGTGCTTTCCTGCAGGAAGCTTGGAAGTGTAAGCATTAACCAATTGACAGAACCGACAGGCTTTTGTGAGTTATTTCCTTTCACTGTGAGTGAGTTAGTCGAAATCTCTGTTCCTGATCCTTCAGGAATGCCTGCAGTTTCTTTGAACCAAGGTGAGTAAGTTGATGTACATTTTTAATGTAGTGTAGGGCTTTCTGAAATTGCAGGCTGGGCTCAGTGAAGTTGAGGAGTTCAGTGTCAGTGTTTTAAATGTTATAAAAAGCTTGCTGGTGCTAAAGGGTCCATTGGAATTGGGCATCCTCATTTAACAGAGGGTATAAAGGAGCCGCAAAGAACACAAACCCACATATCCATAACGTGCAAAAGCCAGCAGTCCCAAGAAACTCTCTGTGTTGTCCCCTGTTAGATGGCAGTGGTATCTGCACAACAGTTTGTTTTCTGGGCTCAGTGAGCCATCATTTACCGCCCCTAATGAAATACCCCAGGAAGATTACTTCTTGCTGGCAAATTTGGGCCTTTTTGGCCGAAGCTCTATACCCGAGTTCAGCAATTTCAGATAATTGTGCTTGGGTCCAAGACTCACAGTTTTACTTGGTGTTGGCAGCCAGTAGCAGGACATCCACATATTGAAGCAGAGTGACTTTGGGGTGCGTAGTTCTGAAGTTGTTGAGATTTCTGTGGAGGGCTGAATCAAAGAGAGTGGGGGAATTTTTGAACCCCTGTGGGTGTTTAGTCCAAGTTAGTTGACCAGACGTTCCAGTTTCTGGGTCTACCCAGTCGAAAGCAAACAGAAACTGACTATCTTTATGCAGAGTCAAGCAAAAGAAAGCATCTTTTAATTCCAGAAGAGTATACCATTTTCACTCAGCTACAGCAAACGGTTTATTGGGGGTCCAGCATGCTGGGGCTAAGAGCTCACATGAAAAGAATAGAGAGCCCTGAGAACAGCTTAAAGAGAGCTTATATACTTTTCTTGGAGAGGGCATGGAAGGAAATTTTTGATGGGTCAGGGCGAGTGGGTGGTTTGCATGCAACCAGGTGAGGGAGTACATTCTGCAGTTTGGCAGTTGGGGACAGCACATTCTGGGAACAAAATTAGCAAACAGTTCTCAAGATTTCAACAGTGTTTTGTTAAGCATACAGAAAAACAGGAAGTGACAAGTACCTATTGTATTAACCTTTCACCAAAGCAAAATGCAAAGTGAGCATGGAATACTAAAATCAACCATGTCCAGATTGCCTAATGCTCTGAAATGTCAATCCTATTGGTGTCTACATATTTGTTTCTTCCTAAGATTATACATTCAACTTCAACCATGTTGAAAATGTCTAATCCTATCACTCACCTTATACTTTGCCTGAGTTTCTAATGTCTCTATTGATATCTTTTTCCTACATATTTTCTCCAGTTCATCATTATGAATGACTTTTCACATGTGCTAATATTTACATTCACTCTCTAAACGAAACAATATTGCTAATGAACTTTTGGTCCGATTCCTATACTCACCCTTTTTACTAAACCTACCGACTATCTTTCTAATCCTATGGACTATTCATTTTTGACTGGATGTTCTCTTCTACATTCAATCATCCAAGGTACAAGGTCCTATGCCATTGCATATCGATTTATCTGAGACATCTGTGCAGAACATAATTCAAAGCTAAGTATCCCACTAAAGGGCCCAATGCCCTTCAGGGCTTCAAATCGTACCTAGATTTTCTGGTTTCATACTTATATTTCACCGATATATTCTTGTGAATATTGCAGGTTCCCAATACCATTATTCATTCCGCAGAATGATGCCTAACCCAAATAGAATATGTTATTAACACTAACCATACACTGTTCTCTCAATCTAACTTTACAGAAGAGCATAGACAGAGTTGGGCTTACAATACAGGCATGTAGGTGATCTTCCAATTGCTGAGAACCTCAAAGGTTGATGCAGAAATGATCCCAGGAGAAGATGTAGGCAGATATAAAGGACCTGAGAGAGCAAAAGTCATCTTCCATTGCAAACAACCTGGTCAGGATGAAACGATGTGTCTGAATCAGCCTCTCTCTTCTTAATATAAAGAAGATGGACCAAACCAGCCCTGTGTGGAGAGCTTCTCCTCGGTCCCTATGGTTTATATACCATTCTAACTTGTGAAAGTGCCACAGGAAGTAGGGGCAGCCACTATCTCAAGGAACCCTTGGAAGCCACTGTTAGGACAAAGTGGTTGCCAAGGCAGTGACCTCATTCCGTTCCTGAAGGAATTGACCTAAGTCACATCTTTGGTGATGGAACTCCCTGAACTTGTTATCCAGGAAGCCAGGCACACAGAGCCAGTCCCAGTCCCAGTTGGCTCACTTGTTTGGATTTACCAAGGACAGAGTCTGTCTTTCTTGATACGTAATGATTTGAGGATGGCCAAATGCAAGTAGAGCTCTGAAGACGGGCCTTTCCGGAGAAAGCAGGTAGTGGTCAGCCCAGGCTCCTGACAACTTCACAGAGTTGGACAAGGAGACCGGATCTGAGACAGGACAGGCCATTTCGGGGGAACATAGTATGGTCCACCAGTCAGAGGACACTCTGGAAAGTCACAGACTCACTTGGGGGAAGGAGGGGCCTTTGTGAATGTGGGTGTGAGTTTGTGGATTTGTCTCATGTTCTCAGAATAGGTAGGAAAGTCAGTATGTTTGGTTAGGAGTGGACTGTTTCTAGAAAGTCGTTTGACAAGGTGAGTGTTTCTATGTCTGTGTATCTCACTGTGTCCGTGGTTGAAAACATTAGAAATAAGAATTCATCAATGGATGTGTCCTGTCTAGTAGAAAGCTTCCCAGCATTCATCCTGCCCATTTTAGGAATGGATTGCAGGTTTCATTATTGATGGGCAACACCTACTATCTTCCCAAGATCCTGTTTTCTTCCTGAATTCTGGCCACTCTCCAGAATAGGCTCATGGTTTTGTGTCCAAGATATGTACGACCTCCAAGCTCTGTGACATGGCCATGTACTGGATAGCTGAAGGGAATGCGAGCATCTCAGAAAACTCAGATATCAGTGTGACCAGGAAAGTCTCAGTGGAGAAACCCTGCTTTGGGCCTTTTGCTAACCTATTTGCCTGTTGCCATGAATATCAGGAAGGTCTTTGCCTCAGGCCAGCCCTTTGTGAATCCTGAAGAAAACTGTTTTCAAATGGTAATGAATGGGCATCACCTGTGGCTCTTTGCTTAAATGCTTTGTAAAGGGATGTGTCTGAATCTGCCTCTTTGCCCTGTGTGAGGTAGTGGCTTAGATTCTCAGCACCAGTTGGATCTAAAGAAAAATCCAATGTGTGCATCCAAAACCAAAATGCAAAAAAGATCAGTCATGGTGTATGAAGTCTCTCACCTTCCTCTTTTAGGTTCCTGACCTCCATCAAGTGAGAATAGGGATCCTTTGGGACAAATGAGTTCTTTCAAGCCCTGCAGAGATGATTGGGTTTTCTCATGACTCCAAATCACATGAAGAAACTATACCTGACAGTCAGTAGGCCTCAAATTGGAGAAGCAGAGCAGTATTAACGGCAGACCTATGTGATCAATCCTGGTTCAAAGAAAGGGTGTCCAGGCTACCCTGTGGTTAGGCAAATGAAGGGAAAGAGACCTTATTTTGGAAACTCTCTTAGGCTGTGACATTCATGGAAACATCCAGCCAGAGGTTATGATGAATGTATATATGGAAGAAGATGAGGGCCTTGGGGGAGTGTTTTGGTTTTAATTGTGGTCATTTGTGTGGAGTTTGGAAGAGATGACTGGGTCCACCTGGGCTTGAACTCTGATGTGATTCCCCTCAGAGACTGAGTTCTGTAACTGACCTCAAAGAAGTAATTGCTTTGGAATGGGATATGTCTTAATCAGCCTCTTGGCCCTGTGTGAGGCTGTGGCTTTGATTACCAGCACCGTAAGGATCTAAAAAAAGATCCCATGTCTGCTTCCAAAACCAAAATGACCAAAATTGCAGTCATTGTTGATGAAGTCTCTCGCCTTCCTTTGTAAGGTTCTGAAAGAATAAAAGAAATTGAAATTGAAACGTAAAGAACCAGGTTCTGTAAAGTATCCAGGCTGCACTCAGAGCCTGAAATTCCTGTGGCAGTTAAGACAATTCCTGGAACTGCCCTTTAGATGTGTGTTGAAATCTTCCCTGACCACCTAGTTACTTAACAACCTCTTCTCAAAAACCGTGCAGCTCAGCACATATACATCTCAGGGCTTCAACCAATCATTTTAAATGTATACCCCTTCTCAGGGCTAACCAATAGCACCCTGCCTGAACTATTCCCACCAATGAATGTGCAAATCATGTTTTAGAGTTGTTATTTGATTTTCCCACGGTATACGGTGATTTGCTAAAGGAAGCTATGATGTATGTTAAGTCCCTGCCCTCTCTAAAGAATGTATATAAAATCTGCTCATGTTGTTCTCGGGGCTCTTTGTTCCTTGCTCCTCTGAAGTGAGCTCTGAGCCCCAGCATGCCGGACCCCCAATAAACCCTTTGCTGTTTCATGAGAAATTCTCTTGGTGGTCTTTTCCTCCGACGTTCGGCCCACCTTTTCATCTGGAGGCCCTAGCTGAGAAATCCAGCAGTGACGAAAAAAAGACCCCAACGGACTCCTTTCAGAGTAAGTAAGGTGCCTCTTTCTGGTTTCAGGTTTCAGGTTAGGGCTTGGCAAAATGGCTGTCGGTGAAGAACATTAGCTCTCTGCGACAGTGGCTGACAGATGTGTCACAGAGCCACAGGCCACGTCCCTGGGGGACACTCCAGAGGACTCGGGAAATAGAGGATTAGTAGTTTCCTCAATTCGGTTATTTTTTGCTTCACGATTCGGTTTTCCAGCCCATCAGGTTTTGCTGGCTACTCAGTTTTGTTCATTGTCAGGAACTCATGTTGAGTTTACTGTCTGTCTTTATTGTCTAACCCATCATGTTTTGCCAGTTACTCAGTTCTAATCTTTGTCTTGGACTCATGTTAAACGTTTACTGTTTGTCTTTGTCTGTGTCATGTTTGTGTATTCACTGTCCCTGTTTGAGTAACTCCCATTATGGGACATTATGGGACAAAGCACTTCCATGCCTCTGTCCCTTAACCTTGATCATTGGACTGATGTCCGCTCAAGTACCAAGAATCTTTCTTTTTCAGTAAAATGCCGGACCTGGCAGACTCTCTGTGCTTCAGAATTGCCCATCCTAGGAGTCGGATGGCCCCCAGAAGAATCCTTCCACTTCCCTCTAATCCGAAAAGTCAGAGATATTGTCTTTCACCGGGGCCACGTGGCCACCCAGATCAACAGCCATATACCCCTTGCCCCACGATCCTATCATTCCAACATTCTGCTCCTCCCCCTCTTCCCTCCATTCTGAGTCATAAGACTGGACACTCCTCTCTCTCCTTATCCTCTACCCTCGCTCCCCAACGCACAACATGTTTCAGATGATCCTCCCGCCGCTGACTCAGCCTCTCCACCGCTAGAGGCAATTGGGCCAGACCCAAGCCCTCCAGGGGACTTCCCCGCAGCAGCAGCAGCCCCTGCTTTCCTGAAGGAAGCTGGTCCACCTAAAAAAACCCGCAGGAGATGGATAATAGAAAACTCGGAAGCCCCTGTGATGCTCCCTCTCCATCCCTACAGGCCCATGAACCAACCCAACTGGGACCCCAACACCTTTAAATGTAGGTAGCATCTGTCCACTTATCGCCGTTCTCTAATAGTGGGTCTCTGAGCGGCCGCCAGAGGGCCGACTAATTTGTCCAAGGTAAGAGAGATTATCCAAGGGCCTAATGAGTCTCCTTCTATGTTTCTGGAGAGAATTATGGAAGCCTATAGGAAATATACTCCTTTTGATCCTCAGGCAGAAGACCAAAAGGCATCTGTTGCAATGGCCTTTATCGAGCAGACTGCCCTAGATATTAAGAGAAAGTTACAACGTCTAGATGGATTATAAGATATGACCTTAAGAGATTTAGTCAGAGAAGCTGAGAAAGCATATTATAAGAGAGAAACTGAGGAGGAAAGGGAATAGAGGAGAGAGAGAAGGAAAGGGAACAAAAGAAGGAGGAAAGAAGCAAATGGCAGAGTAAAGCATTGCCTAAGGTTCGGGTCACAGCAGCAAATAGGCCAGAAGTTAAAAAGCAGGGATACATAAAGGGTTACCTGGGCCCACGCCAAAGGCTGCCCCTGGCCTCAAATCAATGTGCCCACTGTAATAAAAAAGAACACTGGGCCAAAGAGTGCCCCCAAAAGAAGCAGCCATGCCAGCCCGCCGTGCTGACTCTAGAAGAGGACTAGAAAATTCGGGGCTCAGATCCCCTTCCCAAGCTCATAGTAACATTTGAAGTTGAGGGGAACACAGTGAACTTTGAAGTGATTACAGGAGCAGTATACTCAGCCCTTAAGACTTCACTGGCCCCCCTATCAATTAAATGGTCCCTAGTTCAAGGGGCTAATGGCAGTAGATATCGGGCTTGGACAACTAAGATGAACATGGACCTCGGAAAGGGAAAAGTCCACCACTGTTTCCTAGTAATTCCAGAATGCCCGGCCCCATTGATGGGCAGGAATCTGCTTACCAAACTCCGGACTAGAATAACCTTTAAACCTAATGGTCCCCAAGTGGAGGTTCTATAGCGTTCAGTATAAACTCCCATAGTCACATCTTTGACTATGTCCGTAGAAGATGAACATCAACTCTTTGCGCCCCATAGGACTAATCAAACAGGCAAACTACCCCATAAATGGATAAAAGATTATCCTAATGCCTGGGCAGAAACTGCTGGGTTAGTTCTAGTCATCAACAACCTCCAATAGTAGTAGAATTAAAAGCCTCTTCGTCTCCAATTAGTGTTAAACAATATCCTCTAAGCAAAGAAGCTAAGGATGGGATAAGGCCCCATATTCATAAATACCTGGCTCTTGGGGTCCTAAGGCCCTGTCAATCAGCCTGGAACACCCCCTGGTACCAGTAAGAAAGCCAGGAACTGGGGACTACCGTCCTGTTCAAGACCTAAGAGAGATCAACAACAGAGTGCAGGACATTCACCCCACAGTACCCAATCCATATAATTTGCTTAGCACTCTGAATCCGTAGCGGAAATGGTACACTGTGCTGGACTTAAAAGATGCTTACTTCTGCTCGCCTCTACATAAGAACTGTCAGTTGCTGTTAGCTTTAGAGTGGATAGACCCAGAACCTGGAACATCTGGCCAACTAACCTGGACTAGACTCCCATAGGGGTTCAAAAAATCCCCCACTCTCTTTGATGAAGCCCTCCACAGAGACATCAATGACTTCAAAACTGCACACCCCGAAAGTCACCCTACTCCAATAGTGGATGATCTTCTACTGGCAGCTGACACCAAGGAGACCTATGAGTCTGGGACCCAAGCACTATTATTCGAGCTTGCTCGGCTTGGATATAAGGCTTCTGCCAAAAGGCCCAAATTTGTCAGCAAGAAGTAATCTTCCTGGGTTATTCTCTCAGGGGTGGCAAACGATGGCTCCCTGAGCCCAGAAAAAAAAACTGTTGTGCAGATACTGCCCCAATCTAATAAGAGAAAACTCAGAGAGTTTCTTGGGACTGCCAGCTTTTGCAGGTTATGGACTCCTGGGTTAACATCTTTGGCTGCCCATTTATACCCGCTGATAAAGGGGGATGCCCACTTCCAATGGACCCCTGAGCACCAACAAGCTATTGATAATGTCAAAAAAAGATGCTGATATCTGCTCCGGCCTTAGCACTCCCAGATGTAGAAAACCCTTCACTCTCTACATCGAGGAAAAGAAAGGAATAGCACGTGGAGTGCTCACTCAGTCTTTTGGACCTTGGAAAAAGCCGGTAGCATATTTATCCAAAAAACTGGACCCAGTGGCTAGCGGGTGGCCCCATTGCTTAAGTGCTATAGCAGCGGCAGCCCTTCTAATAAAAGATGCTCATTAATTAACGTTGGGACAGAAGCTAACCATTATATCCCCCCATGCCCTGGAGAGCATGATCTGTTAGCCTCCAGAGAGGTGGCTATCAAACTCCAGAATAAACCACTACCAGAGCCTCTTGCTTGACAAAGACAGAATAACTCTGGGACCCCCTGCTCCACTCAACCCACCTACACTGCTGCCAGAAGAATCATCAGGACCCGTCACTCATGAGTGTCAACACATACTGGCAAGGAAACCAGTATACAACAAGACTTGAAGGATCAGCCACTGCCTCGACCTGAAGTCGTATGGTTTACGGATGGCGGCAGCTTCCTCCAAGATGGTAAGCAGCGGGCTGGAGCAGCAGCAGTTAGCAAAACTAATTTCATCTGATACTCGGGTCTCCCAGAAGGGACATCAGTCCAAAAAGCAGAACTGATTGCCCTTATGAAAGCATTGGAACTAGCAACAGGCAAAAGGGCCACCATATAAACTGTTAGCCACTATGCATTTGCCACTGTTCATATGCACGGGACTATTTACCAACAATGGGGGCTATTAACCTCTGCGGGAAAGAAATAAAGAATAAAGATGAGATCCTCCACCTTCGCTCAGCAGTGCAGGGCCATAAGGAACTAGCTATAGTGCACTGTCCAGGGCACCAGAAGAGAAACAATCCCGTGGCAGTTGGAAACAGAAGGGCAGATGAGGAAGCTTAATTGGCAGCCCTAAACGGAGTGACTCTGTTAACTTTTTTCACACCGGGGGGAACAAAAATCAGGAGACTTGGCCGCCCCGGAACATTCAGGCAACTTATCATCTGAGGAGACAGATACAGAACTCTGGGACCCTACAGAGCCAAGTTTACAATTTCAAAAAGCCCACCTTTATGTCAAAGATGTACACCAGCTCAACCACTTAGGCTCAAAAAAGTTATAAGCACTCTTAAAGGACCGAATAAAGGACTTATTATTGACTGACTCACAGAGGAAAAAAATATCTGAGCTGGTGACTAGAGCTTTTCAAGTCTTCCAATTAGTTAATACTTTCCCATCCAAGAGTCCTGCAGGGATGCGCATATGAGGAACCAGACCAGGACAATTCTGGGAAGTGGACTTTACTCAAATTAAGCCAGCAATGTATGGACTTAAATATCTCCTAGTCTTTGAAGATACTTTTTCAGGATGGGTCGAAGCCTTCCCAATGAAGAAAGAAACAGCTCAGATGGTGGTCAAAAAGATCCTAGAAGACAGTTTTCCAAGGTTCGGTCTGCCTAAGGTAATAGGGTCTGATAACGGACCGGCATCCATGGCCAAGGTAAGTCAGGGATTTTCCAGGACTCTGGGGATTAATTGGAAGTTATATTGTGCTTATAGACCCCAGAGCTCAGGACATAGAGAAACGACGAATAGAACCATCAAAGAGACTTAACGAAAATAATCTTGGAGACCGGCATAAAAAATTGGACTATGCTCCTACCTCATGCACTTTTTCGTGCAAGAAATACCCCTCCGCCTCTTTGTGTAACCTCACCCCTTATGAAATTCTCTACGGTGCCCCTCCTCCATTAAGGGACCTAACCCCAACTCTGAGATTAATGATTCCTTCAACAGCCCCTTGCTAGACAGACTTAAAGCCCTTGAACAAACCCAGCACCCAGCGATACCTGTGAAAACAGTTGGCCACTGCTTATCATCCTGGAGACGAGGGAACTCCACATTGATATCAAGTGGGAGACTTCGTCTACATGAGACAGTGTCAGGTGTCATCCCTGGAACCCTGCTGGAAAGGACCATACCAGGTGTTGCTTATAACACCTACAGTGGTGAAAGTGGATGGGATCACTTCCTGGATCCATACCTCCCATCTCAATCCTGCGCCCTCTCCAGACTCTGGCTGGAAACTGAAACAGACTGGTAACCCTCTCAAGTTGCATGTCCGTGGTGTGGGTAGGGCTATGGATTCTTCCCCTGACCACCAGCAGTCCTAATCCCCATCAGCCTGTTCAGCAACAATGGCAAGTATTATAAATCCTACTGGGCAAGTAGTGTGGTCTATTTCACATACAGCCCCCTTATGGACTTGGTGGCCATCTCTCCACCCGGATATTTGTCAGCTTGCCATAGGCCTCTCTGACTGGGATCTCCCTGACATAGTGGACCCCACACAAATGCCACTCAAACCCAAACCAGGGCAACATAGACCAACTTACCCCATGAATTATTGATGTCATCTCCCCCAGCTCAGGTGTAAACTAGCCAGTCTTGTGTATTAAGTGTGCCCAGCTGATTTCTGAAGTCACAAACAGGCCCAAACCTGTGGAGGACCCAGTGACTTTTATTGTAGATCTTGGGGTTGTGAACACACGGGACCTACATTGTGAAACGCAAACTCCCCAGACAGTATGATTTGGGTAGGATGAAATGACATCTGGATTGATCCCAATAAATGTGCCGCTATCCAAGTGGTGTCAAAAACTTGCTGTGGAAAAAATAGTCTATGTTACCCCCTCAATATAACTTTCACTTCCAAAGGAAGGGGCTACCTCAGAACAACATGGCCTATGGGAAATACTTGGGGAATGCGATTATATATTAATGGCCCTGGTTATGACTTTGGTCTCTGGTTCACCATCCGGCTTAAAAAGGAAGAAAATCCCACAGCAATAGGGCCCAATCCCCTCAAGTCAGGAATTAAGCCTCCTCAACCTCCCATGCCTAGATCTACCAAAACCCCTCTACCATATCATACTTCGCAGTTTCCATCTTTGCCTACTTCCCCAGTCCAGAGTACAGCTGACTCCTCCCCCTGGGAACTAATTAAAGGAACCTTTATGGTACTGAACTCCACACAGTCAGAACTCCTTGCATTTCAGCCCAGGTATTTGACAGCTCTGTACATTATTGTATAATGGTGCAGATACTCCCCAGGGTGCTCTATCATGATGCAGAATCCTTTGAAGGTCTACTAGGGGGACAACCAACCCGATTTTGCCGGGAGCCAGTGTCCCTTACTCTAGCCATCCTATTGGGGCTAGGAGCTGCTGCAGGAGTGGGTACAGGAACAGCTGATATGATCCATGGGTCACCACAAATGGCCTGATTAGAAACAGCAATAAATCAAGACTTGAAGACGTTAGAGACCTCCATCACACTTTTGCAGGAATCCTTAACCTCTCTCTCTAAAGTTGTTTTACAGAACAGTCGAGGATTAGACCTCCATTTTTTGAGGGAGGGGGACCTCTGTGCTGTACTGAGAGAAAAATGCTGTTTTTATGCTGACCATACTGGAGTTGTAAAATAATCCATGAGTAAATTGAGAAAATTCCTTGTAGAGCACCAGAGAGAAAGGGAGATTCAACAAGTGTGGTTTGAGTCATGATATACCCAGTCCCCCTGGTTAACTACACTCCTATCAGCCTTAGCTGGACCCCTGATCATGCTTATGGTGTTGATAACTGTGGGACCTCGTTTGCTTAACTACATAGTTTTCTTTCTCCAGGCTCAGATTGGGCAGGTAAAACTCATGGTAATCAGACAGAAATACACTTCACTGGCAGAAATAGAATGTGAGACCCCACAATAATTATGATTCATTACTTTTAAGATTAAAAGTAGGCAGAAAAAGGAGTGAGAAATGAAAGAATTAATGAAATTGAAATTGAAACGTAAAGAAACAGGTTTTGTAAAGTTTACAAGCTGTGCTCAGAACCTGAAATTCCTGTGTCAGTGAAGACAATTCCCGGAACTGCCCGTTAGATGTGTTGAAATCTTCCCTGACCACCTAGTTACTTAACAACCCCTTCCCAGAAACCGTGCATGTCAGCACGTATACATCTCAGGGCTTCAACCAATCAGTTTAAATGTATACCCCTTCTCAGGGCTGACCAATCACCCCCTGCCCGAACTGTTCCCGCACATGAATGTGCTAATCATGTTTTACAGTTGTTATTTGATTTTCCCACAGTATATGATTGTCGCGACCCCTTGCCCGCAAGGAAGACGCAACTCAGAAATCTTCTTTCAGCAGTTTATTCAGGCCTTGATTAAAGTATCTTCTAGTGACCCCCCTCCTCCCGAGCGCCCAAGCACAGTCTAATAAAGCCTCCCACGTACCAATCTTAAGCCGCCACATGGATCTTTCTCATAGGGTAGCAAGGGATAGCTTGCCAACTCTCCATAAAAGGAGTTGCTTACTACAGGCCACAATGGAAGCCGGCGCCATCTTCTAATGGCGGCCACAATCTACAACAATGGCTTACCACAGTTCCCCCTTCTATTTTATAAAACAATGCAGGCGAAAGTAGAGGTCCTATCCCACTGTGCAGAAGCGGCTGCAATGTATGGTTCAGTCCTAAGGAGGCGCCTTCCCCAGACCTGACCCCATATCAGCCGACGCCTTTTTTCGTAGGGCGGGGGCGTGGACGTCAAACCCGCATGCAATAGGACATGCTTTCCTTGAGGTCCGTTGAGGGATCACTCAAGTGCAGTGCTTTGCCTCGCATCCTGCATCTTGACGACGGCGAGAAGTAGGGCAACACAGGTAGCCTGGTAACAAAAACAAATTTTTAGTTGGCAACACAATCCCTAAGGCCCAGAGGAAAGTAAAGAGTCTGTAGCCGAGAAGAAAGACCAGTCCTAAAACCCATCTGCGTGCAATGGTAACAAGACCTGCAGAGTGCAAGGGCTATTCAGTACTGGGGGAGAATAAGAAAGAGGACATGCCAATCCCAGTGCACTGTGAAATTAACTTGGGGTGCAATGGCCATGCCCAGAAAATCACTGTTTAAGATGCACAAGCCAGATTTGCGGAGACATGCCATTTTCCAAGGCCGCAAGAGCCTATACAATCATAGCCTTCTCCTGTGTATGGCGAGTTTTAAGGCGACAGAGAAGCCACAAACAAAGTATAATACCGAAGCAACACATTGCCCCCAAAATGCCCACTCCCACCCACTCCTTAAAGAAGGAAAAGGCAGAAGATAGCCAACTGGTGAATTGACCCAAAGTCACTGGTTCGACACGGGTACTATTCAAAACAGCAATTTGAGTTAGTTGAGATTGGAGTAAGTTTTCTGCTTCCATGGACCAGGTTCCAGATAAATATTTCCCGATGATGTGGGAGGCATTCCTGGAATCATTAAATCTGACAGAGGTTATACATAAATGTGCACGTTGATCAACACAACCTAAATATACTAGATCAGACAATTTCTCAACTTGATCTTGAAGCAGATTTATCCTTTGATTAGCAGCCAGAATCCCAGATAAAATGTGTTGATTAATTCTACTTTGAGATGTACGTATGGTGGATGTTTGTTGAATAACCTCATTAAGAGTGGCAGCAGTTTGTACTTGGCTGGCCATGGCTACTCCAGCTGTAACTGCTGCAGCAGCAGATACCGCCACAGCTGTCACTAACTGCCATAATACCAAAATCTTTACGGGCTCTAATCAGTTCAACAATAGGAAAAGATTCCGGATCCACAGTAACTGGGATCGGGACAAAGGTTGGAATTTTCATAATCACTGCCACAGTCCAAGAGCCATTCCAACACTCAGTTAAATAACAGGTAACATTAGAACAATTAAGCATCCCCTGTGATGTATCATTAGCCAAAAGAAACAGGAACGGAGATTGGAGACAGACTGCTGCAGAGGATAACGTAGCATTACTTAATTGTGAGTTATGTGAAATATTTCCAAGTCTCCTACCTCGATCCGAGTCTTGGATACTACCAGAAACATTAAACAACCAGCTTTTGACTCCTCGTAATTGAGCCAAAGTGGAGATATCAGCTGTGGCTCCCTTTTCATTGGAAATTAACCATTGAAACCAAGACCAACCTGTTCCTATAGAGGAATTACAGTTGGAAGAATTATATAAGTATCTTTTATGAGAGGGGGAAAGAGAGAAACCCTTAGAGACCTGATGTTTCTCCCAAGAGTGATCTTGACAAGGCGTGAATGTTTGGGGGGGTATCCTGTTTGTTGATTAGCAAACTTGCCTTGTCCCAAAAGCATATCCTTATCCTAGGCAGGGCGTCTCGCTGCATGATTTTGAGCAGCTTGCTCTACTGCACCCTCTAGCATAAATGCTCTCCAATCCAAAATTTCCCTGGGGAGACACAAGCGCAGACTAGATTAGCCCAATCTGAAGGAGTCATACAAAATCTAGCAAGTCCCTCCACCTGAGTAAGAGTGAAAGCGGCATCCACGCCATAAGTGCGGACAGATTCCGCCAAGGTTTTAATTATCTTAAAGTCTAAAGGCTCATGATATCTTCCCGTGTTATTGTCCTGAAATACAGGGTATGCAAGTCCCATATCTGTATTAACTGTCCTCCAAACTTGTGCATGATAAGATCTCCCGGAATTTTGGCTCCCCCCCACATACGGGGGTGGGGCAACCGGCACCATATCTTTTTCGAGATATTCTACCTCCTCCTCCTCAGAGTGTTGTTGACCAATATTGGATCCCGTCCCCTTTTTACAGTAGGCCTGCGTGCCCTGTAACCCTTGTTTCTTTTTCTTCATTTTTTATCTTGCGTAGTTGTTGTAGGAATATATCAAGGTCCTCAGAACTCTCTGAGCCGCTTGTGTTCGCAGGCGTTTTTAATTCAGCCAAGTCTGGGTAGAGCCTTCTCCTATTTTTAGTTTCAGGCTCTTTTGCCTTCTCACTACTCTTACTCCCAATGCTCTCTGCCACTTCACTATGTGATCCTTCAGACTTTTCCTCATGTAGTTGCTCAAGAACAGCTTGACCCTCACTCACAGCTTTCTGGCATTTACTATCTACTATACATCCTCTAACTAACTTACAAAGTGGTATAACACCACCCTCTAAGGTACCTTGTTCACGAGCGAAATCTAGATCTTTCCCTAATTTGTCCCAGCTAGGTATAGTAAGGCTGCCCGAAAATGCAAATCACGGTGCAGCAATATCTGTCTTCTGTAAAAATCTCTGTAAAGTACTACGTTTCACTTCTAGTCCCTTGGAACGTAACAGGCCATGTAGGACCAGGAGAAGCAGACTTGAAGATGTGGCACCCATGACACAACAAAAGACACACAAAAAACAAAAGTGAAAGTACACAGTGCAGCTGCAATAAAATGTAACGCTCTCTCTTGCTTTACAGAGGAGCTGCCCTGCTTTGATCGCGGATCCCACTTACCTGGGACTAATCCCCGCTTTGATCGTGGATCCCACTTACCTGGGACTAACCGGTGCACCACACCTGACTACTGAAATTTCTGGTTCCCGGGTCTCGGCACCACTTGTCGCGACCCCTTGCCCGCAAGGAAGACGCAACTCAGAAATCTTCTTTCAGCAGTTTATTCAGGCCTTGATTAAAGTATCTTCTAGTGACCCCCCTCCTCCCGAGCGCCCAAGCACAGTATAATAAAGCCTCCCACATACCAATCTTAAGCTGCCACGTGGATCTTTCTCATAGGGTAGCAAGGGATAGCGTGCCATCTCTCCATAAAAGGAGTTGTTTACTACAGGCCACAGTGGAAGCCGGCACCATCTTCTAATGGCAGCCACAATCTACAACAATGGCTTACCACATATGTTGATTTGCTAAAGGAGGCTATGATGTATATAAAGTCCCTGCACTCTCTAAAGATTGTATATAATATCTTCTCAAGTTGTTCTTGGGGCTCTTTGTTCTTTGCTCCTCTGAAGTGAGCTTTGAGCCCCAGCGTGCTGGACCCCAATAAACCATTTGCTGTGGCATGAGACAATAGGTGCTTGGGTTTTCTCATGTCTCCAAATCATATAAAGAATCTATACCTGACAGTCAGTAAGCCTCAAATTGGAGAAGCAGTGCAGTATTAGCGGCAGGGCTATTTGATCACTCCTGAATCAAAGGAAGGGTGTTCAGGCCACCCAATGCCCTTCTGGACTTCAAATATTACCTAGATTTCTGTTTTCATACTTATATTTCACCAGTATATTCTTGTAAATATCGCAGGTTCCCAATACCTTAATTCATCTCACAGAATGATTCCTAAACCAAATCGAACCTGTTATTACCCTTAAACATGCAATATTTCCTCAATCTAACTTAACAGAAGAACAAGGATATTGTTGGTCTTACAATACAGGAATATAGGGGATCTTCCACCTGCTGAGAACCTCAAAGTTCCATGCAGAAATGATCCCTGAAGAAGATGTAGACACCTATGAAAGACCTGAGAGAGCAAAAGTCAACTTCCATGTAAAACAACCTGGTCAAAATGAAGGGATGTGTCTAAAAGCCTCTCTCTTCTTAATGTAGATTAAATCGACCAAACCAGGCCTGTGTGGAGAGCTGTTCCCGGGTGCCTATGGTTGATATACCATTCTATCTTGTGAAAGTGTCACAGGAAGTATGGGCAGCCTCCATCTCATGGAACCCTTGGAAGCAACTGTTAGGACAAAGTGGTTGCCAACGCAGTGACCTCATTCAGTTCGTGAAGGAAGTGACCTATCACACTTCCTTGGTGATGGAACTCTCTGAACTCGGGATCCAGGAAGCCAGGCACCCAGAGCCAGTCCCAGTCCCAGTTCCAGTGGTCTCACTTGTTTGGATTTACCAAGGACAGAGTCAGTCTTTCTTAGTACCTACTGAAGTGAGAATGGCCAAATGCCAGGAGAGCTCTGAAGAGGGGCCTTTTCTGAGAAAGCAGATAGTGGCTCAACCATGGCTCCTGACAACTTCACAGAGTTGGCAAAGAAGACCAGTTCTGAGATAGGACAGGCCATTTTGGTGGAACATAGTATGGCCCAAAAATCAGAGGAAACTCAGGATACTCACAGACATACTTGGGGGAAGGAGGTTCCATTGTGGGTGTCGGTGTGAGTTTGTGGTTTTGTCTCATGTTCTGAGAATAGGTAGGAAAGGCGGTTTGTTTGTTTGGACTGGAATGTTTCTAGAAAGTCGTTTGACAATGCGAGTGTTTCTATGTCTGTGTATCCCACTGAATCTGTTTTTGTAGACATTTGAAAAGCGAATGCATCAATGGTTGTGTCCTGTCTAGTAGAAAGCTTCCCCGCATTCATCTTGCCAAATTAAAGAATCAAGAGCTGCTTGCCTTATGGATGGGCAACACCTATTATCTTCCTAAGTTCCTCTTTTCTTCCTGAATACTGGCCACTCTCCATAATAGCCTCATGGTATTATTTCCAAGATATGTACCACCTCCAAGCTCTGTGACATGATCATGTACTGGAAAGCTGAAGGGAATGAGAGCATCTCAGAAAACTCATATATCAGTGCAACCACTAAAGTCTCAGTGGAGAAACACTACTTTGGACTTTTGTTCTGTTGTCCTGAATGTCAGGAAGGTGTTTGCCTCAGGCCACCCCTGTGTGAAACCTGAAGAAATCAATGTTCAAATGGAAAAGGATGGGCGTCACCTGTGGCTCTTTGCTTAATTGCTTTGGAAATGGATGTGGCTGAATCAGCCTCTTTGCCCTCTGTGAGGCAGTGGCTTAGATTCTCAGCACCTGATGGATCTAAAGAAAGTTTCCAAATGTGCATCCAAAACCAAAATGGCCAAAAGAGCAGTCATTGTGGATGAAGTCTCTCGCCTTCCTCTGTAAGCTTCCTGACCTCCATCAAGTGAGAATAGGGATCCGTTGGGTCAAACCAGTTCTTCAAAGCTCGGCAGAGGCTAGCCAATAGGTGCTTGGGTTTTCTCAGGACACCAATTCACATAAAGAATCTATACCAGACAGTCAGTTGGCCTCAAACTGGAGAAGCAGAGCAGTATTAAAGAAGGGCTATTTGATCACTCTTGGTTCACAGGAAGGGTGTCCAGGCCACCCTGACTTTAGGCAAATGAGGGGCAAGGGAGCTTATTTTGTACACGGTCTTGGGCTGCGCCCGTCATGGAAACCTCTAGCCAGAGGTTATTCAGAGTGTCTATGTTGAAGAAGATGAGGGCCATGTGGGAGTGTTTTGGTTTTAATTGTGGTCATTTGTTGGTGGTTGGAAGAGAATCCTGGGTCCACCTGGGCTGGAATTCTGGTGTGATGCCCCTTAAAGACTGAGTTCTGGAACTGACCTCAGAGAAGTATTGCCATGAATTGTGTTGGGATTTTAGGTGGCCATGCATGAGAGTCGCCATTGGAAACTGAGATCTAAGCCTGGGGTGGCTATTCACCAAGCACTGTCAATCTCAGCCAGGACATCACATGATTTTATTATGAAAGACTTGGCAGCCATTGTTGACAGTCAAAACACACATGGACCTCACATTGTAGACCTCAATGGGCCTGGCTTCATGTGGCCTTTTGGCCACACTTTGGGAAGCCTTGCCTCTGAGAATTCTCCAGAGGTTTCCTTGAAATGTGCTTCCTAAAAATTTAATGGTTCCTGAATGAATTGAAACCCAGTTTCTCCAACTTCATCCTTGAAAAATTTCTAGATAAATACCATGAAATTTTTGAAATTTCCATGACCAGGTGGCACTGGAGAAACTTTGGATGTCCTGTTGCTGATCAAGAGTGTACCAGACAGTGCCTTCCTTGACTGGGTTTCATGAAAATGGTGTAGAACAGAGCTGCCAGTATGGTGGAGCCTGCTGAGTAGTGGGCCCAGAGCTGTGGTGTGCAGTTGTGTGATAAAACATCTGTGGTGGGGTCATGTGGATCTTACTTCGGCTTCCAAATGCTTGTGATTGACATGGTGCAGCCAGCAGACTTTTGTATATTAAGCCATCTTGTTAGATCGAGAGTTTTCAGGGCAATGTTCAGAATCAAGTTGCTACGGTCAAGGGGGCAAGCAATGTGGCATAGAAGCCTGATTGGTGCATTCTCCATCAGACCCTTACCCACCACACGTGACAGAACTCCCTCCAGCACTGTGTTCCAGTTGAACTCCTTGTATTTTGTGAAGCAAATACCAAACTCCCAGTGCAGCAACAAGAAACACAATAAAATTGGAGAATGACCAAATGGCTTCACAGTCTACACGGAAAGATTCTTAGACCCCAGTGGCCACAGCTTACCCACAAAGAGAGAATTCAGCACTGCTGCCTCATGTTCATTGGAAAATAAGAAACCATGTCCTCCATGTAACATAGATGCATACACAGCTTTGATGATCTCACTACAAAGGAAGCTAAAGCTCCTGAAAACAACATATATTTCAAGTGTACAATCTCAAAGACAGTTTCCCAGATGTCTTGAGGCCTGCACACTTCCATGTTTGTGGAGTGTTTACAGTCTCCATTACTTTTGGAAACTCCTCTACCACCTCCAGTGTTGTGAACTCCCGAGCATTTTCCATTCCAGATATGTATTCATAGATTTTCTAACTCTTCTCCTCTAATTGTATCTTACTTGGGGCGAAGGTAATGTCAAGGCATTGTTCTGGATGAGAGTGGGAAGATTTTTTTGTAGCACATATTTGCATACACATTGGATTCATTTTCCAATTATTCATTCAAAATACTTAATCCCTCATAGTAACCCACTCCCTACTAGACTCTGATTACAAATCCTAATATGATGGATAAAAATAGACCAAACCAAATTGAAATACAAGCAGTTCAGAGGATGCCAGGTGTACATTTGGACGTTCCTTTTGCATTATATATGGTAGGAGTTTTAAATCTAGTGAATTTTTGTTGAAACACTTCTCCATGTGTTTTTAAAGTTAACAAATATGTGAATTCATGTCTCCATTTCTCTGTAGCCTAATCAGCACATATATTTTTATATGCACATATAGAATCCTACCTGGTACAACACGTACATTCTTGTGAGGTGGCTGACTTGGCAGATACAAATTGTAAGAAGAGATCACTCCTGTTAAACACTGTTGGAACTGAAAATTCAACCTATGCGTGAGTATCCTAGCTGAACAACATTATACATAAATTCATGTTCAGTGAAATGAATATTTTTAGATCTGTGGATGATATATATTTCATGGTGAATTTCATTTGGCTTGTATATTAATACTTTTTAATTTCTGTGTGTGTATTTTAATGTCTGTATATATGTATATATATATATATATATATATATATATATATATATATATATATTCCAGAGTTTTCAAAATATGAAATAAATGTATCTTATTATGTACTCCCTAAATTCATTAATATTTAAGTGCGTATTTATAATCAAATTTTCATAAAATTATTCTAAGACATATTCATCCTCCTGAAATACGTATTTGTTTCCTAGTACTGAAAACTAAGTTCAGTGAATTGTGCATACATATCCTAATATTTTTACACTAATTGACCCAGGTTAATATAAATGCAAGTAGATTCCTATGGGACATGATGTGTATTTTGACGTTCATTTTTTTTCAACACTTGTACATTACTATTTCCTCAGTTTATGCACATCATAAGATATATATTTCATCCACAAGTTCACAAATTTAAAGGCTTTTGTTTCACTTTCAATCACTTCCTGCTTCAGAACACTTGTATTCCTCCAGGTTACATGACTGGTTTTTCATGAGACTTCTTTCCAAACACATTATTTTCGATTTCCACAATTACCTTTGAAGCAAAACTCACACATTCTTCATGATAAACCATAACCCTAATATTACCATTAGATGTATAACTGGTTTGAATGAATGGATATATATCAATATAAGGTTTCCTGTATATTTTCAGATATCAACTCGAACCATTATTTAAGTTGGAACCAGTTATATTATTTATTTACATTATGGTCTATTCATGCATTATTTCTATATTCATAGACACAGTGTACACCTATTTGTATTCAAAATACTAATTTACACGTCTTCAAAATACTGTTCCTAGAAATGGTGAAAGAAATACTCATGTCACCTGATCTACATATACATTTTATCACAGTAATACTCTGGAAACAAAAAGCAAATGTCACACTTATGATTGTACTAAAGCCTAAATGGAAATTGAACATGGATTACTAAAATCATCGATGTTCAGGTTGCCTATTGCTCTCAAATGTCGATCCTATTGGTGACTACATATTTGTTTCTTTCTAAGATTATATATTCAACCTCAAACCTGTTGAAAATGTCTAATCCTATTATTCACCTTATACTTTGCCTGATTTCCTAATGTCTCTATTGATATATATTTTCCCCAGTTCATCATTGTGACTGCCTCTTAACATGTGCTGATATTTACATTCACTCTCTACATAAAACCCTATTGCTAAAGACCATTTTGTCCAAATCCTATACTCACTCATCTTTCTAAAACTACCGACTATCTTTCTAATCCTAACAACTATCCCTTTTTGACTGCATGTTCTCTTCGACATTCAATCATCCAAGGTACAATGTCCTATACCATTGTATATTGATTTATCTGAGACATCTGTGCAGAAATTAATTCAAAGCTAAGTATCCCAATCAAGGGCACAATGCCCTTCTGGGCATCAAATCTTACCTAGATTTCTGTTTTCATATTTATATTTCAACTGTATATTTTGTAAATATCGCATGTTCCCATAACCATTATTCATCCTGCAGAATTATTCCTAACCCAATCGAACATGTTGTTAACCCTAACCATACACTGTTCGCTCAATCTAACTTTACAGAAGAGCAGGGAAAGAGTTGATCTTTCAATACTGGATTGTAGGGTATCTTCCATCTGATGAGAACCTCAAAGGTCCATGCAGAAATGATACGTGGAGAAGAAGAAGGCAGCTATAAAGGACCTGAGAGAGCAAAAGTCATTTTCAATGTTAAACAACCGGGTCAGGATGAAGAGATGTATCTGAATCAGCCTTTCTCTTCTTAATGTAGAGAAGATGGACAAAACCAGGCCTGTGAGAAGAGCTGTTCCCGGGTGCCTATTGTTGATATACCATTCTAACTTGTGAAACTGTCTCAGGAAGTACGGGCAGTCTCCATCTACTGGGACCCTTAGAAGCAAATATCAGTACACACTTCCTTGGTGATGGAACACTCTGAACTTGGGATCCAGGAAGCCAGGCACCCAGAGTCAGTCCCAGTCCCAGTCCCAGTGGTCTCAAATGTTTGGATTTACCAAGGACAGAGTCAGTCTTTGTTGGTACCTACTGAAGTGAGAATGGCCAAATGCCAGGAGACCTCTGAAGAGGAGCCTTTTCTGAGAAAGCAGGTAGTGGCTCAACCATGGCTCCTGACAACTTCACAGAGTTGGTGAAGAAGACCAGATCTGAGACAGAACAGGCCATTTTTGGGGAACATAGTATGAACCACCAGTCAGAAGACACTCAAGATATTCACCAACATACTTGGGGGAAGGAGGTGCCGTTGTGGGTGTTGGTGTGAGTTTGTGGTTTTGTCTCTTTTCTGAGAATAGGTAGGAAAGACTGTTTGTTTGTTTGGACTGGAATGTTTCTAGAAAGTCGTTTGACAACGTGAGTGTTTCTATGTCTGTGCATTCCACTGTATCTGTGGTTGTAGACATTTGAAAAGCGAATGCATCAATGGTTGTGTCCTGTCTAGTAGAAAGCTTGCCAGCATTCATCCTGCACAATTAAAGAATGGAGAGAGGCTTGCCTTATGGATGGGCAACACCTACTATCTTCCTAAGTTCTTGTTTTCTTCCTGAATACTGGCCACTCTCCAGAATAGCCTCATGGTTTGGTTTCCAAGATATGTACCACCTTCAAGATCTGTTACATGGCCATGTACTGGATAGCTGAAGAGAATAGAAGCATCTCAGAAAACTCACATATCAGTGTGACCATTAAAGTCTCAGTGGAAAAACACTGCATTGGGCCTTTTGCTTACCTATTGTTCTGTTGTCCTGAATGTCAGGAAGATCTTTGCCCCAGGCCACCACTTTGTGAAGCCAGAAGAAAAGAGTTTTCAAATGGAAATGAATGGGCATCACCTGTGGCTCTTTGCTTAATTGCTTTGGAAAGAGATGTGGCTGAATAAGCCTCTTTGCCCTATGTGAGGCAGTGGCTTAGATTCTCAGCACCTGATGGATCTAAAGAAAGTTTCCCAGTTTGCATGCATAATGAAAATGGCCAAAAGAGCAGTCATTGTGGACGAAGTCTCTCGCCTTCCTCTGTAAGCTTCTTGACCTCCATCAAGTGAGAATAGGGATCCTTTGTGTCAAATCAGTTCTTCAAAGCCCTACAGAGGCTAGCACATAAGGGCTTGGGTTTTCTCATGACACCAATTCACATAAAGAATCTATACCAGACAGTCAGTAGGCCTCAAATTAGAGAAGCAGAGCAGTATTAAGAGCAGGACTATTTGATCACTATTGGTTCACAGGAAGGGAGTCCAGGCCACCCTGACTTTAGGCAAATGAGGGGCAAGGGAGTTTATTTGGAAAACTGTCTTGGGCTGTGCCCCTCATGGAAACCTCCAGCCAGAGGCTATGAAGAGTGTCTATGTGGAAGAAGATGAGGGCCATTTCGGAGTGTTTTGGTTTTAATTGTGGTCATTTGTGTGGTGGTTGGAAGAGATGACTAGGTCCACGTGGCTTGAACTCTGGTGTGATTCCCCTTACAGACTGAGTTCAGGAACTGACCTCAGAGAAGTATTGCCATGAATTGTGTTGGGATTTTAGGAGACCACGCATGAGAGTTGCCTTTGGAAACTGAGATCAATGGCCAGGGTGGCTTTCCGCAGAGCATTGTCAATCTCTGCCAGGGCATCACATTATTTTATTCTGAAAGACTTGGCAGCCATTGTTGACAGTCAAAACACACATGGGCCTCACATTGTAGACCTCAATGGGCCTGGCTTCATGTGTCCTTTTGGCCACTCTTTGGGAAGCCTTGCCTCTGAGAGTTGTCCAGAGTTTCCTTGAAATGTGCTTCCTCAAACATTAATGGTTTCTGAATGAATTGAAACCCACAATTTCTCCAACTTTATCCTTGAAAAATGGCTAGATAAATACAATGAAATTTTTGAAATTTTCATGACCAGGTGGCACTGGAGAACCTTTCAATGTCCTCTTACTGATGAAGTGTGTACCAGACAGTGCCTTGATTGACTGGGTTTCATGAAAATGATGTAGAACAGAGATGCCAGTATGTTGGAGCCTGCTGAGTAGTGGGCCCAGAGCTGTGGTGTGCACGTGTGTGATAAAACATCTGTGGTCGGGCCATGTGTATCTGACATTGACTTCCAAATGGCTTGTGGCTGACATTGTGCAGCCAGGAATCACTTATATGTCTGATAACTCTCCATATAAGGCATCTTGTTATATGGAGATGTTTCAGGACAATGTTCAGAATCAGGTGCTATGGTCAAGGGGACAAGCTATGTGGGATAGAAGCCTGGTTGATGCATTCTCCTGCAGACCCTGATCTATTTCATGTGACAGAACTCTCTCCAGCACTGTGTCCCAGCTGAATTCCTTGTATTTTGTGAAGCAAATAACAAACTCCCAGTGCAGCAGCAAGAAACACCATGAAAAGTGGAGGATGACCAAATGGCTTCACAGTCCACACGGGGAGTCACTTAGCCTTCAGTGGCCACAGTTTACCTACAAAGAGTGAATTCAGCACTGCTGCCTCATGTCCTTTGGAAAATAAGAAACCATGTCCTCCACGTCACATAGATGCAGATCCAGCTTTAATGGTCTCATTAGAAAGAAAGCTAAAGCTCCTGACAACAACATATATGTCAAGTGCCCATCCTCAGAGGCAGTTTCTAAGGAAGTCTTTAGGCCGGCAGAGCTGCATGTTTGATAGCGTTTACCTATTAGACCAGGATGCAAGAAAAGACCACTGACTCCAATTAAAATCAAGTTAAAGCAAGCTTATAATTTCCACTGCCCAGGTGGCCTCTCCCTCCCAAAACAGTGGGAACAAGACAGCCACCCAAATTTCCTACAGCCCAGGTTTATAACCCAGAATTTTACACTACAGGGGGGTTACAAATATCAGAACTCTGACAAGCATCACACTAATCGTAGTTTATATATATATATATATATTTTTTTTTTTTTGCTGGCCCCAACATCAGAATTTATGAAAACCATTAGAACCTCAGAGAGGGTCATTGTCTGGCCAGGGAAGGCCAATATTTATGAGGTGTCAATAAAGTTTCATAGAGGGCTGTTCCTGGTCAAAGTGCCAGGCATGGGTGAGTTCAAGGCCACGGGCAGGCATTCCAAGCACGTTCAGAATTTGGTGTAATTTATAGTTAAGCCAAAATTTTCTTTTCATGGCTTTGTGGCAAGATGGATCCAAATTTTAATAAAAGATCAGGTTGGGTCTATCATTCCCCCCTTTTCTAATGTGTCCCTTTCAAATCTTTGATAGGGTAGGGGAAGAGCACTGAGGGAATTTTAATACCTCACGTAACAGTCTCCATATTTTTTGAACTCACACAAAACCAGTCTCCCTGATTTTACCTGACTTAATTAATTACTTAAAATGAAAGTCTATCTATTTTTGGCTCCATTGTTGTAAGAAGAGAGTCGTCACTCATTTTGGCTTCTTCTGAGCTGAGAGAGGGTGACATGAGGGGGCACAGCATGAGGGATATGAGTTGCCTTTTAGAAGTCAATTCGGTTTGAAGTCTGGTTGTGGTAGAACAGTTTGTAAAGTCATCTGGGGATGGGTTCTTCTATGAGAGAAACAAAAACCATGAGTACTGAATAAATGTTGCAGCAGCTGAAACATGTCACTGTATAGATGTCCCCTCATCTGTCTTCAATATCCCCAGTTATCAGGACTTTCAACTTAACTTTTAGTGTCATAGTTGTTTCACCCCATAAGATACAGTTTAATAATTTAATGTCATCTGATCTTGCAAATTCCTTTTACTAGTATGACCTCTGTGTGTAATAGAGAAACCTTTAATTCTGTTATTCAGGGCTGGATAGTTGTTTCACCCCATAAGATACAGTTTAATAATTTAATGTCATCTGATCTTGCAAATTCCTTTTACTAGTATGACCTCTGTGTGTAATAGAGAAACCTTTAATTCTGTTATTCAGGGCTGGATAATCGTACTAGCAAATACCAAGCCTACCTGTGTAGGTTAGGAATATCTGTAGGCCTTAAACAAAAAACTTCTGCCTCTGGTACCTCCTCTTGATAGTCTCTTTTTATACTCATCAGGCATTACTGTCTGAGAATCCTTCTTTGTAGCCTCCAGTCTTACTTATTTTGGGAGGCTACCATAAAGTGTATACGTTAAAATATTATTATAACTATTATTTTTTAAAATGCCCAGGAATGGCTGTATTTTGGGTTTATCTGTCTTTGCTAAGAGTTTAAGATGAAGCAGTAAAACTGACTTTTGTTTCTATCTATTGTTAACAGTCAGTTGAGATTTTATGGGAGTCATTCCTGGGGAAACTTGAGAGCAGCTTCTCAGTTCTGCTAGTGCCATTTGCGCTAGGTGAGTCCAGGTCTTGCTTGACCATGTGGCTTCTCTGGGAAGCATCAGGAATATCTCCCTTCTCTGATGACTCTCTTCTTCGTAGAAAATGCACTGATTGGCTTTCTGTTCTCCAGTGGTCTCATTAATCTTCCTGATCAGGAGGTTATGTGGCTCAGAGTTGCAAAGTTCTTTAGAGAAGTCTCTTGTTGCCTGGATACAGACTGACTCAGAGGGCAAGAGCCAAATATTTGTTTTATTGTCCCTTTTCATTTAAATTAAATTTTAAATCCTAATCTTAAACATCCAGCAAATAAATTTTAACAGCCTTATATTAAGAGTACTGTGCTTTAATGTCTATAATTTAAAATTATTTATCTTTTTATTATTTGGGATCTGTATTTTTCTGTCTGTCTTGTAGGTGATGACTTATTATCTTAAATTAACCAATATTGTGTTCTAAAAGCAACTCTTTTGTAAAACACTAACAGGGAATCTTTAGTTAACTTATAAGGAAATTCAAAATAAAATTAACAAGAGTAAAAATACTTAGTTCGTGTAATAACTACCCTGAATTTTAGGCTGAGTTATACATTATATCCCCTTTTTGAGATCCTAGTAATCTTGACAGAAAAACATAACTTTAAATTAAATAACATCTGACCTACTGCTTTCGTAGTTATTCTCACATGTTGTAAGATGAGACACAGAGCCTTATCTCAGGTAAGGCAGGGCTCTATATAAATCTTAAGTGTTTTAGTTCTAAAGCTGATCTTTGTTTTCTAAATATCATTTTACACAGTTTACATAAGTTGTTTGAGGTCACATGAATATTAGCTAACACCATATGATATCACATTTAAAACATGAATTAAAGAAAGGCTGAAAGTTTTTAACCTTTACATAGATTAGGCGCTCATTAACTTAAAAATATATTTAAATTTTTTCCCAATGTAAAAAGTAACATAAAACTTTATATATCTTATTGATAACAAGTAAATAAATCCCCAATATATATATATATATATATATATATATATATATATATATATATATATATATATATATATTTACCATACAACTTCAGAACACCAGCTTGATGAAATGCTCTTTTAAAGTTTCTACCTTACAGAATTTTATACCTGGAAGATATGAGCACATTAATAGCATCACAATGACATTGATGTTTTTACATTAACCAAGTTTAGCTTTTAAAGAAATGGCAGTAGAGTACTCTAAAATAACAGTACTTATTTAATCAGTTGTTTAATTTTTATGGTTGCCTGTTCTAGAAAAATAAAACTTTATAAACACAATGTTATGGGTAAACTTTTGTTTTAAGAAATTTGTGTCGCTTTATCACATGACTGATTTTTACAATCTTATACAGACTTTAGAACAAACTTATACAGACCTTACTAAATCAATCAGATATCTAACAAAAGTACTCATGAATGAGTAATCCCATATCAAATTTACTTCACTTATTTATCAATATATTAGAGAAATGTATTGAACAGTGTAAACCATTTCTTTGTTAAAGGAAAAGTCCTAGAACCAAGGCATATTAGACATTTTATAGACATTAATATTTTATTAGATTTTTGAGCAGCTAGAAAAACTTGTAAGCTTAAATTTAAAGACATTTATTGTTATTTGCTTATCCAAATTTAAAGTGAATCATTTAAATCACGTGAATTAAAGATCTTTGAATCCACTTTTTAAAATTTGTTTTTATGAGTGCTTTTTTTAATGATCTCTCCTTATATATGTTAATTTGTATATCACATATATGATATATGAACATATGGATATATAGACATACAACACATAACAAAAGTGTGCACAAATAATAATAGTAAGGCCTTGTAGCTTTTCGCAGGTGAAATCTCCATTGCAATATTTCAAAACTCCACTGTTGGTCAAATATAGAACTGATCAGAAAAATATTAACCTAGTTCTGTAGGATCAAAATAATGAGCTCAAAAAAAAATACAGAATCTAAGGAAAAAAATGAGAGTCCTAGAAAAAATGACTGGCCAGTAATTAGTAAATACCATACGATATACCTTTTTTTTCCCACTTAGACATCAGATCAGTCTCCTACTGAGTTTGCAGGCTTCTTTCATTTACATTTCAACATAAGTCCTGGTTGAGTTCTGGAAGGAGCTGGACAAAACTGCTATTCTAAGCAGACACCTCAGGCCTAAGGCACTTTAACCATAATTTTCAGGTGAGGATGTTGAAAATTATGATACAATTTTAAGATAAAATTCACAAAATTTTATACCTTAACATCTTTTTTTGTCAACAGATACCATACTATGATTTACTATCCTTGTCCAAATTAATGCACTGATACACACTGTGACATTTTCCCAGGCTACCCAATTAAAAATTGGTTAAAAAAAAGACTGAATGATTGGGAAGTTACTTGCCAACTTGGAAGTAGAATTCTTTAGTTTTCCATTTTAAGTATTTAAGTTCTCTGGCATGAATTATCTGAAATCATAAACTAAAATATTACCTAAACCCGACTTTTAACTTCAAGATTGTGCAATGCTTCAAAAACCCATTCAGATACCATATTGTTACAATAAAACATCATCCTTTAGACACACATTCAGCTAAGATCATTCCCAAGAAACAATTTATAATATCAACACATTATTGCACGTGTCTTAAATGGCCAGAAACAAAGACAAAAGACAGACAGAAAGGAGCTCCAGACTATGGCTGACAGGACAGAAGCCTTTAAAACAGCAGAAAAGAGAAAAATCTCCTACACCAGTGGCACAATATATGTCCCCACAAGGGCATCAGATGTTTTCACAGAGGGGGAACCTGAAATGCAATATCAAAGGTCTCCATGGTGACTTTACTGCATTTAGTGTCTCCTTTTTCTTTTTCTCTTTTTTAAGAAGACAAAGGTGACATAATACTTAGAGTGCAGGGAAGGAAGGAGGAAATTCACTGAAGCAACAGGACTTCGGCAGCTCCTGGGAGTCCCTCAGTCCCGTCTTTTACTTACAAGATTAGCTCCTCTGGTTCGGTTCCACCCCAAGCACGCTGAATCTCCTAACATTTCAGTAGTCAGCTCTCAAAAATTCCAGGGTCAGGGGCGGTATCAAAATTTGTAACTTAAATTTCGGTTCCGGACCTTGAAGCCAATTAATACCAATTTAATATAAGGACAGGGTTTGAGAAAAAGTAAAAGGGAGGTTTACTGCTTTGCTAACAAAGGAGAAAAACAGGGGACTTTGTCCAAAGTTGTGACTCTCTTGATCTGGAGGGACAAGGGGTTTTAAAGGAGTTTCACTTGTTAACCTGGGAGATACTCAGTTATTAGGTCCCCAGCAGGCATTGCCCTCTGCCGTGGGTGTGCTCCAGACAGCCAGCTAGGGGCTTCTCTCATCCTCCTTAACAAAGGCGGGTATAGTGCATCACATTTCTTTAAAACACAGTCCAAAGGGGTGTCAGGCTTACATGATTTATTACCCATTTTCAAGTCCAATATCCTTAAGTTTTTACCACAGAAATCACACAACAAAACGCACAAAACAAACAAATATAAAACATTTAGAACACAGAACAAAACACACACACAAAAAAAACAGAAACTCAGCAAATAAACAGAAAACCAGAGGAGCAATGCAGCGTCTTGCTAAAGCTCCGGGGTAGGAGCTCCTGCATGCCAGTCGTCACCTCTCTACACTTTCAGAGGTATTCCCTACAGAACAGAACAGAGGAAAGAAGGATTCCTATTACTGTCCCAGACAGGAGTATATGTGAGCCTTCCCAGGCCACCTCTCTGTCATCAGAAGAGTACTCCCTTAACCGGATATCAGATGTTATAAAGGCGCCTCTTACCTATGAAGGCCTTCTCCACCAGGTGCTTGATAATAGTTTTAGTGCGATGGTTCACTGCAGTGATCCACGGACTGAAGGCTCATTCCAAGGTTTTGGAACTTGGCTCTCCAGCCCGGAGTCCTGGAGGATAGGCCAGCTTCAGAATTTCCAGCAGTCTGGCTTTGTGATCTGGTCGGGTCATGTTGCTGGGGAACTCCAAAATGTTAGTCCAGGACACAAGAAAAGACCACTGACTCCAATTAAATCAAATTAAGGCAAGCTTAATATTTCAAGCAGCCGGGCTACCTCTCCCTCTCAAACTGGCGGGAACAAGACAGCAACCCCACCTTTCCTACAGCCCAGCTTTATAGCCCAGAAAGTTACACAAAAGGAGGGTTACAGAAAACAGAACTTTGACAAGCATCACACTAATTGTAGTTTACATTTTTTTTTCTGGCCCCAGCATCAGAAATTATGAGGACCATTAGAGCCTCTGAGAGGGTCGTTGTCTGGCCAGGGAAGGCGAATATTTATGAGGTGTCATTAAAGTTTCAGAATGGACTGTTATCTGGTCAGAGAGCCAGGCATGGGTGAGTTCAAAACATGGTCAGGCATTCTAAGCAGGTTCAGAATTTGCAGTAATTTATACTAAAGCAAAAATTATCTTTTCATGGCTTTGTGGCAAGATGGCTCACAATTTTAATGAAAGATCATGTTGGGTGATCAACCCTGTCCCTTACTTTTGGAAAATCCTCTACCACCTCCAAGGTTGTGAACTCCTGAGCATTTTCCATTCCAGATATGTATTCACAGAATTTCTAACTCTTCTTCTCTAATTGTGTCTTACTTGGGGCGAAGGTAATGTCAAGCCATTGTTCTGGATGAGAGTGGGAAGAATATTGTGCAGCACATAATTGTATACACATTGGATTCACTTTCCAATTTTCCAATTGAAATACTGAATTCCTGACAATAACCCATACCCTTCTAGACGCTAACTACAAATACTAATATGATGGAGAAAAATAACCCAAACGGAATTGAAATATAAGCAGTTCAGAGGAGGCATGGTGTATATTGGACTTGCCTTTTGCAAGATAAATGGTAGGTGTTATAAATCTAGTCATTTTTTAATTGAAATTGTTTTATATGTGTATTAAATTAACAAATATGTGAATTCCTATCTCCCTTTCGCTGTAACCTATTCAGCACATTAATTTTTATATGCACATATAGAATCCTACCTGATATCACACGTACATTTTTGTGAGGTGCCTGACATTGCAGATACAAATTGTGAGAAGAGATCACTCCACCTAAACGCTGTTGGAACTGAAAATTCAAGCTAATGGTGAGCTTCCTAGTTTAATAACATTATACATAAATCCATGTTCAGTAAAATGAATATTTTTGGATCTGTGGATGATATATATTTCATGGTGAAATTTGATTGGCATATATAATTCTACTTTTGAATGTCTTTGTGTGTGTTTGTGTGTGTGTGCGTATATATATATACACACACACACACACAAACACACAATATATAAATCTCTAGATTTTTCAAAATATGAAATATATGTGTCTTATATACACTCCCTAAATTCATTCATGTTCATGTATGTGGATTAATATTCAACTTTTCACAAGATTATTCTCAGAAATATTCATCCACCTGAAATATATATTTGTTTTCTAGTACTGAAAACTAACTTCAGTGAAAGGTGCAAACAAATCCTAGTATTTCTACATTAACTGACCTAGTTTAACATCAATGCAAGTAGATTCCTATGGGACATGATGTGTATTTTGACATTAATTATTATTCAACACTGGTACATTACTATTTCTTCAGTTTATACACATCATAGGATATATATTTCATCCACTACTTAGCAAATTTATAGTCATTTGTTTCACTTTCAATCACTTCTTGCTCCAGAACACATGTATTTCCCTATGTTTCTTGACTGGTCTTTTCATGAGACTTTTTTTCAAATATATTATTTTCGATTTCCATGATCAATTTTTAAGCAAAACTCACACACCCTTCATGATAAAACATAACCCTAAGATGACCATTAGATATATAACTGGTTGGAATGATTGATTGTGTATCATTATAACATTTCTTATATATTTTCAGATATCCATTCAATCCATTATTTAAAGTGGATCCAGTTATATTATTTATTCCCAGTATGGTCTATTCATGCGTTATTGCTATATTCATAGACAGAGGGTATACCTATTTGTACCCCAATACAAATTTATATGTTCTCAAAATATTGCTCCTGGAAATGGTGGAAGAAATACTCATGTCACGTGATATACATATACATTTTATCACAGAAATATTCTGGACACAAAAAGCAAAGGTCACACTTTCAATTGTACCAAAGCCTAAATGCAAAGTGAGCATGGATTACTAAAAACATACATGTCCAGGTTGCCTAATGCTCTCAAATGTCAATCCTATTGGTGACTACATATTTGTTTCTTCCTAAGATTATATGTTCAACCTCAAGCCTGTTGAAAATGTCTAATCCTATCACTCACTTTGTACTTTGCTTGATTTCCTAATGTCTTTATTGATATCTGCTTTCCCTCATATTTTTCCCAGTTCATCATTATGACTGACTCTTCACATGTGCTGACATTTACACTCACTCTCTAACCGAAACCCTATTGCTAAAAAACTTTTTGTCCAAATTCTATACTCACTCTTCATTCTAAACCTAACGAGTACCTTCCTCATCGTACTGAATATCGCTTTTTGACTGGATGTTCTCTTCAACATTCAATCATCCAAGGTACAAGGTCCTATGCCATTGTATATTGATTTATCTGAGACAACTGTGCAGCACATAACTCAAAGCTAAGAATACCACTTAAGGGTCCAATTCCCTTCTGGGCTTCAAATCTTTCCTAATTTTCTGCTTTCATACTTATATTTCACCTATATACTCTTGTAAATATCGAAGGTTGCCAATACCATTATTCATCTCGCAAAATGATTCGTAACCCAAATCAAACATGTTATTAACCCTAAACATACACTGTTCCCTCAATATAACTTACAGAAAAGCAGGGCAGAGTTGGTCTTACAATATAGGAATGTAGGTGATCTTCCACCTTCTGAGAACCTCAAAGATCCATGGAGAAATGATCCTTGGAGAAGATTTATGCAGCTATGTAGGACCTGAGAGAGCAATAGAAATCTTCCATGGCAAACAACCTGGTCAGGATGAATTGATGGGTCTAAATCAGCCTCTCTCTTCTTATTGTAGAGAAGTTGGAAGAAACCAGGCCTGTGTGGAGAGCTGTTCCCGGGTGCCTAAGGTTGATATTCCATTCTAACTTCTGAATGTGTCACAGGATGTTGGGGCAGCCTTCATCTCATGGGAACCTTGGAAGCAACTGTTAGGACAAAGTGGTTTTCAAGGCAGTGACCTCATTCAGTTCCTGAAGGAAGTGACCTCTTCTCACTACCTTGGTGATGGAATTCTCTGAACTTGGGATACAGGAAGCCAGGCACCCAGAGCCAGACCCAGTCCTAGTCCCATTGGGCTAACTTGTTTGCTTTTCCAAAGAACAGAGTCAGTCTTTCTTGGTACCTACTGATGTGAGGATGGCCAAATGCCAGCAGATCTCTGAAGAGGTACCTTCCCTGAGAAAGCAGGTAGTGGCTCACCGCTGTCTCCTAACAACTTCACAGATTTGGCCAAGGAGACCAGATCTGAGACAGGACAGGCCATTTCGGGGGAACATAATATGGCCCACCAGTCAGAAGACACTCTGGATAGTCACAGACCTACTTGGGGGAAGGAGGTGGCTTTGCCGTTGTGGGTGTGAGTTTGTGGTTTTTTTCTCATGTTCTGAGAATAGGTAGGAAAGGCGTTTTTTTTTTGGTGTGGAGTGGACTGTTTCTAGTAAGTCCTTTGACATTGGGAGGGTTTCTATGTCTGTGTATCCCACTGTATCTGTGGTTGTAGACATTAGAAAAGAGAATGCATCAATGGACTTGTTTTCTCTAGTAGAAAGCTTCCCCACATTAATACTGCCCAATTGATTAATGGACTTCACTTTGCCTTATGGATGGGCAACACCTACTGTCTTCTTAAGTTACTCTTTTCTTCGTGAATTCTGGCCACTCTACAGAATACGCTCATGGTTTTGTGTCCCAGATATGTAACACCACAAGGCTCTGTGACATGGCCATGTACTGGATAGCTGAAGAGAATGAGAGCATCTCAGAAAACTCAGATATCAGTGTGACCAGTAAAGTCTCAGTGAAGAAACCCTTCTTGGGCCATTTGCTTACTTCTGATTCAATTACCCTGAATGTCAGGAAGGTCTTTGCCTCATGCCAACCCTTTGTGAAGCCTGAAGAAAACTGTTTTCATATGGAAATGAATGGGCTTCACCTGTGGCTCTTTGCTTAATTGCTTTGGAATGGGATGTGTCTGAATCAGTCTCTGGTCCTTGTGTGAGGCTGTGACTTAGATTCTCAGCACCCAATGGATCTGAATAAAAATCCCATGTGCTTCCCAAACCGAAATGGCCAAAAGAGAAGTCACTGTGGATGAATTTTTTTGCCTTCTTGTTTTAGGTTCCTGACCTCCATCAAGTGAGAATAGGGATCCTTTGGATTAAATGAGTTCTTCAAATCCATGCAGAGGCTAGCCCATATTTGCTTGGGTTTTCTCATGACTCCAAATCACTTAAAGAATCCATACCTCACAGCCAGTAGGCCTCAAATTGGAGAAGCAGAACACTTTAACAGCAGGAATATTTGATCACTCCTGGTTCACAGGAGGAGTGTCCAGGCCACCATGATTTTAGGCAAATGAGGGGCAAGTGAGCTTATTTTGGACACTTTCTTAGGCTGTGCCCCTCATAGAAATCTCCAGCCAGAGGTTATGAAGAGTGTCTTTATGGAAGAAGATGAGGGCCCTGTGGGAGTGTTTTGATTTTAATTGTGGTCATTTTTGTGGTGGTTGGAAAGAATGACTGGGTCCACCTGAGCTTGAACTCTGGTGTGATTCCCCTTAGAGACTGAGTTCTAGAACTGAACTCAGAGAAGTATTGCCATGAATCGTGTTTAGATTTTAGAAGGCCATGCATGAGACTCACCCATGAAAACTGAGATCTAGGCCCAGGGTGTCTTTCCACAAAACAATGGGAATCTCAGGCACGATATCACATGATTTTATTCTGAAAGATTGGCAGGTATAGTTGAGAGTCAAAACACACATGGACCTCACATTGTAGACCTCAATTTGCCTGGCTTCATGTGACCTTTTGGCAACTCTTTGAGAAGCCTTGTCTGTGAGTGTTCTCCAAAGCTTTCATTGAAATGAGCTTTCTCAACACTTAATGGTTCCTGAATGATTTGAAACCCACAGTGCCTCCAACTTAATCTTTGAAAAATGGCTAGATAAATACCATGAAATTTTTGAAATTCCCATGACCAGGTGGCACTGGAGAAACTTTGGAAGTCCTGTGGTTGATCATGTGTATACCAGAGAATGCCTTGTTTTACTGGGTTTTATGTAAATGGTGTAGAACAGAGATGCCAGTAATTAGTATCCTGCTGAGTAGTGGGCCTAGAGCAGTGGTGGGCAGGTGTGTGATAAAACACTATGGTGGGGCCATGTGGATCGGCCATTGGCTTCCAAATGGATTATGACTGACATAGTGCAGAAATCAGACACTTATATGTAAAGGCATTTTTTATATGGAGAGGTTTCAGGGCAATGTTCAGAATCAGTTAACTATGGTTATTGGGGCAAGCTATGTTGGATAGAAGTATGGTTGGTGCATTCTCCTGCAGACCCTGACCCACCACACGTGACAGAACTCCCTCCAGCACTGTATTCTAGTAGAACTCCTTGTATTTGGTGAAGCAAATACCAAATTCCCAGTGCAGCAGCAAGAAACACCACGAAAAGTGGAGGATGACCAAATGTCTTCAGAGTCCACACGAGGAGACACTTAGCCTCCAGTGGCCACAGTTTACCTACAAAGAGAGAATTCAGCACTGCTGCCTCATGGTCGTTGGAATATAAGAAACCATGTCTTCCAGGTCACATAGATGCAGACCCATCTTTGATGGTATCACTACAAAGGAAGTTAAAGCTCATGACAACAACATATATTTCAAGTGCCCAACCTCAGAGGCAGTTTCCCAAGAACTCTTAGGCCAGCAGAGCTCCATGTTTGTGGAGTGTTTACCCTGTTCTTTACTTTTGGAAACTCCTCTACCACCTCCAAGGTTGTGAACTCCCGAGCATATTCCATTCCAGATATGTATTCACAGATTTTCACACTTTTCTACTCTAATTGTGTCTTACTTGGGGCCAAGCTAATATCAAGGCATTGTTCTGAATGTGAGTGGAAAGATTTTTGTGTAACACATATTTACATACACATTCGATTCATTTTTCAATTTTCTATTTGAAATACTGAAGCCCTGAAACTAACACATACCCTACTATACTCTGACTTATAATTCTAATATGATGGTGAAAAATAACCCAAACAGAATAGAAATACAAGCAGTTCCGAGGAGGCATGGTGTATTGTTACAATTGGTTTTTGCATTATATAGTGTAGGAGTTATAAATGTAGTCAATTTTTTTGTTGAAATAGTTCTACATGTGTTTTTAAAATTAAAAAATATGTGAATTCCTGTCTCCCTTTCTCTGTAGCCTATTCAGCACATGTATTTTTATATGCACATATAGAATTCTACCTGGTACCACACGTACATACTTGTGAGGTAACTGAATTGGCAGATGCAAATTGTCCTAAAGGATCACTCCTCCTAAATGCTGTTGGAACTAAAAATTCAACCTATGGGTGAGCTTCCTAGTTGAATATCATTATACATTAATCCATGTTCAGTAAAATGAATATTTTTCGATCTGTGGATTATATATATTTCATGATGAATTTCGATTGGCATATATATTGCTACTTTTTTTTCTTTTATTGGTTGCTCAAAACATTACAAATCTCTTGACATATAATATTTCTTACATTAGATTCAAGTGGCTTATGAACTCCCATTTTTAGCCCAAATAGAGATTACAGAATCACATCGGTTACACATCCACATTTTTACATAATGCCCTATTAGTTACTGTTGTATTCTGCTACCTTTCCTATACTCTACTATCTCCCCTCCCCTCCCTTCCTATCTTCTCTTTTTCCCCCATCTACTGTAATTCATTTCACTCCATGTTTATTTTCCCATTCCACTCACAACGATATGTAATTTTGTGTAACAATGAGGGTCTCCCTCCATTACCATGCAATTACCCTTTTCTCTTACTTACCCTCCCACCTCATGTCTCTGTTTAAAGTTAATCTTTTCTTCCTGCTATTGCTCCCTGCTCTGTTCTTAGTTGCTCTCATTATATCAAAGAAGACATTTGGTATTTATTTTTTAGGGATTGGCTATTTTCACTAAGCATAATCTTCTCCAGTGCCATCCGTTTTTCTGCAAATTTTATGATTTTGTCATTTGTTAGTGCTGCGTAATACTTCATAGTGTATAAATGCCACATGTTTTTTATCCATTCATCTATTGAAGGGCATCTGGGTTGGATCCACAGTGTTTCAGTTGTGAATTGTACTGCTATGAAAATCGATGTGGTAGTATCCCTGTATTACTCTCTTTTAAGGTCTTCAGGGAATAGTCCGAGAAGGGCAATAGCTGAGTCAAATTGTGGTTCCATTCACAGCTTTCCCAGGAATCTCCATACTGCTTTCCAAATTGGCCACACCAGTTTACAGTCCCACCAGCAATGTACAAGAGTATCTTTTACCCCACATCCTTGCCAGCACTTGTTGTTTGAATTCATAATGGCTGCCAATTTACTGGAGTGAGATGGTATCTTAGGGTGATTTCGATTTGAATTTCTCTGACTGCTAGAAATGGTGAGCATTTTTTATGTACTTGTTGATTGATTCTATGTCCTCCTCTGAGAAGTGTCTGTTCAAGTCCTTGACCCATTTTTTTAATTGGGTTATTTGTTATCTTATTGTCTATTTTTTTGAGTTCTTTGTATATTCTGGATATTAGGGCTCTATCTGAAGTGTGAGGAGTAAAAATTTGTTCCCATAATGTATGCTCCTTATTTACCTCTCTTATTCTTTCTCTTGCTGAGAAAAAACTTTTCAGTTTAAGTAGTCCCATTTGTTTATTCTTGTTATTAACTCTTGTGCTATGGGTGTTCTATAAAGGAATTTGGAGCCCAACCCCATAATATGTAGATCAGAGCCAACTTTTTCTTCTATCAGACACAGAGTCTCTGATTTGATATCTAGCACCTTGATCCACTATGAGTTAACTTTTGTGCATGGCGACAGAAAGGAATTCAGTATCATTTTGTTGCATATGGATTTCCATTTTTCCCAACACCATTTGTTGAAGATACTATATTTCCTCCATTGCATGCTTTTAGCTCCTTTTTCAAATATAAGATAGTTGTAGCTTTTTGGATTAGTCTCTGTGTCCTCCATTCTGTACCATTGGTCCACCCGCCTGTTTTGGTACCAGTACCATGCTGTTTTGTTTTTGTTGTTGTTTTATTTTGTTTTTTTTAATTAATTTTATTGTAGGTTGTTCAAATCATTACATAGTTCTTGATATATCATATTTCACACTTTGATTCAAATGGGATATGAGCTCCCATTTTTACCCCATATACAGATTGCAGAATCACATCAATTGCACAACCATTGTTATTCATATTGCCATTCTGGTGACTGTTGTATTCTTCTGCCTTTCCTATCCTCTACTATCCCCCCTCCCCCTCCCCTCCCCTCTTCTCTCTCTACCCCCTCTACTGTAATTCATTTCTCCCCCTTATATTTTTCCTCCTTTCCCCTCACTTCCTCTTGTATGTAATTTTCTATACCCCTGAGGGTCTCCTTCCATTTACATGCAATTTCCCTTCTCTCTCCCTTTCCCTCCCACCTCTCATCCCTGTTTAATGTTAATCTTCTTCTCATGCTCTTCGTCCCCACTCTGTTCTTAGTTACTCTCCTTATATCAAAGAAGACATTTGGCATTTGTTTTTAAGGGATTGGCTAGCTTCACTTAGCATAACCTGTTCTTATGCCATCCATTTCCCTCCAAATTCTATGATTTTGTCATTTCTTAATGCAGAGTAATACTCCATTGTGTATAAATGCCACATTTTTTTATCCATTCTTCTATTGAAGGGCATCTAGGTTGGTTCCACAGTCTTGCTATTGTGAATTGTGCTTCTATGAACATGGATGTAGCAGTGTCCCTATAGTGTGCTCTTTTTAGGTCTTTAAGGAATAGACCGAGTAGGGGAATAGCTGGATCAAATGGTGGTTCCATTCCAAGCTTTCCAAGAAATCTCCATACTGCTTTCCAAATTGGGCGCACCAATTTGCAGTCCCACCAGTAATGTACAAGAGTACCCTTTTCCCGACATCCTCGCCAGCACTTGTTGTTGTTTGACTTCCTAATGGCTTCCAATCTTACTGGAGTGAGATGGTATCTTAGGGTGGTTTTGATTTGCATTTCTCTGACTGCTAGAGATGGTGAGCATTTTTTCATATACTTGTTGATTGATTGTATGTCCTCCTCTGAGAAATTTCTGTTCAGGTCCTTGGCCCATTTGTTGATTGGGTTATTTGTTATCTCATTGTCTAATTTTTTTAGTTCTTTGTATATTCTGAATATTAGGGCTTTGTCTGAAGTGTGAGGAGTAAAGATTTGTTCCCAGGACGTAGGCTCAATATTTACCTCTCTTATTGTTTCTTTTGCAGAGAAAATCTTTTTAGTTTGAGTAAGTCCCATTTGTTGATTCTAGTTATTAACTCTTGTGCTATGGGTGTCCTATTGAGGAATTTGGAGCCCGACCCCACAGTATGTAGATCAGAGCCAACTTTTTCTTCTATCAGACGCCATGTCTCTGATTTGATATCAAGTTCCTTGATCCACTTTGAGTTATCTTTTGTGCATGGCGAGAGAAAGGGATTCAGTTTCAATTTGTTGCATATGGATTTCCAGTTTTCGCAACACCATTTGTTGAAGATGCTAGCCTTCTTCCATTGCATGCTTTTAGCCCCTTTATCGAATATAAGATAGTTGTAGTTTTGTGGATTGGTTTCTGTGTCCTCTATTCTGTACCATTGGTCCACCCGCCTGTTTTGGTACCAGTACCATGCTGTTTTTGTTACTATTGCTCTGTAGTATAGTTTGAAGTCTGGTATAGCTATACCGCCTGATTCACACTTCCTGCTTAGCAATGTTTTTGCTATTCTGGGTCTTTTATTTTTCCATATGAATTTCATGATTGCTTTCTCTATTTCTACAAGAAATGCCATTGGGATTTTGATTGGCATTGCATTAAACCTATTGAGAACTTTTGGTAATATGGCCATTTTAATGATGTTAGTTCTACCTATCCATGAACAGGGTATATTTTTCCATCTTCTAAGATCTTCTTCAATTCTCTGTTTAGGGTTCTGTAGTTTTGAATGTATAAGTCTTACACCTCTTTTGTTAGGTTGATTCCCATGTATTTTATTTTTTCTGAGGATATTGTGAATGGGGTGCTTGTCCTCATTTCCATTTCAGAGGATTTGTCGCTGATATACAGGAATGCCTTTGATTTATGCATGTTGATTTTATATCCTGCCACTTTGCTGAATTCATTTATTACCTCTAATAGTTTCTTTGTAGACCCTTTTGGCTCTGCTAGGTATAGAATCATGTCATCTGCAAATAGTGATAATTTGAATTCTTCTTTTCCTATTTTTATGACTTTAATTTCTTTCGTCTAATTGCTCTGGCCAGTGATTCGAGAACTATGTTGAACAGAAGTGGTGAGAGAGGGCATCCCTGTCTTGTTCCAGATTTTAGAGGGAATGCCTTCAGTTTTTCTCCATTCAGAATGATGCTAGCCTGAGGCTTAGCATAGATTGCTTTTACAATATTGACGTATGTTCCTGTTATCCCTAGTTTTTCTAGAGTTTTGAACATAAAGGGATGCTGTACTTTGTCGAATGCTTTTCCCGCATCTATCGAGATGATCATATGGTTCTTATTTTTAAGCCTATTGATGTGGTGAATAACATTAATTGATTTCCGTATATTGAACCAACCTTGCATCCCATGGATAAATCCTACCTGATGATGGTGCACAATTTTTTTGATATGTTTTTGTATCCGGTTCGCCAGAAGTTTATTGAGGATTTTTGCATCTAGGTTCATTAGAGATATTGGTCTGTAGTTTTCTTTCTTTGGAGTGTCTTTGTCTGGTTTAGGAATCAGGGCGATGTTGGCCTCTTAGAATGAATTTGGAAGTTCTCCCGATTTTTCATTTTCCTGAAATAGCTTGAAAAGTATTGGTATTAGTTCCTCTTTAAAGGTTTTGTAAAACTCTGCTGTATACCCATCCGGTCCTGGGCTTTTCTTAGTTGGTAGTCTTTTGATGGTTTCTTCTATTTCCTCAATTGATATTGGTCTGTTTAGGTTGTCAATATCCTCCTGACTCAATCTGGGCAAATCATATGACTTAAGAAATTTATCGATGCCTTCACTATCTTCTATTTTATTGGAGTATAAGGATTCAAAATAATTTCTGATAATCTTCTGTATTTCTAAAGTGTCTGTTGTAATATTGCCTTTTTCATCCCGTATGCTAGTAATTTGAGTTCTCTCTCTTCTTCTCTTCGTTAGCGTGGCTGAGGGTCTGTCAATTTTATTTATTTTTTCAAACAACCAACTTTCAGTTTTGTCAATTTTTTCAATTGTTTCTTTTGTTTCGATTTCATTAATTTCAGCTCTGATTTTAATTATTTCTTGTCTTCTACTTTTTTGCCTTTGTTTTGCTCTTCTTTTTCTAGGACTTTGAGTTGAAGTATTAGATCATTTATTTGTTGTTTTTTTTTCTTTTTTTAAGGATTGAACTCCAAGCAATAAATTTTCCTTTTAGAACTGCTTTCAATGTGTCCCATAGATTCCGACATGTTGTGTCTGTGTTTTCATTTATCTCTAAGAATTTTTCAATTTCCTCCTTGATGTCTTCTATAACCCATTGATCATTCAGTAACCTATTTTTCATTCTACAAGTGATGCATGATTTTTCCTTACTTCTTTTATCGTTGATTTTCAATTTCATTCCATTATGTTCAGATAAGATGCATGGTATTATCTCTACTCCTTTATATTGTCTAAGAGTTGCCCTGTGACATAATATAAAATCTATTTTTGAGAAGGATCCATGTGCTGCTGAGAAAAAAGTGTAACTGCTTGATCTTGGGTGGTATATTCTATATATGTCAATTAAGTCCAGGTTATTAATTATGTTATTGAGTTCTATAGTTTCCTTATTCAACTTTTCTTTCGACGATCTATCCAGTTGTGAGAGAGGTGTGTTGAAGTCTCCCATAATTATTGTATGGTGGTCTATTAGACTCTTGAACTTGAGAAGAGTTTGTTTGATGAACATAGCTGCACCATTGTTTAGGGCATGTATATTTATGATTGTGATGTTTTGTTGGTGTATGGTTCCCTTGAGCTGTATGTAGTGTCCCTCTTCATCCCTTTTGATTAACTTTGGCTTGAAATCTATTTTATATGATATGAGTATGGACACTCCTGCTTGTTTCCAAAGTCCATATGAGTGATATGATTTTTCCCAACCTTTCACCTTCAGTCTATGTATGTCTTTTCCTATCAAATGCGTCTCCTGAAGCCAGCATATTGTTGGGTCTTGTTTGGTGATCCATTCTACTAGCCTGTGTCTCTTAATTGGTGAGTTTAAGCCATTAACATTTAGGGTTATTATTGAGATATGGGTTGTTCTTCCAGCGATATTTGTTTATTTATGTTCCTAAACATGGTTTGTTTTCCTCTTTGATTATCCCCAGCCTTTACTGTACTCCCTCCCGCTGTTGGTTTTCATTGATATTTTCCATTTCCTCTTCCTGTAATATTTTGCCGAGGATGTTTTGAAGAGATGGTTTTCTAGCTGCAAATTCTTTTCACTTTTGTTTATCGTGGAAGGTTTTAATTTCATCTTCCATACTGAAGCTTAATTTTGCTGGATACACAATTCTTGGTTGGAACCCATTTTCTTTCAGTGTTTGAAATATGTTATTCCAGGATCTTCTAGGTTTCAGAGTCTGTGTTGAAAGATCAGCTGTTATCCTGATTGGTTTACCCCTAAATGTAATCTGCTTCCTTTCTCTTGTAGCTTTTAAAATTCTCTCCTTATTCTGTATGTTGGGCATCTTCATTATAATGTGTCTAGGTGTGGATCTCTTATGATTTTGCACATTCGGCATCCTGTAGGCTTCTAGGATTTGGGATTCTGTCTCATTCTTCAAGTCTGGGAAGTTTTCTCGTATTATTTCATTGAATAGATTGCTCATTCCTTTTGTTTGGACCTCTATACCTTCCTGTATCGCAATGACTCTTAAGTTTGGTCTCTTTATGTTATCCCATATTCTTGAATGTTCTGCTCATGGTTTCTTAACAGCTTTGCTGAGCTGTCTATGTTCTTCTCCAGTTGAAATACTTTGTCTTCATTGTCTGATGTTCTATGTTCTAAGTGTTCTACTCTGCTGGTAGTATTCTCAATTGAGTTTTTAAGTTGGTTTATTGTTTCCTGCATTTCCAGGATTTCTGTTTGTTTGTTTTTTATAACCTCGATCTCCCTGTATAATTGATCTTTTGCTTCTTGGATTTGTTTATGTAATTCATTTTCGAAGTGGTTGAATTGGTCTTTCATTGTCTGATTTTGCTGTCTAATGTCTTCCTTGAGACTCCAGATTATCTGAAGCATGTATATCCTGAATTCTTTATCTGGCATTCCATCTGCTGCAGATATTACCTCTTCTAAAGTTGAGTTGACCTGCATTGCTTGTGGTCCTTTCTTTCCTTTTCTTTTCATACTGATCGCGTTTCTTTCTGCTTGGTGAAACTGTTGTGTTATTGATTTTTCCCCCTATATATTTATATTGCTCTTGTATAGTTGCAAAGTTTCCCTCGCAGGCTTTGGCGGTGGTTCTGCCCCTCCTCCAATTGGGGCAATGTGCCTACCATGCCGGCAGGTCGCTGTGCCTGTACTTTCGGTCTGCCTGTTCTTTCGGTGGTCACAGGTCCGCCTATCTTGCAGGCGTGAGCAGCGGCTCTGCCCCTCCGCTGGCCGCTAGGCCTGTTCTGTCTGTCGTTTGCAGGTCTGTCTACCTAACAAGCGCTGGTGGCGGCCCTGCCCCTCCTCCAACCGGGGTGATGTGTCAGACGGGCCACTGGGCCTGTTTTGTCAGTGGTCACGGTACCGCCTACCTTGCAGGTGCGTGGGGCAACAGTGCCCCTCCGCAGGTTTCTGGGCCTGACCTGCCGGTGGGTAGCATATCATTCATTTTTTAGTTCTAGTAGTTTTTGTAGACCCTTTTGTGTCTTCTATGTTTAGAATAATGTCACCCGAAAATAGTGATAATTTACGTTGTTATTTTCCTATTTTTATGCCTTTTATTTCTTTAGTCTGTCTAATTGCTCTGGCCAGTGTTTTGAGAACTATATGGAAGAGAAGTGGTGAGAGAGGGTATCCCTGCCTTGTTCCAGATTTTAGAGGAAATGCCTTCAATTTTTCTGCATTCATAATGATGCTAGCTGAGGCTTTGCATAGATAGCTTTTACAATGTCGAGGTAATTTCCTGTTATCCCTAGTTTTTCTAATGTTTTGAACATAAAGGGATGCTGTACTTTGTCAAGTGCTTTTTTTGCTTCTAACGAGATGATCATATTTTTCTTATCTTTAAGTCTATTGATGTGGTGAATAACATTTATTGATTTCCGTATATTGAACCATCGTTGCATCCCAGGGATGAATCCTACTTGATCATGTTGCATAATTTTTTTGATGTGCCTTTGTATTCGATTCGCCAGAATTTTATTGAGGATTTTTGCATGTAGGTTCATCAGATATATTGGTCTGTAGTTTTCTTTCTTTGAGGTGTCTTTTTCTGATTTCGGAATCAGCGTGATGTTGGCCTCATAGAATGAATTTGGCAGAGCTCCCTCTTTTTCTCTATCCTGAAATAACTTGAAAAGTATTGTTATTAAATCTTCTTTAAATGTTTTGTAAAACTCCGCTGTATAGACATCCGTTCCTGGGCTTTTCTTGGTTGGTAGTCTTTTGATTGCTTCTTCTGTTTCATCCATTGACATTGGTCTGTTTAAATTGTGTGTATCCTCCTGACTCAGTCTGGGCGAATCATATGACTTAAGAAATTTGTTGATGTCTTCACTCTATTCTATTTTATTGGAATATAGGTTTTCCAAATAATTTCTAATTGTCTTCTGTATTTCGGAAGCATCTGTTGTAATATAGCCTTTTTCATCCCATATGTTAGTAATTTGAGTTCTCTCTCTTCTTCTCTTCATTAGCATGGCTAAGGGTCTGTCGAACATATATATTTTTTCGAAGAACCACCTTTTAGTTTTGTTAATTTTTTCAATAGTTTCTTTTGTTTCAATTTCGTTGATTTCTGCTCTGATTTTAATTATTTCTTGCCTTCTGCTACATTTTCTGTTGTTTTGCTCTTCCTTTTCTAGGGCTTTGAGTTAAAGTGTGAGCTCATTTATTTGTTCGGTTTTACTTTTTTTCAGGAATGACCTCCAGGCAATGAATTTCCCTCTTAAAACTGCTTTCATTGTGTCCCATAGATTCCGATATGTTGTGTCTGTATTTTCATGTATCTCTAAGAATTTTTTGATTTCCTCCTTTATATCTTCTGTAACCCACTGATCATTCAGTAACATATTGTTAATTTTCCATATGATGTAGGATTTTTCCTTCCTTCTTTTATCATTGATTTCCAGTTTCATTCCATTATGATCAGATAAAATGCATGGTATTATCTCCACACCTTTATATTTACTGAGGGTTGCCCTATGGCATAATATATGGTCTATTTTTGAGAAGGATCCACGTGCTACTGAGAAAAAAGTATATCCACTTGATGATGGTTGATATATTCTATATATGTCAGTTACATGTAGGTTATTGATTGTGATATTGAGTTCTATACTTTCTTAATTCAACTTTTGTTTGGAGGATCTGACCAATGGTGAGAGAGGTGTGTTGAAGTCTCCCATAATTATTGTGTTGTGTTCTATTTCATTCTGGAACTTGAGGAGAATTTGTTTTTTGAACGTTGCAGCACCATTATTTGGTGCATAAATATTGATAATTTTTATGTTTTGTTGGTGAATGGTTCCTTTTAACAGTATATAATGTCCTTTCTTATCACTTTTGATTAAATTAGTCTTGAAGTCGATTTTATTCGATATGAGGATGGCCACCCCTGCTTGCTTACGAGGAACATTGCATGGTATATTTTTTCCAAAACTGCACCTTCAGCCTGTATGTCTTTTCCATTCAGATGTGTCTCCTGTAGGCAACATATTGTTGGTTTCGTTTTTAATCCAAGTTACCAGCAAATGTCGCGTTATTGGAGAGTTTAAGCCATTAACATTTAGAGTCACTATTAATATATTGTTTGTACTGCCACCCATAATTGATGATTCATCTTTTTTTTTAATTTAGTTTGTTTCTCCATGATTAGCTTTTCCCCCACCCTCTGTCATTACTGAGGCACTTCCCACTGATGGTTTTGGTTGTTGATTTTCATTTCTTCTTCGTGTATTGTTTTGCTCAAGATGCTTTGCAATGCTGCTTTTCTGGCTACAAATTCTTTTAGCTTTTGTTTATCATGAAATATTTTTATTTCATTGTCATACCTGAAGCTTAATTTTGCTGGATACAGAATTTTTGGTTAGCATTCATTGTCTTTCAGTGTTTGAAATACGTTGTTCAAGGATCTTCTCGCTTTCAGCGACTGTGATGTAAAATCCCTTCTCAACCTTATTGGTTTACCCCTTAATGTAATCTGCCTCCTTTCTCTTAGAGCTTTTAATATTTTCTCTTTGTTTTGTATATTGGATATCTTCAAAACGATGTGTCTTGGTGTTGATCTACTGTGATTTTGTGTGCTCGGTGTCCTGTAAGCATGCCCAATTTGTATATCCGTTTACTTTGTATTTCTGGAAATATTTCTGTAATTATTTCATTCAATAGATTACTCATTTCATTGGTTTGAATCTGTGTACCTATTCAGATGACTCATAAATTTGTTTTTTTATGTTATCCCATATCTCTTGGATGTTTTACTCATGATTTTTTACCAGCCTTTCTGTGTTGGCTAGATTCATTTCAAGATGATATATTTTGTCTTCATTATCGAACATTCTGTCTTCTACTTGCTCCACAGTGTTAGTGATACTCTCAATTGACTTTTTAATTTGGTTTATCGTTTCCTTCATTTCTAGAATTATTGTTTGATTTTTTTATAATCTCTATCTCCTGATAAAGATTCATAACTTCTTCTTTTATCTGTTTATGTAATTCATTTTCAATGTGTTCTTTCACTGTTTGGATTTGCTGTCTCGTATCCTCTTTAAGTTTCCATTCCATCTGTCTAAGGTATTCCTTGAGTTCTTTATATGACCATTTTTCTGATGACTATAGGTCCTCCTGAATATTTAGGCTGTCCTTCATTGTTTGTACTTATTTTCTTCCTTGATTTTTTGTGCTGCTCATGTTACTTCTTGCTCTGTTTCACTGCTGAGTTACTGTTTACTCTTATAAATTTATTTGATGCTTGGGAGGAAAGATATTAGAAGGAAAGGGAAGAAGTCACTAAAGAGAATGAGAGTAGGCAGGTAGAATTAAAGGAAGGGGAAATAAGAAAATTGAAAGAAACGATAAGACAAAAGAAAAAAAATAGAAAAGAAAGAAAGAAAGAAAAAAATTTAAAAATAATGATCATTTAAAAAATGAATATTAAAATTTAAAATAATAATAATAATAATAAAATAAAAATATTTTAAAAATGAAAACATTTTAAAACGTTAAAGTACAACAACAACAAAAAAAATGAATTCACATAAAGAATCTAAATGCCACACTCAGTAGGCCTCAAGTTGGAGAAGCAGAGCAGTATTAAGGGCAGGCCTATTTTTTCACTTCTGTTTCACAGGAAGGGAGTCCAGGCCACCCTGATTTTAGGCAAATGAGGGGCAAGGGAGCTTATTTTGGACACGGACGTGCGCTGTGTACCTCATGGAAACCTCCAGTCGGAGGTTATGATGAGTGTCTACATGGAAGAAGATGAGGGCCATGTTGGGGTGTTTTGGTTTTAGCTGTGAATATTTGTATGGCAGTAGGAAGAGAAGACGGGGTCCACCTGGGCTTGAACTCTTGTGTGATTCAACATAGAGACTGAGATCTGGAATTGACCTCAGAGAAGTATTGCCATGAATTGTGTTGGGATTTTAGAAGGCCATGCATGAGAGTCGCCCTTGGAAAGTGAGATCTAGGCCCAAGGTGGCTTTCCACAGAGCAAAGGGAATCTCAGCCAGGATATCACATGATTTTATTCTGAAAGACTTGGCAGCCATAGTTGAGAGTCAAAGGCTCATGGACCTCACATTGTAGACCTCAATGGGCCTGGCTTCATGTGACCTTTTGGCCACCCTTTGGGAAGCCTTGCCTCTGAGAGTTCTCCAAAGCTTTCATTGAAATGAGCTTACTCAACATTTAATGGTTAATGAATGAATTGAAACCCACAGTGCCTCCAACTTCATCCTTGAAAATTGGCCAGATAAAAACCATGAAATTTTTGAAATTCCCAAGACTAGGTGTCACAGGAGAACCTTTGGATGTCCTCTAGCTGGTCATGAGAATACAAGACAATGCCTTTATTGACTGGTTTACATGAAAATGGTGTATACCAGAGATGCCAGTAAGTTGGAGCCTGCTGAGTAGTGTTCCTAGAGCCGTGGTGGGCAGGTGTGTGATAAAAAATCCCTGGTGTTCCCATGTTTATCTGCCATTGGTGTCCAAATATCTTGTGACTGACATTTTGCAGCCAGTAGACCCTTATATGTAAAAGCATCTTGTTATATGGAGAGGTTTTAGGGCAATGTTCAGAATCAGGTTGCTATGGTAAATGGAGCAAGCTATGTGGGATAGAAGCCTGGTTGGTGCATTCTCCAACAGAACCCGACCCACCACAACTGACAGAATTCCCTACAGCACTGTGTCCCAGGTGAACGCTTTTTATTTCATGAAGCAAATACCACACTCCTAGTGCAACAGCAAGAAACACGATGAAGAGTGGAGGATGAACAAATGGCTTCACAGTCCACATGAGGAGACACTTGCCCTCAGTGGCCACAGTTTACCTACATAGAGAAAATTCAGCACTGCTGCCTCATGTTCATTGGAAATAAGAAACCATGTCATCCATGTCACATAGATGCAGACCCAGCTTTGATGGTCTCACTACAAAGGAAGCTAATGCTCCTGACAACAAAATATATTTCAAGTGCCCAACCTCAGAGGTAGTTTCTCCAGATGTTGGGCCGGCAGAGCTTCATGTTTGTGGAGTGTTTACCCTGTCCCTTACTTTTGGAAACTCCTCTACCACCTCCAAATTTGTGAACTCCTGAGCATTTTCTATTCCAGATATGTATTCACATTGTGTCTTACATGGGGCGAAGGTAATGCCAAGGCATTGTTCTGAATGAGAGTGGGAAGATTTTTATGTAGCACATATTTGCATACACATTGGATACATTTTCCAATTTTCCATTCGAAATACTGAATCCCTGACACTAACAAATTCCCTTCTAGACTTTTACTTATAATCTTAATATGATGCAGAAAAATAACCCAGACAAAATAGAAATACAAGAGGTTCACAGGAGGCATGGTGTATAGTTGGATTTGCCTTTCGTATGATAAATGGTAGGTGTTATAAATCAAGCCAATTTTAATTGAAATAGTTCTCCATGTGTTTTAAAAGTTAACAAATATGTGAATAACTGTCTCCCATTCTCTGTAGCCTATTCAGCACATGTATTTTTTATGCACATATTGAATTATACCTGGTATCACACGTACATTTTGTGAGGTGGCTGACTTGGCAGACACAAATTGTAAGAAAAGATCACTCCTACTAAACGCTGTTGGAACTGAAAATTCAACATATGGGTCAGTTTTCTAGTTGTACAACATAAATTGATGTTCAGGAAAATGAAAGGAAAATGAATATTTTTGGATCTCTGGATGATATATTTTTCATGGTGAATTTCAATTGGCATACGTAATGCTACTTTTTAATGTCTGTGTGTGTGTGTGTGTATATATATATATATGTATTCACTCTCCAGATTTTTCAAAATATGAAATGTATTTGTCTGATTATACACTCCCTAAATTCATTCATATTTATGTATGTGGATGTATAATCAACTTTTCACAAGTTTATTCTCAGAAATATTCATCCACCTGAAATACATATTTGTTTCCTAGTACTGAAAACTAACTTCAGGGGATCATATGATGACAGCGAAAGGAGTGCATCAACCCCATGTACAGCATCACTGTGCAGGAGAATGACGAGTTTCCAGCAAAATTTGGGTGGTCCTAAACCTAGTGGAAGTATTTCCATCTCACGAGGATCAGCTACAGGGCTCAAACGTGAGTGATTTGTCTGCATGGAGCATCATGCTGCTTATTCAGCAAATCGCCCTGCGGGTAGAGTCTGTGGCGCTTGCTGGGAAGCAATGAGATAGCAACACAAATATTCAGTGGTGCAGATTTTGTGGGCTCCTGCCATCTGTACAATCACTGTGCTCATTGCTGAATTCTGGGTTTGAGACCAGGGAAATACACGTTCCAATTCGGTTTTCCACACCAGTCAGACCACAGAGGAAGCCAGGGGCCACCATCTTGGAGAGCTGACGTCACCATTCCTGTTTTCAACTGATAGCAGCTCATTCAGCTATAGAACAGGTAATCTCAGGCTGTCATTCGCCTGTGTCTCGGAGACAAATTACTCAGGCCTGCTCCTATCAGAACATACACCAAGCCCAGAGCGGCCGAATTCTGGCTCCTGGAACTGATCAGGCCCAGGGCTAAAGAACCTGCGGAAACTGCTTCTCGGTCTAGGTCTTGCTGAATACTGTGGAGGTAAATACCTACCGAGCCTTCATAGGCAGTGGCAACAGGATTGAGACGGGGCTTGTGAGGGCCGGTCAGGACTCACCCATTGCTTTGTTCATCCGGCAAAGGGAACGAAATGCTGCCATTCGCATGGGATACCAACATGTTAGAGATCTGAAGTCATCACAAAGTTGCGGAGGAGATAACTTCATCGATACCAGCGGTGAGAGAAACAGTTGGTCTCCTGGTAAAAAAAGTGAGTCACAAACACCCGAGTCTCTCTCACTTTGTCTTCAAGCTAGAGGGACAGAGCAGAGACACCGCTCACGCCCGGCACTGGCCCAGCGACCCGCAGGCGTGGTAGTCACGTCATCCCAATTGGAGTAGGGACAGAGCAGAGCCGCCGCCCGTGCCCGGAACAGGCCCATCGACCAGCAGGCTTGGTAGTCACGTCACCCCAATTGGAGTAGGGGCAGAGCAGAGCCACAGCCTATGCCCAGAACAGGCCCAACGTCCCGCCGGTGTGGTAGACACGGCACCCCTATTGGAGTAGTGGCAGAGCAGAGCCTTCTCCCGTGCCCATTACAAGCCCATCGGCCCACCAGCATGGTTGTTAGGTCACCCCAATAGGAATAGGGGCAGAGCAGAGCCACCACCCATGCCCAGAACAGGCCCAGCAACCCGCCGGCGAGGTAGTCACATCACCCCAATTGGAGTAGGGGCAGAGCAGAGTGACCAACCTCGCCCACAACGTAGGCAACCGAACAGCGAAACAGGCCAAGTGGCCTGCGGGCACGGCAGACACATAACCCCATTTGGAGTAGGGGCAGAGCAGATCCACTGCCCGTGCCCACAAAATAGACAGACCTGCGACCGACCAGCAAAGAGGCTCAGCGTCCTGCCGGCATGGTAGACACATCATCCCAATTTGAGTAAGGGCAGAGTAGAGCTGCCGCCCGCACCTGCAAGGTAGGAAGACCTGCAATGGATCAGCAGAACAGGCCGAGGGGTCCGTGGGCGTTGTAGACACGTCACACCAAATGGAGGAGGGGCAGAGCAGAGCCACTGCCCATGCCCGCATTGTAGACAGACCTGCGACCAACCAGCACAACAGGCCCAGCAGCCCGTCAGCGTGGTAGATAGATCACCCCAATTGGAGGAGCAGAACAGCCGCCCCCCGCTACTTCAAGGGAGACTTTTCAACTATACAAGAGCAATATAAGTATATAGGGGGAAAATTTCAAAAACACAACAGTTTCAACAAGCAGAGAGAAACGGGAGCAGTATGAAAAAACAAGGAAAGAAAGGACCACAAGCAATGCAGGTAAACACAATTTTAGAAGAGGTAATAGCTGCATCAGATGGAATGTCAGATAAAGAATTCAGGATACTCAGGCTTTAGATGATCTGGAGTCTCAAGGAAGACATTAGACAACAAAATCAGACAATTAAAGATCACTTCGACAATGAATTACATAAACAAATCCAAGAAGCAAAAGATCAACTATATAGGGAGATAGAGGTTGTAAAAACAAACAAACAGAAATCCTAGAATTGCAGGAAGCAATAAACCAACTTAAAAACTCAATTGAGAATACTACCAGCAGAGTAGAACACTTAGAACATAGAACATCAGACAATGAAGACAAAGTATTTCAACTTGAAAAGAACATAGACAGCTCAGCAAGACTGTTAAGAAACCACGAGCAGAACATCCAAGAAATATGGGATAACATAAAGAGGCCAAACTTAAGAGACATTGGGATACAGGAAGGTATAGAGGTCCAAACAAAAGGAATGAGCAACCTATTCAATGAAATAATACGAGATAACTTCCCAGACTTGAGAAATAAAAAAGAATCCCAAGTCCTAGATGTCTACAGAACGCCGAATGTGCAAAATCATAAGAGAGCCACAACTAGACACATTATAATGAAGATGCCCAACAAACAGAAAAAGGAGAGAATTTTAAAAGCTACAAGAGAAAGGAAGCAGATTACATTTAGGGGTAAACCAATCAGGATAACAGCTGATCTTTCAAAACAGACTCTGAAAGCTAGAAGATCCAGGAATAACATATTTCAAACACTGAAAGAAAATGGGTTCCAACCAAGAATTGTGTATCCAGCGAAAGTAAGCTTCAGGATGGAAGATGAAATTAAAACCTTCCACGATAAACAAAAGTGAAAAGAATTTGCAGCTAGAAAACCATCTCTTCAAAACATCCTCGGCAAAATATTACAGGAAGAGGAAATGGAAAATATCAATGAAAACCAACAGCGGGAGGGAGTACAGTAAAGGCTGGGGATAATCAAAGAGGAAAACAAACCATGTTTAGGAACATAAATAAACAAATATCGCTGGAAGAACAACTCATATCTCAATAATAACCATAAATGTTAATGGCTTAAACTCACCAATGAAGACACACTGGCTAGTAGAATTGAACGAAAAACAAGACCCAACAATATACTGCCTACAGGGGACGCATTTGATAGGAAAATGCATACATAGACTGACGGTGAAAGTTTGGGAAAAATCATATCACTCATATGGACTTCGGAAACAAGCAGGAGAGTCCATACTCATATCAAATAAAATAGATTTTAAGCCAAAGTTAATCAAAAGGGATAAAGAGAGACACTACATACTGCTCAAGGGAACCATACACCAACAAGACACAGCAATCGTTAATATATATGCCCCGTACAATGGTGAAGCTATGTTCATCAAAGAAACTCTTCTCAATTTCAATAGTCTAATAGACCACAATACAGTAATCATGGGAGCCATGAACACACCTCTCTCACCACTGGACAGATCTTGCAAACAAAAGTTGAATAAGGAAACTATAGAACTCAATAACACAATTAATAACCTAGACTTATTTGAGATATGTAGAATATAACACCCAACATCAAGCAGTTACCTTTTTTCTCAGCAGTACATGTATCCTTGTAAAAAATAGATCATATATTATGTCACAGGGCAACTCTTAGACAATATAAAGGAGTACAGTTAATACCATGCATATTATCTGATCATAATGGAATGAAACTAAAAATCAATGATAAAAGAAGGAAGGAAAAATCATGCATCACTTGGAGAATGAACAATAGGTTACTGAGTGATCAATGGGTTATAGAAGACATCAAGGAGGAAATTTAAAAATTCCTAGAAATAAATGAAAATGCAGACACAACATATCGGAATCTATGGGACACATTGAAAGCAGTTCTAAGAGGAAAATTCATTGCTTGGAGTTCATTCCTTAAAAAAAGAAACAACCAACAAATAAATGATCTCATACTTCATCTCAAAATCCTAGAAAAAGAAGACGAAAGCAACAGCAAATGAAGTAGAAGGCAAGAAATAATTAAGATCAAAGCTGAAATTTATGAAATTGAAACAAAAGAAACAATTGAAAAAACTTGACAAAAGTAGAAGTTGGTTCTTTGAAAAAATAAATAAAATTGACAGACCCTTAGAAATGATAACAAAGAGAAGAAGACAGAGAACTCAAATTACTAGAATAAGGGATTAAAAAGGAAATATCACAACAGATATTTCAGAAATACAGAAGATAATCAGAAATTATTTTGAATCCTTATACTCCAATCAAATAGAAGATAGTGAAGGCATCGATAAATTTCTTAAGTCATATGATCTGCCCATATTGAGTCAGGAGGATATAGCAACATAAACAGACCAATATCAATTGAGGAAATAGAAGAAACCATCAAAACACTACCAACTTAGAAAAGCCCAGGACCGTATAGGTATACAGCAGAGTTTAACAAAACCTTTAAAGAGGAACGAATACCAATATTTTTCAAGGTATTTCAAGAAAGTGAAAAAGAGGGAGATCTTCCAAATTCATTCTACGAGGCCAACATCACCCTAATTATTACAGCAGACAAAGACACTTCAAAGAAAGAAAACTACAGACCAATATCTCTAATGAACCTACATGAAAAAATCCTCAATAAAATTCTGGCGAATTGGATACAAAAAAAATATCAAAAAAATTGTGAATCCTGATCAAGTAGAATTCATCCATGTGATGCAAGGCTTTTTCAATATACGGAAATCAATAAATGTTATTCACCACATCAATAGACTTAAAAATAAGAACCATATGATCATCTCGATAGATGCAAAAAAAGCATTCAATAAAGTACAGCATTCTGTTATGTTCAACACTCTAGAAAAACTAGTGATAAGAGGAACATAACTCAATATTGTAAAAGCAATCTATGCTAAGCCTCAGGCTAGCTTCATTCTGAATGGAGAAAAATTGAAGGCATTCTCTCTAAAATCTGGAACAAGACAGGGATGCCCTCTCTCACCACTTCTGTTCAACATAGTTCTCGAAACACTGGCCAGAGCAATTATACAGACGAAAGAAATAAAAGGCATAAAAATTGGAAAAGAAGTACTTAAATTATCACTTTTGCAGATCACATGATTCTATATCTAGCAGTCCCAAAAGGGTCTACAAAGAAACTAATGGAGCTAATAAATGAATTCAGAAAAGTGGCAGGATATAAAATCAACATGCATAAATCAAAGGCATTCCTGCATATCGGCGACAAATCTTCTGAAATGGAAATGAGGACAACCACTCCATACATAATATCCTAAAAAAATAATAATAATAATTAGGAATCAACCTAACAAAAGATGTGAAAGTCTTATACAATGAAAACCACAGAACCCTAAAGAGAGAAATAGAAGAAGATCTTAGAAGATGTAAATATATATCCTGTTCATGGATAGTCAGAACTAACATCATCAAAATGGTGATATTACCAAAAGTTCTCAATAGGTTTAATGCAACAATGCCAATCAAAATCCAAACGGCATTTCTTCTAGAAATAGAGAAAGCAATCATGGAATTCATATGGAAAAATAAAAGACACAGAATAAAAAAAACAATACTAAGCAGGAAGTGTGAATCAGGCGGCCTAGTGATACCAGACTTCAAACTATACTACAGAGCAATAGTAACAAAAATAGCATGGTACTGGTACCAAAACAGGAGGGTGGACCAATTGTTCAGAATAGAGGACACAGAAACCAAGCCAGGAAACTACAACTATCTTATATTTGATGGAGCGGCTAAAAGCATGCAATGAAGGAATATAGCATCTGCAAAAAATGGTGCTGGGAAAACTTGGAATCCATATGTAACAAAATGAAACTGAATCCCTTTCTCTCGCCATGCACAAAAGATAACTCAAAATGGATCAAGGAGCTTGATATCAAATCAGAGACATGGCGTCTGATAGAAGAAAAAGTTGGCTACGATCTACATACTGTGGGGTCGGGCTCCAAATTCCTCAATAGGACACCCATAGCACAAGAGTTAATAACTACAATCAACAAATGGGACTTACTCAAACTAAAAAATTTTTCTCAGCAAAAGGAACAATAAGAGAGGTAAATAGGGAGCCTATATCCTGGGAACAAATCTTTACTCCTCACACTTCAGATAGAGCCCTAATATTCAGAGTATACAAAGAACTGAAAAAAATAGACAATAAGATAACAAATAACCCAATAAACAAATGGGCCAAGAACCCGAACAGACACTTCTCAGAGAAGGACATACAATCAAAAAACAAGTACATGAAAAAATGCTCACCATCCCCAGCAGTCAGAGAAATGCAAATCAAAACCACCCTAAGATACCATCTCATTCCAGTAAGATTGGCAGCCATTATGAAGTCAAACAACAACAAGTGCTGCTGAGGATGTGGAGAAACAGGTACACTTGTACATTATTGGAGGCACTGCTAATTGGTGCAGCCAATTTGTAAAGCATTATGGAGATTTCTTGGAAAGCGGGGAATGGAACTACCATTTGACCCAGCTATTCCTCTTCTCGGTCTATTCCCTAAAGACCTTAAAAGATCATGCTACAGGGACACTGCTACATTGATGTTCATAGCAGCACAATTCACAATAGCAAGACTGTGGAACCAACCTAGATGCCGTTCAATAGAAGAATGGATAAAAAAATGTGGCATTTATACACAATGGAGTATTACTCTGCTTTAAAAAATGACAAAATCATAGAATTTGCAGGAAAATAGATGGCATTAGAGCAGATTATGCTAAGTGAAGCTAGCCAATCCCTAAAAAACAAATGCCAAATGCCTTCTTTGATAAAAGGAGAGTAACTACGAACAGAGTAGGGATGAAGAGCATGAGAAGAAGATTAGTATTAAATAGGGATGAGAGGTGGGAGAGAAAGGGATAGAGAAGAGAAATTGCATGGAAATGGAAGGAGACCCACAGGGTTATATAAAATTACATAAAAGAGGATGTGAGGGGAAAGGGAAAAATAATACAAAAAGGGAGAAATTTATTACAGTAGAGGGGGTAGAAAGAGAAGAGGGGAAGAGAGGGGAGAGGAGGAGGGATAGTAGAGGATAGGAAAGGCAGCAGAATACAATAGACACTAGTATGGCAATGTGTAAATCAATTGATGTGTAACTGATGTGATTCTGCAATCTGTATACGGGGTAAAAATGGGAGTTCATAACCCACTTGAATCAAAGTGTGAAATATGATATATCAAGAAATATGTAATGTTTAGAACAACCATAAAAAAATTAAAAAAAAAGGAAACTAACTTCGGTGAATGAGGCACGCGAATCCTAATATTTCTACAGTAACTTACCAAGTTTAACATCAATGCAAGTAGATTCCAATGGGACATGATGTGTATTTTTACGTTAATTTTTATTCAAAACTGGTACGTTACAATTTCATCAGTTTATGCACATCATAGGATATATATTTCATAATCAATTTAGCAAATTTATAGGCATTTGTTTCACTTTCAATCTCTTCCTGCTTCAGAACACATGTATTCCTCCATATTTCTTGACTGGTCTTTGCATGAGAATTCTTTCCGAACACATTATTTTCGATTTCCATAATCACTTTTGAAGCAAACTTCACACACTCTTCATGATAAACCAAAACACTAATATTACCATTAGATGTATAACTGGTTGGAATGAATGAATGTATATCAATATAAGATTTATTGTATATTTTCAGATCTCAATTCAATCCATTATTTAAAGTTGGAACCAGTTATATTATTTATTCACAGTATGGTGTATTCATGCTTAATCTCTATATTCATGGACACAGGGTACACCTCTTTGTATCCCCAATAATAATTTTATGTCTTCAATATATTGCTCCCAGAAATGGTGGTAGAAATACTCATGTCACCTGATCTACATATACATTTTATCACAGTAATATTCTGGACAAAAAATGTAAAGGTCACACTTATGATTGTACCAAAGACTAAATGAAAAGAGATCATGGATTACTAAAAACATCCATGTCCAGGTTGCCTAATGCTCTCAAATGTCAATCCTATTAGTTACTAGATATTTGTTTCTTCCTAAGTTTATATATTCAAACTCAACCCTGGTGAAAATATCTACTCCTATCACTCACTTAATACTTTGCCTGATTTCATAATGTCTCTATTGATATCTGCTTTTCTACATATTTTCCCAATTTCATCATAGTGACTGACTCTTCATATGTGCTGACATTTACATTCACTCTCTAACCGAAACCCTATAGCTAAAGAATTTTTAGTCCCAATCCTACACTCATTCTTCTTCCTAAACCTACCGACTATCTTCCTAATCCTACCGACTATCCCTTTGGATTGGATGTTCTCTTCCACATTCAAACATCCAAGGTAAAAGGTTCTATGCCATTGTATATCAAATTGTCTGAGACATCTTTGCAGAATATAATTAAAAACTAAGTATCCCAATTAAGGGCCCAATGCCCTTCTGGGTTTCAAATCATACCTAGATTTCTGTTTTCATACTTATATTTCACCTCGATATTCTTGTAAATATCGCAGGTTCCCAATACCATTATTTATCGCACAGAATGATTGCTAACCCAAATCGAACCTGTTATTAACCCTAAACATACACTGTTCCCTCAATCTCATTTTACAGAAGAGCAGGGAGAGAGTCGTTCTTACAATACAGGAAAGTAGGGGACATTCCACCTGCTGAGAACCTCAAAGGTCCATTCAAAATGATACCTGGAGAAGATGTAGGCAGCTATGAAGGACCTGAGACAGCAAAAGTCATCTTCCATGGCAAACAACCTGGTCAGGATGAAGGGATGTGTCTGAATCAGCCTCTCTCTTTTTATTGTAGAGAAGATGGACCAAACCAGGCCTCTGTCGAGAGCTGCTGCTGGGTGCCTATGGTTGACATACCATTCTACCTTGTGAAAGTGTCACAGGAAGTAGGGGCAGCCTCCATCTCATGGGACACTTGGAAGCAACTGTTAGGACAAAGTGGTCCCCAAGGCAGTGACCTCATTCAGTTCCAAAGAAAGTGACATACCTCATTTCCTTGGTGATGGAACTCTCTGAACTTTTGTATCCAAGAATCCAGGCACCCCGAGGCAGCCCCAGTTCCAGTGGGCTCACTTGTTTGGATTTACCAAGGACAGAGTCAGTCTTTCTTGGTACCTACTGATGTGAGGATGGCCAAATGCCAGGAGAGCTCTGAAGAGGGACCTTTCCAGAAGAAGCAGGTAGTGGCTCACCCCTTTTTCTTGACAACTTCACAGAGTTGGCCAAGGAAACCAGATCTGAGAGAGGTCAGGCCATGTCCTGAGAATAAGTAGGAAAGTTGGTTTGTTTGGTTTGGAGTGGATTGTTTTTTGTAAGTCGTTTGACCAGGCGAGTGTTTCTATGTCTGTGTATCCCACTGTGTCCGTTGTTGTAGACATTAGAAAAGAGAATGCATTAATGAATGCCTCCAGTCTAGTATAAATCTTCCCATAATTCATCCTGCCCAATTTATGAATGGACTGCAGCTTGTCTTATCGAGAGGCAATACCTTCTATCTTCCTAAGTTCCTGTTTTCTTCCTGAATTCTGGCCACTCTCCAGAATAGGCTCATGGTTTTGTGTCCAAGATATGTACCACTCCAAGCTCTGTGACATGGCCATGTACTGGATAGCTGAAGAGAATGGCCAGCCTTTCAGAGAACTCAGATATCAGTGTGAACAGGAACGTCTCAGTGGAAAAACCCTGCTTTGGGCCTTTTGCTTACCTATTGTTCTGTTGCACTGAATGTCAGGAAAGACTTTGTCTCAGGCCACCCTTTTGTGAAGCCTGAAGAAAACAATTTTCAAATGGAAATGAATGGGCATCACCTGTGGCTCTTTGTTTAATTGCTTTGGAAAGGGATGTGGCTGAATTAGCCTCTTGGCCTTGTGTGTGGCTGTGACTTACATTCTCAGCACCTGATGGATCTAAAGAATAATCCCATGTGTGCATCAAAAACCATAATGGCAAAAAGATCAGTCATTGTGGATGAAGTCTCTTGCCTTCCTCTGTTAGGTTCCTGACCTCAGTCAAGTGAGAAAATGGATTCTTTGGGTCAAATGAGTTCCTCAAAGCCCTGCAGAGGTGCTTGGGGTTTCGCATGACTCCAAATCACAAAGAATCTATACCTGAAAATCAGTAGGCCTCACATTGGAGAAACAGAGCATTATTAATGACAGGCTTATTTGATCACTCCTGGTTCACAGGAAGGGTGTCCAGGCCACCCTGACTTTAGGCAAATGAGGGCCAAGTGAGCTTATTTTGGACACTTTCTTGGGCTTCGCCCCTCATGAAAATCTTCAGCCAGACATTACGATGAATGACAATATGTAAGAAGATGAGGGCCATGTGGGAGTGTTTTCGTTTTAATTTTGGTCATTTGTGTGGCGGTTGGAAGAAATGACTGGGTCCACCTGGGCTTGAACTCTGGTGTGATTCCCCTTAGAGACTGATTTGTGGAACTGACCTTAGAGAAGTATTGCATTGAATTTTGTTGGAATTTTAGGAGGCCACGCATAAGAGTCACCCTTGGAACTGAGATCTAGGCCCAGGGTTGCTTTCCACAGATTTTTCAGTTCCTGAAAGAAGTGACCTCACCTCACTTTCTTGGTGATGGAACTCTCTGATCTTGGGATCCAGGAATTCAGGCACAAAAGCCAGGGCCAGTTCCAGTCCGAGTGGTCTCATTTGTTTGGATTTACCAAGGACAGAGTCAGTCTCTCTTGGTACCTACTAATGTGAGGATGGCCAAACGGCAGGAAATCTCTGAAGAGGGGCCTTTCCTGAGAAAGCAGGTAGTGGCTCACAGCTGGCTCCTGACAATTTCATAGAGTTGGCCATGGAGTCCAAATCTGAGACAGGAGTGGCCATTTCGGGGGAACATAGTATGGCCCAAAAGTCAGAGGACACTCCAGATAGTCAAAGACCTACTTGGCGGAAGGAGGTGCCTTTGTAGGTTTGGTTGTAGGTTTGTGGTTTTGTCTCATGTTCTGAGAATAGGCAAGGAAGGCAGTTTGTTTGGTTTGGAGTGAACTGTTTCTAGTAAGTCGTTTGGCAAGGCTAGTGTTTCTATGTCTGTGTATCCCACTGTTATCCATGGTTGTTGACATTAGAAAAGATATTGGATCAATGGATGTGTCCTGTTTAGTAGAAAGCTTCCCAGAATTCATCCTGCACAATTTATGAATGGACTGCTGCTTGCCTTATCAATTGGCTACACCTGCTATCTTCCTAAGTTCCACTTTTCTTCCTGAATTCTGGCCACTCTCCAGAATAGGCTCATGGTTTTTGTGCAAGATATATACCACCTCCAAGCTCTGTGACATGGCCATGTACTGGATAGCTGAAGGGAATGGCGAGAATCGCAGAAAACTCAGAAATCACTGTGACCATTAAAGTCTCAGTGGAGAAACCCTGCTTTGGGCCTTTTGGTTACCTATTGTTCTGTTGCCCTGAATGTCAGGAAGGTCTTTGCCTTTGGCCACCCCTTTGTGAAGCCTGAAGAAAACAGTTTTCAAATGGAAATGAATGGATCACCTGTGGCTCTTTGCTTAATTGCTTTGAAAAAGATGTGTCTTATTCAGACCATTGGCCCTGTGTGAGGCTGTTGCTTAGTTTCTCATCACCTGATGGATCTAAAGAAAGATTCCATGTGTACATCCAAAACCAAAGTGGCAAAAAGAGCAGTCATTGTGGATGAAGTCTCTCGTCTTCCTCTGTAAGGTTTGTGACCTCCATCAAGTGAGAATAGGGATCCTTTGTGTCAAATGAGTTCCTCAACGCCCTGCAGATTCTATCCCATAGGTGCTTCGGTTTTATCATGACTCCAGTTCACATAAAGAATCTAAAACCCACAGTCAGTAGTCCTCAAATTGGAGAAGCGGAGCAGTATTAATGGCAGGCCTATTTGATCACATCTGGTTCACAGGAAGGGTGTACAGGCCACCCTGAGTTTAGTCAAATTAAGCGGCAAGGGAGCTTATTTTTGACACTGGCTTGGGTGGAGCCCCTTATGGAAACCTCCAGCCAGAAGTTATGATGAGTGTCTATATGGAAGAAGATGTGGGTCATGTGGGAGTGTTTTGGTTTTAATTGTGGTCATTTGGGTGGCGGTTGGAAGTGACGACTGGGTCCACCTGGGCTGGAACTCTGGTGTGATTCCCCTTAAATACTGAGTTGTGGTACTGACCTCAGAGAAGTATTGCCATGAATTGTGTTGGGATTTTAGGAGGCCACGGATGAGATTTGCCCTTGGAAACTGAGATCTATGCCCAGGTTGGCTTTGCACAGAGCACTGGGAATCTCAGCCAGGGTATCACATAATTTTATTCTGAAAGGCTTGCAGCCATAGTTGAGAGTCAAAACACACATGGACCTCACATTGTAGACCTCAATGCGCCTAGCTTCATGTGATCATTGGCCACTCTTTGGGAAGCCTTGCTTATGAGAGTTCTCCAGAGCTTTCATTGAAATGAGCATCCTCACCATTTAATGGTTCCTGAATGAAGTGAAACCCACAGTACCTTCAACTTCATCCTTGAAAAATGGCTAGATAAATACGGTGAAATTTTTTTAAATTTCCATGACCAGGTGGCACTGGAGAAACTTTGGATATCCTGTTGCTGACTATGAGTATACTAGACAGTGCCTGATGGACTGGGTTTCAAAAAAATGGTGTAGAGCAGAGATGCCAGTAATTTGGAGACTGCTGAGTAGTGGGCATAGAGCTGCAGTCGGCAGGTGTGTGATAAATCATCTGTGGTGGGGCCATGTGGATCTTCCTTTGGCTTCCAAATTGCTTGTGACTGACATGGTGCAGCAAGCAGACCCTTATATGTAAAGGCGTATTTTTATTTGGAGAGGTTTCAGGGCAATGTTCAGAATCACGTTGCTATGGTCAAGAGGCAAGCTATTTGGAATAGAACCTTGGTGGGTGCATTCTCCTGCGGACCCTGACCCACCACACTTGAGAAACTCCCTCCAACACTTTGTCCCAGTTGGACTCCTTGTATTTTGTGAAGAAAATACCAAACTACCAGTGCAGCAGCAATAAACACCACAAAATGTGGAGGATGACCAAATGGCTTCACAGTCCACACGGGGAGACACTTAGCCCCCAGTGACCACAGTTTACCTACAAAGATTGAATTCAGCACTGCTGACTCATGTTCATTGGAACATAAGAAACCATGTCCTCCAGGTCACATAGATGCAGACCCAGCTTTGATGCTCTCATTACAAAGGAATCTAAACCTCCTGACAACAACATATATTTCAAGTGCCCAACCTCAGAGGCAGTTTCTGAAGAAGTCTTTAGGCCAGCAGAGCTCCATATTTGTGGAGTGTTTACCCTGTCCCTTACTTTAGTAAACTACTCTACCACCTCCAAGGTTGTGAACTTTTGAGCATATTAAATTCCAGCTATGTATTCCCAGATTTTCGAACTCTTCTCCTCTAATGATGAATTACTTGGGGCGAGGGTAATGTCAAGGCATTGTTCTGGATGACAGTGAAATATTTCTCCATGTGTTTTTTTTAAAATTATTTTATTTCATATTATTATTTTATTTTTTTAATTGGGTGTTCAAAACATTACAAAGCTCTTGACATATTATATTTCATACATTAGATTCAAGTGGGTTATGAACTCCCATTTTTATCCCAAGTACGGATTGCAGAATCATATCTGGTACACATCCACATTTTTATAATGCCCTATTAGTAACTGTTGTATTCTGCTACATTTTCTATCCTCTACTATCCCTGCTCCCCTCCCATCTTCCCTCTCTACCCCATCTACTGTAATACATTTATATCTTTGTTTATTTTCCCATTCCCCTCACAACCTCTTATATTTAATTTTGTGTAACAATGAGGGTCTCCCTCCATTACCATGCAATTTCCTTTATCTCTCTCTTTCCGCCCCCCACCTCATATCTCTGTTTAATGTTGATCTTTTCTTCCTGCTCTTCCTCCCTGCTCTGTTGTTAGTTGCTCTCATTATATCAAAGATGACATTTTTATTTGTTTTTTAGGGTTTGGCTAGCTTCACTAAGCATAATCTGCTCTAGTGCCATCCATTTCCCTGCAAATTCAATGATTTTGTCATTTTTTAAGGATGCATAATACTCAATGGTGTATAAATACCACATTTTTTTATCCATCATCTACTGAAGGGCATCTGGGTTGGTTCCACAGTCTAGCAATTTTGAATTGTGCTGCTATGAACATCGATGTGGCAGTATCCCTGTAATATGCTCTTTTAAGGTCTTCAGGGAATAGTCTGAGAAGGGCAATAGCTGGGTCAAATGGTGGTTCCATTCCCAGCTTTCCCAGGAATCTCCATACTGCTTTTCAAATTTGCCACAACAGTTTGCAGTCCCACCAGCAATGTATAAGAGTACCCTATTCTCCACATCCTCGCCAGCACTTGTTGTTGTTTGACCTCATAATGGCTGCCAATCTTACTAGAGTAGGTTGGTATCTTAGGGTGGTTTTAATTTGCATTTCTCTGACTGCTAGAGATGGTGAGCATTTTTTCATGTACTTACTGATTGATTGTATGTCCTCCTCTGAGAAGTGTTGGTTCAGGTCCATGGCCCATTTTTTTGATTGGGTTATTTATCATCTTATTGTCTAATTTTTTGAGTTCTTGGTATACTCTGGATATTAGGGCTCTATCTGAAGTGTGAGGAGTAAAAATTTGTTCCCATGATTTAGGCTCCCTATTTACCTCTCTCATTTTTTATCCTGCTGAGAAAAAAAACTTTTCAGTTTAAGTAAGTCCCATTTGATGATTGTTGTTATTAACTCTTCTGCTATGGGTGTCCTGTTAAGGAATTTGGAGCCCGACCCCACATTATGTAGATCAGAGCCAACTTTTTCTTCTATCAGATGCAGAGTCTCTTATTTGATATCTAGCTCCTTGATCCACTTTGAGTTAACTTTTGTGCATGGCAAGAGGAGGGGATTCGGTTTCATTTTGTTGCATATGGATTTCCATTTTATACAAAACCATTTGTTGAAGTTGCTATATTTCCTCTATTGCATGCTTTTAGCTCCTTTATAAAATATAGCATAGTTCTAGCTTTGTGAATTAGTCTTTGTGTCCTCTATTCTGTACCCATTGGTCAACCCGCCTGTTTTGGTACCAGTGCCATGCTGTTTTTGTTACTATTGCTCTGTAGTATAGTTTTAAGTCTGGTATCTCTATATCGCCTGATTCACACTTTCTGCTAGAATTGCTTTTGCTATTCTGGGTCTTATATTTTTCCATATGAATTCCATGATTGCTTTATCTATTTCTACAAGAAATGCCTTTGGGATTTTGATTGGCATTGCATTAAACCTATAGAAAACTTTTGGTAATTTCGCCATTTTGATGATGTTAGTTCTGCCTATCCAGGAACAGGGTATATTTTTCCATCTTCTAAGATCTTCTTCTACTTCCCTTTTTAGGGTTCTGTAGTTTTCATTGTATAAGTCTTTCACCTTTTTTGTTAGGTTGATTTTCAAGTATTTAATTTTTTTGACGATATTGTGAATGGAGTGTTTTTCCTCATTTCTGTTTCAGAAGTTTTGTCGCTGATATACAGAAATGCCTTTGATTTATGCGTTTTGATTGTATATCCTGCCACTTTGCTGAATTCATTTATTAGTTCTAGTAGTTTTTTTTGTAGACCCCTTTGGGTTTTCTATGTATAGAATCATGTCACCAGGAAATAGTGATAATTTACGTTCTTATTTTCCTATTTTTATGCCTTTGATTTCTTTCGTCTGTCTAATTGCTCTGGCCAGTGTTTCGAGAACTATATAGAATAGAACTGGTGACAGAGGGCATCCCTGTCTTGTTCCAGATTTTAGAGGGAATGCCTTCAATTTTTCTCCATTCATAATGATGCTAGCCTGAGACTTAGCATAGATAGCTTTTACAATGTCGAGGTTAGTTCCTGTTATCCCTATTTTTCTAATGTTTTAAACATAAAGAGATGCTGTACTTGGTCAAATGCTTTCTGCGTCTATCGAGATGATCATATGGTTCTTATCTTTAAGTCTATTGATGTGATGAATAACATTTATTGATTTTCGTATATTGAACCATCGTTGCATCCCAGGGATGAATCCTACTTGATCCTGGTGAAAAATTTTTTTGATGTGCCTTTGTATTCGATTAGGCAGATATTTATTGAGGATTTTTGCATCTAGGTTAATCAGATATATTGGTCTGTAGTTCTCTTTCTTTGAGTTGTCTTTTTCTGGTTTTGGAATTAGGGTGATGTTGGCCTCATAAAATGAATTTGGCAGAGCTCCCTCTTTTTCTATTTCCTGAAATAACTTGAAAAGTATTGGTATAAATTCTTCTTCAAAGGTTTTGTAAAACTCCGCTGTATAGCCATCCGTTCCTGGGCTTTTCTTGGTTGGTAGTCTTTTGATTGCTTCTTCTATTTCATCCATTGATATTGGTCGGTTTAAATTGTGTGTATCCTCCTGACTCAGTTTGGGCAAATCATATGACTTAAGAAATTTATCGATGTCTTCACTATTTTCTATTTTATTGGAATAATGATTTTCAAAATAATTTCTAATTATTTGATGTGCCTTTGTATTTGATTCGCCAGAATTTTATTGAGGATGTTTGCATGTAGGTTCATCAGATATATTGGTCTGTAGTTTTCTTTCTTTGAGGTGTCTTTTTCTGATTTCGGAATCAGCGTGATGTTGGCCTCATAGAATGAATTTGGCAGAGCTCCCTCTTTTTCTCTATCCTGAAATAACTTGAAAAGTATTGGTATTAAATCTTCTTTAAATGTTTTGTAAAACTCCGCTGTATAGCCATCCGTTCCTGGGCTTTTCTTGGTTGGTAGTCTTTTGATTGCTTCTTCTGTTTCATCCATTGACATTGGTCTGTTTAAATTGTGTGTATCCTCCTGACTCATTCTGGGCAAATCATATGACTTAAGAAATTTGTTGATGTCTTCACTCTATTCTATTTTATTGGAATATAGGTTTTCCAAATAATTTCTAATTGTCTTCTGTATTTCGGAAGCATCTGTTGTAATATAGCCTTTTTCATCCCATATGTTAGTAATTTGAGTTCTCTCTCTTCTTCTCTTCATTAGCATGGCTAAGGGTCTGTCGAACATATATATTTTTTCGAAGAACCACCTTTTAGTTTTGTTAATTTTTTCAATAGTTTCTTTTGTTTCAATTTCGTTGATTTCTGCTCTGATTTTAATTATTTCTTGCCTTCTGCTACATTTTCTGTTGTTTTGCTCTTCCTTTTCTAGGGCTTTGAGTTAAAGTGTGAGCTCATTTATTTGTTCGGTTTTACTTTTTTTCAGGAATGACCTCCAGGCAATGATTTTCCCTCTTAAAACTGCTTTCATTGTGTCCCATAGATTCCGATATATTGCGTCTGTATTTTCATGTATCTCTAAGAATTTTTTGATTTCCTCCTTTATATCTTCTGTAACCCACTGATCATTCAGTAACATATTGTTCATTTTCCATGTGATGTAGGATTTTTCCTTCCTTCTTTTATCATTGATTTCCAGTTTCATTCCATTATGATCAGATAAAATGCATGGTATTATCTCCACACCTTTATATTTACTGAGGGTTGCCCTATGGCATCATATATTGTCTATTTTTGAGAAGGATCCATGTGCTGCTGAGAAAAAAAGTATATCCACTTGATGATGGTTGATATATTCTATATATGTTAGTTACATGTAGGTTATTGATTGTGATATTGAGTTCTATACTTTCTTTATTCAACTTTTGTTTGGAGGATCTGTCCAATGATGATAGATGTGTGTTGAAGTCACCCATAATTATTGTGTTGTGGTCTATTTCATTCTGGAGCTTGAGGAGAATTTGTTTCATGAACAAAGTAGCACCATTATTTAGTGCATAAATATTGAAAATTGCTATGTCTTGTTAGTGAATGGTTCCTTTTAACAGTATATAATGTCCTTCCTTATCCCTTTTGATTAACTTAGTCTTGAAGTCGATTTTATTCGATATGAGGATGTCCACCCCTGCTTGTTTATGAGGATAAGTGTGCATGGTGTATTTTCTCCCAACCTTTCACCTTCAGCCTGTGTGTCTTTGCATTTCAGATGTGTCTCCAGGAGGCAACATATTTTTGGATTTGTTTATTTAATCCAAGTTACCAGCCTATGTCGCTTTATTGGAGACTTTAAGCCATTTACATTCAGAGTTACTATTGATGTATGGTTTGTATGCCAGCCATGTTTGATTATTTATATTTTTTTTTTAATTTAGTTTGTTTCTCCATGACAAGCTTTCACCCTGCCTCTGTCATTACCAAGGTACTTCCCACTGATGGTTTTGGTTGTTGTTTTTCATTTCTTTCTTGTGTAGTGTTTTGCTCAAGACGCTTTGCAATGCTTGTTTTCTGGCTTCAAATTCTTTTAGCTTTTGTTTATCATGAAAGATTCTTCTTTCGTTGTTGGACCTGATGGTTAATTATCCTGGATACATAATTCTTGGTTGGCATCCATTGTCTTTCAGTGTTTGATATACATTTTTCCAGGATCTTCTCGCTTTCAGCGTCTGTGATGAAATATCCATTGTTAACCTTATTTGTTTACCACTGAATGTATTCTGCCTCCATTCTCTTGTAGATTTATTATTTTCTCTTTGTTCTGTATATTGGATATCTTCATAACAATGTGTCTTGGCATTGGTCTACTGTGATTTTGTGTGCTCTTGTCCTGTATGCATCTACAATTTGTATATCCATTTCCTTTTTTATTTCTGGAAAGTTTTCTGTAATTATTTCATTCAGCAGTTTTCTCATTCCCTTGGCTTGAGTCTCTGTACCTTCCTCTATCCTGATGACTCGTAAGTGTTTTTTTTTTTTTATGTTATCCCAAATCTCTTGGATGTTTTTCTTGTGATTTTTTTGCCAGCCTTTCTGAGTTGGCTGGACTCGTTTCAAGATGATATATTTTGTCTTCATTATCTGACCTTTTGGCTTTTACTTGCTCCACTCTGTTATTGATACTCTAAATGGAGTTCTTAATTTGGTTTATCATTTCTTTCATTTCTAGAATTATTGTTTGATTTTTTTATAATCTCTATCCTCTGATAAAGATGCTTAACTTTTTCTTTTATCTGTTTATGTAATTCATTTTCAATGTTTTCTTTTACTGTTTGGATTTTCTGTCTCGTATCCTCTTTAAGTTTCCATTCCATCTGTCTAAGGTATTCCTTGAGTTCTTTATATGACCATTTTTCTGATGACTCTAGGTCCTCCTGAATATTTAGGGTGTCCTTCGTGGTTTGTACTCCTTTTCTTCCTTGCTTGTTTATGCTGCTCATGTTACTTCTTGTTCTGTTTGACTGCTTAGTTACTGTTTACTCTTATAAATTTATTTGATGCTTGGGAGGAAAGATTTTAGAAGGGAAGGAAAAAAGTCACTAAAGAGAATGAGAGTAGGCAGGTAGAATGCAAGGAATGGGAAATAAGAAAATTGAAAAGAAATGAAAAGACAATAGAAAAAATAGAAAATAAAGAAAGAAAATGATTTTTTAAAAAAATGATTATGATAATATAAAATTAAAATTAAAATTTTAAAAAATAATAATAACAAAAGAAAAAATTAAAAAAAAATTAAAAACATTTTAAAAAAGTTAAAGAACAGCAACAAAAAAATGAAAATAAAAGAAAACAAAAAAAACAAAAACAAAAAAAACAAACTAATATAATAATAATAATAATAATAATAATAATAATAATAATAAATGCAGTCATAGATTGCAATAAACTTTTTTTCCATTAGGCAGCGCTGTGCCCACTGGGCCAAGCTTCTCCTTTCAATAGGTGGGAACCAATCACTGTGCAGCAGCTATTCCTCCCACACTGGGTGGGTGTCCAATCCTGAGTGCCTAGGGCCTTCTTTTGTGTTTCCTCAAGCCAGGCCCCACTCACCTGTGACACTCACCACAATACTGGCTACATGCCAGGTCTGCTGCTCCTAGGAGCCCTGTTTTCATGAACGCCTGGGCACAATCTCCCTGTTTGTCTCCCTCAGACCCTAAGTTTGTAGAGCTTAGGCCTGAGAACCCCCAGCGAATTTGCTTGCACTCCGGAAGCCATGCCCCCGGAAGCTAGAGCAAGCGACTTCAGTTTTCAGCACTGGTGGGAGCGGTGGCCTGGAGGTCTGCACCACGAGTCCCGTGCCACTCCTAATTCCCTCGGTCTGGATATCGCGCTCAAGGGAGAGCTGGGAGGGGCTCTTAAGATTTCCCCACAAGTTCGCAAATTTATAGGAATTTGCTTCACTTTCAATCACTTCCTGCTTCAGGACACATGTATTCTTCCATGTTTCTTGACAGGTCTTTTCATGAGACTTCTTTCAAGACACATGACTTTCAATTTCCATAATCACTTTTGAAGCAAAACTCACATAAACTTTATGATAAATTATAACTCTGATATTACCATTAGATGTATAACTGGTTGGAATTAATGATTGCATACCAATATAGGATTTCTTATATATTTTCAGATAAAAATTCAATCCATTATTTAAAGTGAAAAGAGTTATATAATTTATTCACAGTATGGTCTATTCATGCATTATCTCTATATTCATAGACGCAGTGTACACTTCTTTATACCCCCAATACTAATTTATACGTCTTCAAAATATTGCTCCCTGAAATGGTGGAAGAAATACTCATGTCACCTGATCTACTTATACATTTAATCACAGAAATATTCGGAACACAAAATGCAAAGGTCACACTTATGTTTGTACCAAAGCCTAAAAGGAAAGTAAACATGGATTACTAAAAACATCCATGTCCATGTTGCCTAATGCTGTCAAATGTCAATCCTATTGGTGACTACATATTTGTTTCTTCTTAAGATTATATATTCAAACTCAACCCTACTGAAAATGTCTAATCCTATCCCTCACTTTATACATTGCCTGATTTCATTATGGCTCTATTTCTATCTGTTTCCTACATATTTTCCCCAGTTCATCATTGTGACTGACTCTTCACATGTGCTGACATTTACATTCACACTCTAATCGATAACCTATTGCTAATAAACTTTTGTTCCTAATCCTATACTCATTCTTTTGGTAAACCTACCAACTATCTTCCTAATCCGACCGACTATCCTTTTTTGACTGGTTGTTCTCTTCTACATTCAATCAAGCAAGGTACAAGGTCTTATGCCATTGTATATTGATCTATCTGAGACCTCTGTGCAGAATGCAATTCAATGCTAAGTATCACAATCAAGGGTCCAATGCCCTTCTGGGCTTCAAATGTTACCTAGATTTCTGGTTTCACACTTATATTTCACATATATATTCTGGTAAATATCGCAGTTTCAAATACCATTATTCATTCTGCAGGATGATTCCTAAACTAAATCCAACATGTTATTGACCCTAAACATACACTGTTCCCTCAATCTAACTTTACAGAAGAGCAGGGACAGAGTTGGTCTTACAATACAGGAATGTAGGGGATCTTCCACCTGCTGAGAACCTCAAAGGTCCATGCAGACATGATCCCTGGAAAAGAGGTAGGCAGCTATGAAGGACCTGAGAGAGCAGAAGTCATCTTCCATGGCAAACAACCTTGTCAGGATGAAGGGGTGTGTCTGAATCAGCCACTTTCTTCTTAATGTAGAGAAGATGGACCAAACAAGGTCTGTGTGGAGAGCTGTTCCTGTGTGCCTATGGTTGATATGCCATTCTAACTTGTGACAGTGTCACAGGAAGTAGGGGCAGCCTCCATCTCATGGGACCCTTGGAAGCAACTATTAGGACAAAGTGTTTGCCAAGGCATTGACCTATTCAGTTCCTGAAGGAAGTGACCTACCTTACTTCTTTGGTGATGGAACTCTCTGAACTTGGGATCCAGGAAGCCAGGCATCCAGAGCCAGTCCCAGTCCCAGTCCCAGTGGGCTCACTTGTTTAGTTTTACTAATGACAGATTCTGTCTTTTTTGGTACCTACTGATGTGAGGATGTCCAAATGCCAGGAGAGCTCTGAAGACGGGCCTTTCCTTAGTAACTAGGTAGTGGCTCACCGCTGGCTCCTAACAACTTCACAGAGTTGGCCAAAGAGACCAGATCTGACACAGTACAGGCCATTTCGGGGGAATATAGTAGGGCCCGCCAGTCAGAGGACACTCTGGATATTCACAGACTTACTTGGGGAAGGAGGTGCCTTTGTGTTTGTGGGTGTGAGTTTGTGGTTTTGTCTCATTTTCTTAGAATAGGTAGAAAAGCTGGTATGTCTGGTTTGCAGTGGACTGTTTCTAGATAGTCGTTTGACAAGGCAAGTGTTTCTATGTCTGTGTATAACACTGTGTCCGTGGTTGTAGACATTAGAAAAGAGAATGCATCAATGAATGTGTCCTGTCTAGTAGAAAGCTTCCCAGCATTCATCCTGCCCAATTTATGACTGCACTGCAGGTTGCCTTATCGATGGGCAACACCTAATATCTTCCTAAGTTTCAGATTTCTTCCTGAATTCTGACCAAGCTGCAGAATAGTCTCATGGTTTTGTGTCCAAGATAGGTACCACCCCAAGCTCTGTCACATGGCCATGTACTGAATAGCTGAAGGTAATGGCGAGCATCTTAGAAAACTCAGATATCAGTGTGACCAGGTAAGTCTCAGTGGAGAAACCATGTTTTGTGCCTTTTGCTTACCTATTTTTCTGTTTCACTGAATGACAGGAAGGTCTTTGCCTCAGGCCACCCATTTGTGAAGCATGAAAAAAACAGTTTTCATATGGAAATGATTGGGCATCACCTGTGGCTCTTTGCTTAATTGCTTTGAAAGGGATGTGTCTGAATCAGCCTCTTGGCCCTCTGTGAGGCTGTGGCTTAGATTCTCAGCACCTGATGGATATAAAGAAAGATCCCATGTGTGCATCCAAAACCAAAATGTCAAAATTCAGTCATTGTGGATGATGTCTCTCTCCTTCCTCTATTAGGTTGCAGACAATCATCAAGTGAGTATAGGGATCCTTTGGGTCAAATGAGTTTTTCAAAGCCATGCAGAGGTGCGTGGGTTTTCTCATGATTCCACTTCACATAAAGAATCTAAACCCCACAGTCAGTAGGCCTCAAATTGGAGAAGCAGAGCAGTTGTAATGGCAGGCCTATTTGATCACTCCTGGTTCACAGGTATGGTGTCCAGGCCACCCTGACTTTAGGCAAATGAGGGCCAAGGGAGCTTATTTTGGACACTCTCTTGCGCTGTACCCCTCATGGAAATCTCCAGCCAGAGGTTATAATGAGGGTCTATGTGGAAGAAGATGAGGGCCATGTGGGAATGTTTTGGTTTTAATTTTGGTCATTTGTGTGGCAGTTGGAAGGGATGACTGGGTCCACCTCGGCTTGTACTCTGGTGTAATACTCCTTAGAGACTGAGTTGTAGAACTGACCTCAGAGAAGTATTGCCATGGATTGTGTGGGGATGTTAGGAGGCCACGCATGAGAGTCGCCCTTTGAAACTGAGATCTAGGCCAAGGGTGGCTTTCCACAGAACACTGAGAATCTCAGCCAGGATATCACATGATTTTATTCTGAAAAACTTGGCAGCCATAGTTGAGAGTCAAAACACACATGGACCTCACATTGTAGACCTCAATGGTCCTGGCTTCATGTGACCTTTTGGCAACTATTTGGGATGCCTTGCCTGTGATTGTTCTCCAGAGCTTTTATTGAAATGAGCTTCCTTAACATTTAATGGTTCCTGAATGAATTGAAATCCACAGTGACTACAACTTCTTCCTTGAATAATGGCTAGATAAATACCATGAAATTTTTGAAATTTCCATGATGAGGTGGCACTGGAAAACCTTTGGATGTCCTGATGCTGATCATAGTATACCAGACAGTGCCTTGATTGACAGGGTTTCATGAGAATGGGGAAGAACAGAGATGCCAGTTAGTTGTCGCCTACTGATTAGTGGGCCTAGAGCAGTGGTGGACAGATGTGTGACAAAACATCTGTGGTGGGGCCACGTGGATCTGCCATTGGCTTCCAAATGGCTTGTGACTGATATGGTTACAGCCAACAGACCCAATAGGTAAAGGCATCTTGTTATATGGAGAGGTTTCAGGGAAATGTTCAGAATCAGGTTGCTATGATCAAGGGGGCAAGCTATGTGGGATAGAAGCCTGGTTATTGCATTCTCCTGCAAACCCTCACCCACCACACGTGACTAAACTCCCTCCAGCAATGTGTCCCAATTGAACTCCTTTATTTCGTGAAGCAAATACCAAACTCCCAATGCAACAGCAAGAAACACCACTAAAAGTGGAGGATGAACAAATGTCTTCCCAGTTAACACAGGGAGATACTTAGCCCCAGTGTCCACAGTTTAGCTACAAAAAAAGAATTCAGCACTGCTGCCACATGTTCAATGAAAAATAAGAAACCATGTCTTACAGGTCACATATATGCAGAACCAGCTTTGATGGTCTCTCTACAAAAGAACTAAATCTCCTGAAAACAACATATATTTCAAGTGACCAACCTCAGAGGTAGTTTCTCAAGAATTCTTTCGGCCAGCAGAGCTCCATGTTTGAGGAGTGTTTACCTTTTGCCTTACTTTTTTGAACTCTGCTACCACCTCCAAGGTTGTGAACTCCTGAGCATATTCCATTCCAGATATGTATTCACAGATTTTCTAACTCTTCTCCTCTAACTGTGTCTTACTTTGGTAAAAGATAATGTCAAGGCATTGTTCTGGATGAGAGTGGGAAGATTTTGGGTAGCACATATTTGCATAGGCATTGGATACATTTTTCAATTTCCCTTCAAAATACTGAATCTCTGACCCTAACCAATTCCCAACTAGACTCTGACTACTAATCCTAATATGATGGAGAAAAATAACAAAAAGCAGAAAAGAAGTACAAGCAGTTCAGAGGAGGCAAGGTGCATACTAGGACTGGCCTTTTACATAATATAGGGTAGGAGTTATAAATCTTGCAAATTTTTCTTGAAATAGTTCTCCATGAGTTTTTAAAGTTAACAAATATGTGAATTCCTTTCTCCCTTTCTCTGTAGCCTATTAAGCACATGTATTTTTATATGCAAATATAGATTTCTACCTGGTACCACACGTACATTCTTGTGAGGTGATTGACTTGGCAGATACAAATTGTGAGAAGAGATCACTCCTCGTAAATGCTGTTGGAACTAAAATTTCAAACTATGGGTGAACTTTCTAGTTGAACAACATTATACATAAATCCATGTTCAGTATAATGAATATTTTTGGATCTGTGTATGATATATATTTCATGATGAATTTTGATTGGCATATATATATTGCTAGTTTTTAATGTCTCTCTCTCTCTCTGTATATATATATATATATATATATATATATATATATATATATATATACATACTCTCCAGATTTTTCAAAATATGTAATATATGTGACTTATTATACACTCCCTAAATTCATTCATATTCATTTATGTGGATTTATAATCAACTTTTCACAAGATTATTTTCTAAACTATTCATCCACCTGAAATTCATATTTGTTTCCTATTACTGACAACTAACTTCAGTGAATGGTGTATACAAATCCTAATATTTCTACAGTAACTGACCCAGTTTAACATCAACGCAAGCAGATTCCTATGGGACATGATATATATTTTGACATTCATATTTATTCAACAATGGGTCATTATTATTTCTTCAGTTTATGCACATCATAGTATATATATTTCATCCAAAATTTCAAAAATATATAGGAATTTGTTTCACTTTCAATCACTTCCTGCTTCTGAACACATGTATTCCTCCATGTTGCTTTACTGGTATTTTCATGAGACTTCTTTCCAAACACATTATTTTCGATTTCCAAAATCAATTTTGAAGCGAAACTCACACACTCTTCATGAAAATCCTAATACTAATATTATCATTGATGTATAACTGGTTGTAATGAATGTCTGTATATCAATATTTGATTTCCTGTATATTTTCAGATGTCAATTCAATTCATTATTTATAGTGGAATGAGTATATGTTTTATTCAGAGTATGTTCTATTCATGCATTATCTGTATATTCATAGAAACAGGGTACAACTCTTTGTACCTCCAATACTAATTTATACGTCTTCAAAATATTGCTCCCAGAAATGGTGGAAGATATACTCATATCACCTGATCTACATATATATTTTATCACAGTAATATTATCGACACAAAATGCAAAGGTCACACTTATGATTGTACCAAAGCCTAAATGGAAAGTGAGCATGGATTAGTAATAACATCCATGTCCAGGTTGCCTAATGCTCTCAAATGTCAATCCAATTTGTGACTACATATTTGTTTCTTGCTAAGATTATATATTCAACCTCAACCCTGTTGAAAATGTCTAATCCTATAACTCACATTATACTTTGCCTGATTTTCTTTTGTCTCAATTGATATTTACTTTCATACATATTTTCCCCAGTTCATCATTGTGAATGACTCTTCACATGTGCTGACATTTACATTCACTCTCTACCCGAAACCCTATTGCTAAAAAACTTTTGGTCCAAATCCTATACTCACTCTTCTTTCTAAACCTTCTGACTATCTTCCTAATCCTGCCGATTATCCCTTTTTGACTGCATGTTCTCTTCAACATTCAATCATCCAAGGTAAAGGTCCTATGCCATTGTATAGCGATTAATCAGAGACATCTGTGCAGAACATAATTCAAAGCTAAGTATCCTACCCAAGGGCCCAATACACTTCTGGGCTTCAAAACTTACTTAGATTTGGGTTTTCAAACTTATATTTCACCTTTATATTCTTTTAAATATCGCAGGTTCCCAACAACATTATTCATCCCGCAGAATGATTCCTAACCAAAATCGAACCTGTTATTAACCCTAACCATACGCTGTTCCCTCAATCTAACTTTACAGAGGAGCAGGGACAGAGTTGGTCTTACAATACAGGAATGTAGGGGATCTTCCACCTGCTGAGAACCTCAAAGGTCAATGCAGAAATGATCCTTGGAGAAGTTGTAGGCAGCTATGTAGTACCAAAGAGAGCAAAAGTCTTCTGACATGGTAAAGAACCTGGACAGGATGAAAGGATGTGTCTGAATCAGCCTCTCTCTTCTTAATGTAGAGAAGATGGACCAAAGCATGCCTGTATGGAGAGAAGTTCCCCGGTGCATATGGTTGATATACCATTCTAACTTGTGACAGTGTCACAGAAAGTAGGAACAGCCTCCATCTCATGGGACCCTTGGCAGCAACTGCTAGGACAAAGTGGTTGCCAAGGCAGTGACCTCATTCATTTCATGAAGAAAGTGACTTCACCTAACTTACTTGGTGATGGAACTCTCTGAACTTGGGATCAAGGAAGCCAGGCATCCAGAGCCAGTCCCAGTCACAGTCCCAGTGGGATCACATGTTTGGTTTTACCAAGGGCAGAGAGTCTTTTTTTGGTACCTACTGATGTGAGAACGGCCAAATGCCAGGACAGCTCTGAAGAGGGTCCTTTCCTAAGAAAGCAGGTAGTTGGTCATCGCTGGTTCCTGACAACTTCACAGATTTGGCCATGGAGACCAGATCTGAGACATGGCAGGCCAGTTCGGGGTAACAATATGGTCCACAGACAGAGGACACTCCGGATAATCACAGACATATTGGGGAAGGAAGTGCCTTTGTGGGTGTGGGTGTGAGTTTGTGGTTTTGTCTCATGTTCTGAGAATACGTAGGAAAGGCGGTTTGTTTGGTTTGGAGTGGACTGTTTCTAAAAAGTCGTTTGAAAAGGTGAGTGTTTCTATATCTGTGTATCTCACTGTGTCCGTGGTTGTAGACATGAGAAAAGAGAATGCATCAATGGATATGTCCTGTCTAGAAGAAAGTTTTCCAGCATTCATCCTACCCAATTTATGACTGGACTGCAGGTTGCCTTATGGATGGGCCACCCCTACTATTGTCCTAAGTTTCTGTTTTCTTCCTAAATTTTGGCCACTACCCAGAATAGGCTCATGGTTTTGTGTCCAAGATATGTAACACCTCCAAGCTCTGTGACATGACCATGTACTGGATAGCTGAATGGAATGGCGAGCATCTCAGGAAACTCAGATATCAGTGTGACCAGGAAAGTCTCAGTGGAGAAACACTGTTTTGGGTCTTCTGCTTACCTATTTTTCTGTTGCCCTGAATGTCAGGAAGGTCCTTACCTCAGGCCACTCCTTTTTGAAGCCTGAAGTAAACAGTTTTTAAATGCAAATGAATGGGCATCACCTGTGGTGCTTTGCTTAATTGCTTTCGAAAAGGATGTGTCTGAATCAGCCGCTTGGCTCTGGGTCAGGCTATGGATTAGATTCTCAGCACCTGATGGATATAAAGAAAGTTCCCATGTGTGTATTGAAAACAAAAATGGTAAAAATATCAGTCATTGTGCATGAATTTTCCTGCCTTCCTCTGTTAGGTTCCTGACCTCCATCAAGTGAGAATAGGATCCTCTGGGTCAAATGAGTTCTTTGAACTCCTGCACAAGTGCTTGGGTTCTCCCATGATGCCAAATCACATAAAGAATCTATACCTGACAGTCAGTAGGCCTCAAATTGGAGAAGCAGAGCAGTATTAAAGGCAGGCCTATTTGATCACTCCTGGTTTACAGAAAGGGTGTCAAGGCCACACTCACTTTAGGCAAATGACGGGCAAGGGTGCATATTTTGGACATTGTCTTGGGCTGCGCTCCTAATGGAAACCTCCAGCAAGAGTTTATGATGAGTGTCTATATGGAAGAAGATGAGGGTCATGTGGGAAAGTTTTGGTTTCAATTGTTGTCATTTGTGTGGCGGTTGGAAGAGATGACTGGGTCCACATGGGCTTGAACTCTGGTGTGATTCTCCTTCGAGACTGAGTTCTGGAACTGACCTCAGAGAAGTATTGCCATTAATTGTGTTGGGATTGTAGGAGGACACGCATGAGAGTCACCCTTGAAACCTGAGATTGGGCCCTGGGTGGCTTTCCACAGAGCACTGAGAATCTCAGCCAGGATATCACATGATTTTATTCTGAAAGACTTGGCAGCTATAGTTAAGAGTCAAAACACACATGGACCTCACATTTTAGACCTCAATGGGCCTGTCTGCATGTGACATTTTGACCACTCTTTGGGAAGCCTTGCCTGTGAAAGATCTCCAGAGCTTTCATTGAAATGAGCTTCCTCACCATTTCATGGTTCTTGGATGAATGGAAACCCCAAAGTGCCTCCAACTTCATTCTTGAACAATGGATAGATAAATACCATGAAATTTTTGAAATTCCCAATGACCAGGTGGCATTGGAGAACCATTGGATGTCCTATTGCTGCTCATGAGTGTACAAGACAGTGCCTTGATTGACTGGATTTCTTGACAATGGTGTAGAACAGAGATACCAGTAAGTTGGAGCCTGCTGAGTAGTGAGCCTAGAGCAGTGGTGTGCAGTTGTCTGATAATATATTTGTGGTGTGGCCATGTGGGTGTGTCATTGGCTTCCAAATGGCTTGTGACTGATTTGGTGCAGCCAGCAGAAAATTATATGAAAAGGCATCTCGTTATATGGACAGGTTTCAGGGCAATGTTCAGAATCAGGTTGCTATGGTCAAGGGAGCAAGCAATGTGGGATAGAAGCCTGGTTGGTGCATTCTCCTGAAGACCCTGACCCACCACACCTTACAGGACTCCCACCAGCACTGTGACCCATTTGAAATCCTTGTATGTTGTGAAGCAAATACAAAACACCCAGTGCAGCTGCAAGAAACACCACGAAAATTGGAGGATGACCAAATGGCTTCAAAGTCCACACAGGGAGACACTTAGCCCCCAGTGGCCACAGTTTATCTACAAAGAGAGAATTCATCACTGCTTCCTCATGTTCATTAGAAAATAAGAAACCATATCCTCCAGGTCACATAGATGCAGACCCAGGTTTGATGGTCTCCGTACACAGGGAGCTAAAGCTCCTGACAACAACATATACTTCAAGTGCCCAACCTCAGAGGCAGTTTCTCAAGAAGTCTTAATGCCAGCATAGCTCCATGTTTGTGGAGTGTTTACACTGTCCCTTACATTTGGAAACTCCTCTACCACCTCCTGAACATTTTCCATTCCAGGTATGTATTCACAGATTTTCTAACTCTTCTTCTCTAATTGTGTCTTACTAGGGGCGAAGATATTGTCAAGGCATTGTTCTGGATGAAAGTGGAAATTTTTTGTAGCACATATTTGCATACACATTGGATTCATTTTTCTATTTTCCATTTGAAATACTTAATAACTGACACTAACACATACCCTAATAGACTCTTACTACTAATCCTAATATGATGGAGTAAAATAACCCAAACAGAATAGAAATACAAACATTTCAGAGGAGGCATGGTGTATAGTTAGACTTGGCTTTTGCATGATAAAGTGTAGGTGTTATAAATCTAGTTAATTTTTAATTGAAATAGTTCCATGTGTACTTAAAGTTAACAAATATGTGAATTCCTGTCACCCTTTCTCTGTAGCCTATTCAGCACATGTATTTTTATATGCACATATAGAATTCTACCTGGTACCACAGGTACATTCTTGTGAGGTGGCTGACTTGGCAGATAGAAATTGTGAGAATAGATCACTCCGCCTAAACGCTGTTGAAACTGAAATTTCAAACTATGGGTGAGCTTCCTAGTTGAACAACATTATACATAAATCCATGTTCAGTAAAATGAATATTTTTGGATCTGTGGATGATATATATTTCATGGTGAATTTCGATTGGCATATGTATTGCTAATTTTTAATGTCTCTGTGTGTGTGTGTGTGTGTGTGTTAATATATATATATATATATATATATACTCTAAATTTTTTAAAATATAAAATATATGTGTCTTATTACAAACTCCCTAAATTCTTTCATATTCATGTATGTGGATTTAGAGTTAACATTTCACAAGATTATTCACGGAAATATTCATCCACCTGAAATACATATTTTTTTCCTAGAAATGAAAACTAACTTCAGTGAATGGTGGATACAAATCCTAATATTTCTACAATAATTGATCCAGTTTCTCATCAATGCAAGTAGATTCCTATGGGACATGATGTGTATTTTGATGTTCATTCTTATTCACCACTGGTATGTTACAATTTCTTCAGTTTATGCACATTATAGGATATATATTTCATCCATACGTTAGCAAAATTATAGGCATTTGTTTCACTTTCAATCATTTTCTGCTTTAGAACACATGTAATCCTCCATGTTTCTTGACTGGTTTGTTTATGAGACTTCATTCCAAACATATTATTTTCGATTTCCATAATCATATTTGAAGCAAAACTCACACACCCTTCATGATAAACTATAACCCTAATATTACTATTAGATGTATTACTGGTTGGAATGAATGATTGTATATCAATATAAGATTTCTTATATATTTTCAGATATCAAATAAATCCAATTTTTTAAAGTGGAACCAGTTATATTATTTATTCACACTATTGTCTATTCATGCATTGTCTCTATATTCATAGACACAGGGTACACCTCTTTGTAAACCCAATACTAATTTATACGTCTTCAAAATTTTGCTCCCAGTAATGGTGGAAGAAATACTCATGTCATCTGATCTACATATACATTTTATCACAGTAATATTCTGGACACAAAAAGAAAATGTCACACTTATGTTTGCACCAAAGCCTAAATGTAAAGTGAACATGGATTACTAAAACCATCCATGTCAAGTTTGGCTAATGCTCTCAAAAGTCAATCCTATTTGTGACAACATATTTGTTTCTTGCTAAGTTTACATATTCAAACTCAACCCTGTTGAAAATATCTAATCCTATCTCTCACTTTATACTTTTCCTGGTTTCATAATGTCTCTATTTATATCAGCTTTCCTACATACTTTCCACAGTTCATCATTGTGACTGACTCTTCAATTGTGCTGACATTTACATTCACACTCTAATCCAAACCCTATTGCTAAGGAACTTTTTTTCCAAATCCTATACTCACTCTTCTTCTTAAACCTACTGACTATCTTCCTAATCCTACCCATTATCTCTTTTTGAATGGATGTTCTCTTATACATTCAATAATACAAGGTACAGTGTCTAATGCCATTGTATATCGATCTATCTCAGACATCTGTGCAGAACATAATTCAACGCTAAGTATCACACTCAAGGGCCCATCCCCATTCTGCGCTTCAAATCTTATTTAGATTTCTGTTTTCATACATATATTTCACCTATATATACTTATAAATGTCGCAGGTTCCCAGTACCATTATTCATCCAGCAGAATGATTCCTAATTCAAATTGAACATATTATTAACCCTAACCATACACTGTTCCCTCAATCTAACTTTACAGAAGAGCAGGGACAGAGTTGGTCTTACAATACAGGAATATAGGGGATCTTCCACCTCCTGAGAACCTCAAGGTCCATGCAGAAATGATCCCTGGAGAAGATGTAAACAACTATGAAGGACCTGAGAGAGCAAAAGTCAGCATCCATGGCAAACAACCTGGTCAGGATGAAAGGTTGTTTATGAATAAGCCTCTCTCTTCTTATTGTAGAGAAGATGGACCAAACCAGGTTGGTGTGGAGAGCTATTCCTAGGTGCCTATGGTTGATATACCATTCTACCTTGTGAAAGTGTCACAGAAAGTAGGGGCAGCCTCCATCTCATGGTCGTCTTGGAAGCAACTGTTAGGACAAAGTGGTTACCAAGGCAGTGATCTGATTCAGTTCCTTAAGGAAGTGACCTCACCTCACTTCTTTGTTGATGGAACTCTCTGAACTTGGTATCCAAGAAGCCAGGCACCAAGAGGCAGTCCCAATCCCAGTGGTCTCACTTGTATGGATTTACAAAGGACAGAGTCAGTCATTCTTGGTACCTACTGATGTGAGCACAGCCAAAACCAGGAAAGCTCTGAAGAGGGACTTTTCCTGAGAAAGTAGGTAGTGGCTCACTGCTGGCTCCTGACAACTTCACAGAGTTGGCCAAGGAGACCAGATCTGAGACAGGACAGGCCATTTCATTGGAACATAGTATGGCCCACCAGTCAGAGGACACTCCGGATAGTCACAGACCTACTTGGGGGAAGGATGTGTCTTTGTGTGAGTGGGTGTGGGTTTGTGGTTTTGTCTCATATTCTGAGAATAGGTAGGAATGGCGGTTTGTTTGGTTTGGAGGGAACTGTTTCTAGTAAGTCATTTGACAAGGCGAGTGTTTCTATGTCTGTTTATACCACTGTGTCCCTGGTTGTAGACATTAGAAAAGAAAATGCATCAATGGGTGAGTCCTGTCTAGTAGAAAGCTTCTCAGCTTTCATCCTGCCCAATTCATGAATGGACTGCGGCTTGACTTATCAATGGGGAACACCTGCTAACTTCTTAAGTTCCTGTTTTCTTCCTGAATTGTGTGCACTCTCCAGAATAGGCTCCTGGTTTTGTGTCCATGATATGTACCTCCTCAAATCTCTGTGACATGGCCATGTACTGGATAGCTGAAGGGAATGGCGAGCATCTCAGAAAGCTCAGATATCAGTGTGACCAGGAATGCCTCAGTGGAAAAACCCTGCTTTGGACATTTTGCTTACCTATTCTTCTGTTGCCCTGAAAGTCAGGAAGGTCTTTGCATCAGGTGTGTCATGTGGGAGTGTTTTGGTTTTAATTGTGGTCATTTTTGTGGCCGTTGGAAGAAATGACTATGTCCACCTGGGCTTGAACACTTATGTGATTCCCCTTAGAGACTGAGTTCTGGAACTGACCTCAAAGAAGGATTGCCATGTATTGTGTTGGGATTTTAGGATGCCACGCATGAGAGTCGCACTTGGAAACTGAGATCTAGGCCCAGGGAGGCTTTCGGAAGAGCACTGGAAATTTCAGGAAGGACATCACATGATTTTATTCTTAAAGACTTGGCAGCCATCATTGCAAGTCAAAACACACATGGACCTCACATTGTAGACCTCAAATGCCTGGCTTAATGTGACCTTTTAGCCTGTCTTTGGGAAGCCTTGCCTGTTAGAATTCTCCAGAGCTTTCATTGAAATGAGCTTCTTCTCCATTTTATGGTTCCTGAATGAATTGAAACCCACAGTGCCTTCAACTTCATCCATGAAAAATGCCTAGATAAATATCATTAAAGTCTGGAAATTCCCATCACCTGGTGGCACTGGAGAACCTTTGGGTGTCCTATTGCTGATCATGAGTGTACCAGACAGTGCCTTGATTGACTGGGTTTCATGAAAATGGTATAGAACAGAGATGCCAGTAACTTGGAGCCTGATGAGTAGTCGGCCTAGAGCAGTGGTGTGCAGGTGTGTGTTAAAACATCTGTGGTGGGGTGATGTGGATATGCCATTGGCTTCCAAATGCCTTGTGACTGATATGGTGCAGCCCCATACCCTTGTATGTAAAGGCATCTTGTTATATGGAGAGGTTGCAGGGCAATGTTTAGAATCAGATTGCTATGGTCAAGGGGGCAAGCTATGTGGGATATAAGCCAGGTTGGTGCATTCTCCTGCAGACCCTTACCCACCACACGTGACAGAACTCCCTCCATCACTGTGTCCCAGTTGAACTTCTCGTATTTTGTGAAGCAAATACCAAACTCCCAGTGCAGCTGCAAGAAACACCACGAAAATTGGAGGATGACCAAATGGCTTCACAGTCCACACTGGAAGACACTTAGCCCCCAGTGGCAACAGTTTACCTATAAAGAGAGAATTCAGCCCTGCTGCCTCATGTTCATAGGAAAAAAAGAAACCATGTCCTCCAGGTCATATAGATGCAGACCCAGCTTTGATGGTCTCACTACAAAGGAAGCTAAAGCTCCTGTCATCAACATATATTTCAGGTGCCCAACCTCAGAGGCAGTTTTTCAAAAAGTCTTTAGGCCAGCAGAGCTCCATGTTTTTGGAGTTTTTACCCTGTCCCTTACTTTTTGAAACTTCTCTACAACCTCGAAGGTTGTGAACTCCTGAGCATTTTCCATTACCAATATGTATTCACAGATTTTCTAACTCTTCTCCTCTAATTGTGTCTTACTTGGGGTGAAGGAAATGTCAAGGCATTGTTCTGAATGAGAGTTGGAAGATTTTTGGGTAGCACATATTTGCCTACACATTGGATTCATTTTCCAATTTTCCATTCGAAATACTGAATCCCTGACTCTCAAGGGTACAAGGAATTCTTTTTCAAAGAACAGCCTGACACTTACAAGAAACAGCCACCAGGAGACATCCTGTCTGGAAGACATCCTGTAGCCATATGTGTCCCTGAGACATCCTGTGGCCATCTTTCTTCCAGAAACATCCTGAAGTTATCTCACCTTGTGAAGACATCCAGGAACTGCCGATAAGAGAGTTTTCCCAAATCCAGCATTTTAATACCCATGTGTGAACAATAAAATTTTGCAGCTTGATCAGAACTCCTGTGTTGCTCTCATCTCTCGTGTCTCTTGTCCCTTCATTCCTCCCCATCTAGGTTCGCTGCCCATGTTGATGTGTCCTGCCTTCCGGGACATCTGGCGCCCACCGACTGGGGCTCAAGCCATTGACTGAGGGGGAACCCCTTCCTCCTGGAAGACTTGGTCAAGAGGAGCCCGCAATCGTCTCAGCAGACACCACCCGAAGACATATCCAGGAGGAGGGTGGGAATGATGCACGGTGAGTGACCCACCATGTGACAAGCAGTATCGTCACATGATTTGTTTATTTCAGGCCTCAAGGAGTTCTTCAAGACATGGGGGGCACATGTTAAGAAAAAGGACTTAAAATTTTTCTTTTCACACATAGGAGCATTGTGTCCATGGTTTCCTCTTGAAGGGACCATTGATGGCAAAAATGGCTTAGAGTAGGAGACTGTTTAAAAGATTATTATGAATCCTTTGGCCCAGAAAAAATGCCAGTTCCCACCTTTTCTTACTGGAACTTAATTAATAAAATTCTTAAAAGTTTTCGCTTTGACAATGGTACCTTACAACTTGTCAGGATTGGGGAAGAGATTATGCAAAAGACCTCTCGTACCTCCTCTGCATGCCCATCATTAGTATAGACATAGACCCTTCTCAGTCTTCCCAGGACTCTGAGAACCTTCCTGGTCCCCCTAAAAATACGACCCTAATTAATAAGGCTTCAATGATTAAAAACCACCTTTATCCAGTTTTAAATCCCAGAGACACATTGACCCCTGGGAAGGACGCTATCTTGGAGAAGGAAGCAGCTCTCTACCATTCAGAAGACCCGCAACCTCTCAGGACCCTGCCACAGACTACAGGATTTACACATCCACCTCCCTCCTATATCCCTCCTGCCTTTTGTGCTCTGGCCCTTCAGGGGCCAAGTGCCCCCCCAGATATTTTTTCCCTACTTCCCCTACCTAACCTCGCTCCCTTGCCAGCATCCTTCCAACATAGACGGGAAGAGATGCAACTTTTAAAATAATTAAATTCCCTTGACTCTGAGCTCTCTTCATTAGCCTTAGCTATGGAGTCAATGCAAGCTGGCCCACAGCGGTCTAATACAAAGTCGAAGCCACTCAATCGGCCTGTTCTCACCTTCCCAGTCACCACCAGTCAGATAGATAAGCCTGCCCAGGCTGCGGTCAAAGACTTCAATGAGGAACAAGAGGAGGAAGCGGGGGAAATGGATCAAGGAGATCAGGACTCAGAGGATGAGGAGTTCACCCCTGGGCAGGAAGGAACCCAGAGTCTACAAAAAATTAAGCCTATGTTTTCTTGAAAAACTTAATAAGGCTTGTGCTCACTATGGCCCCACTGTGCCCTACACGTTGGCTTTATTAGAAATCCACAGCGCACAATGGCTTACTCCCAATGATTGGAAATTTTTAGACCAAGCTACCTGCAGTGCCGGAGACTTCCTGTTATGGAATGCAGATTTCGAAGACAATGTCGGGAAACTGCTCAAATAATTTTAACTAAGGCCTCCTCTGAATCTGGGACTTAAGTTTAGCTAGTGGGCAATGCGCCTTTTGACACTAAAAATAACAGGCACGTTTCCCTCCTGGACTCTTGGCGCAGACTCAGATGGCTGGTTTTCCTGCTTGGTGACACCTCCCTCAAAAGGCCTCGGCTACCAATTCCCTGGCAAAAATTTGACAAGTGCCCCATGAGCCTTATAGGTAGTTTGTTCCCCGGCTTAACCTAGCTGCGGAATGCTTGCATGAACCAAGCGAAGGTGAAAGCACCTATGTAAAACATCTTGCCTTTGAAAATGCCAACCCAGCATGTCAGGATGTTCTTCAACCACATAAGGATAAAGGGAAACTTTCTGAATTTATTAGACTCTGTGCAGGCGTGGGTGCAGCCCATGCCATGGGTCTCGCTTTAGGGGCCGCCTTTACCAAGGCGTTTCACAATCCTGGCTCACGTACTTGCTTTACTTGTAAACAACCTGGCCATTTTGCATGTGGGTGTCCGACAGGCAAACAAAGCCTAGGAATAGCGTCTCCTCAAACTGGGGCTTAACCGCCCCCAGCTACCCTTTTCCATAGAAGTGGTAAAGGTCATCACTGGGGCAGTGAGTGTAGATCTAAGACAAATGCCCTCAGACAGCCTATTTCTTCCTGCTTCTCGGGAAACTCCCTGCGGGGCCAGCCCCTGGCCACAACATCCCCCAGGACAAACACAGGAGCAATAAGGTTTGTTCCCTCCCAAACTCCCAACCTACCACAAAATCCTTCTCCACAATTGCCTCCCTCCAACTAGCCACCCAGGCAGCGCAAAATTGGACCTCTGTGCCACCACAGTTACAATATTAGACTCAATGCAAGGGCCCCAGATAATACCCACTGGAATTATGGGTCCCCCTCCATCTCATACATGTGCCCTTATTCTTGGAAGAGCCTCCACTACCATACAAGGTGTTCAGGTCTTCGCTGGCATTAATGATAATGATTTCACTGAAGAAATAAAAATACTGGCCACTGCTATTAATGGAGTTGCCGCCATCCCAGCAGGAACAAGACTTGCACAATTAATTCTCCTTCCCTTGGATTCAGGAGGCATTTCCACCACCCAAACCTACCTCGGGGGGCTGCCTTCTTAGGCTTCTCTGATGTGTATTGGGTTCAACCCATTTCTCACAATAGACCCACCCTTACCTTACTTACTGAAGGAAAGGAATTCCAAGGAGTTCTAGATATTGGAGCTGATGCCACAATTATTTCTCAAAAATACTAGCCATCAGGTTGGCCCCTCACTCCATCCTTGACTGACCTTAAAGGGATAGGAAAATAAAAAAATCCTCTGGTCAGCTCAAGGTCTATTAGCTGCACTGATAAAGATGGTAATAAGTCAACTGTCACTCCTTTCGTTGATTCTGACCTCCCTGTTAACGTATAGGGTGGAGATATTTTGAGTCATTGGAAGTTATTCTCGCCAGTCCCAATTCCATGGTGACTCATCAAATGCTTCCTATGAATTTTGTTCCTGGTACAGGCCTGGGGATACTGAAACAAGGACTGGTGGAGCCTATACAACCCATAAAAAAAAACAAATACATGTGGACTTGTGTATTCAGATTTTTAGTGTCGGTTCCTGACCCTCCTGTACCCCATGCAGATAAAATTATTTGGGAGACTCAGACTCCTGTGTTGGTGGATCAGTGGCCCCTTACCCAAGAAAAATTGGAGGCTGCCTCCACGTTAGTGCTGGAACAGCTGGCAGCCGGCCATGTAAAGCCCTCAACCTCACCATGGATTACTCCTATTTTTATTATCAAGAAAAAATCAGGCAAGTGGCGCCTTTTACAATATTTGTGTGCCATTAATAAAGTTATGTGACAGATGGGAGCACTACAGCCAGGCATTCCCACACCAGTGGCGATTCCAAAAACCTATTGTAAAATGGTTATTGACTTAAAAGATTGCTTTTTTACCATTCCTTTACATCCTGAGGATAGACCCTATTTTGCCTTTAGTCTCCCTCGCATTAATTTTCTGGGCCCTATGCAGAGATTTCAATGGAAGGTTCTTCCCCAAGGTATGGCCAACAGCCCTAGTCTTTGCCAAAAATACGTTGCTCAAGCAGTAGACCCTGTGAGAGAGCGATGACCACAAAATTATATTTTACATTATATGGATGATTTGTTAATTGCTGCACCTAATACCCATGACCTTAATAATTGTTACTTGGACTTTTACAAAACCTCACTACCTTGGGACTACAGATAGCTCCAGATAAGTTTCAAACACAGGACCCTTATACCTATTTGGGCCTTAAACTTCAAGATAATCAGATCCAAATTCCTTAAATACAACTATGTGTGGACCATATTCACACACTTAATGATTTTCAAATATTACTGGGGGATATTCAATTGCTAGGAACATATTTAAAATTACCCACTTGTGTACTTTTGCCCCTTAATGATATTTTGATAGGTGATTCCCACCCCTCCTCCCCTCAAAAGCTTACTCCCGAGGCATGACATGCATTAAACCAAGCCACAGAAGCCATTGCCCAAAAGTTTGTTACACAAATTTCTTATAACCTTCCTCTGGTTCTGGTTATTTTCCACACTCCTCATACACCCACAGGAATATTTTGGCAGCGAGATCTACATTTTATAAATAAAGGCTGCCCCTTGCTTTTGGTCCTTGTACCCACCACATCCTCCAAGGTTATTACTGTTTATCTTGCTCAGGTAGCTTCTCTTATTTTTAAAGGTCGTTTGCTTTCTCGACAACATTTTGGCAAAGACCCTGATAATATTTTAATTCCATATACTAAGGACCAAACCCTTACTACAATTTTTCCTACAGACATGGATGAATGGGATATTGCCCTATCAGGCTTTTTGGGAACAATTCATAACCACATCCCCAATGACCCCCTTTTAAATTTTGTCCAGTTACATCCATTTATTTTTCCCAAAATTACTCAAAAGGCTCCCATTCCTCAAGCCCTTACCTTTTTTACAGACGGTTCCAGTAATGGCCGTGCAGTCTTTGTTGTCAATAACAAGCCTACCACCTTTGATACTGTCTATCAGTCAGCTCAGTTTGTGGAATTGTTCGCCATAACACAAGTTTTTATAAAGTTTTTTGATAATCTTGTTAATATTTATACAGACAGTGCCTACAGTGCTCATTCTGTGCCCCTTCTGGAGATTTCACCCACCATTAAGGCTTCTTCCAATTCCCCCTTTCTGTTTCACCAGCTTCAGCAGCTAATTCAGGCCAGAAAACATCCATTTTCCTTAGGACACATCATGACACACTCTGAACTTCTGAGCCCTCTAACACAAGGTAATGCCCAAGCTGATGCAGCAACACATTCCATCTTTCCAATTTTTCTTGGCTCCATTCAAAAGGCCATGGAGTTACACAATCTTCACCATCTAAATTCCCAGAGCCATTGATTACTTTGGAAAATTACCAGGCAACATGCATGAGAAATAGTAAAAGCATGCCCTGCTTGCACTGTCTCCCTCCCCATTCAACACTTGGGAGTTAACACCCGAGGATTACTTCCCAATCAGATTTAGCAAATGGATGTTATTCATTTTCCTGAATTTTGAAAAACCAAATATATATACGTTTCTATAGATACCTTCAGCGGCTTTATTTTTGCATCACCACATTCTTGAGATGCTACCAAAGATGTCCTTTCTCATCTTGTTTCAGCCTTTTTCGTAATGTGTAAACCAATACATATTAAAACAGATAAATGTCCTGCATATACCAGTGCCAAGTTTAAACAGTTTTGTGCTACCTTGCAATTTTGTCATACTACTGAAATTCCATACAACACTCAGGGCCAAGGCATGTGGAACTTACCCAGCTTACCTTAAAGACTTGGCTATCCCGTCTTAAGGCTTCCGCCCTTGTATTTACCACTCCCAGGGATCGCCTTAACCATGCATTATTTGCCCTTATTTTTCTTACCCTAGACAGTGAAGGCCATTTGGCCACAGACAGACACTGGCATCCTTCATCCAATTCTGTTCGCACACCTGTTATGTGGTGCAATCCCATTACAAATAAATGAAAACGCCCACATCCTATCCTCATCAGGGGATGAGGCTCAGCTTGTGTTTTGGACCAAGAGCAAGCATCCCCAAGATGGTTACCAGAATGCATGGTTAAACAGGTAAATTACTTACCTCAACCCAGGGACGGAGGCTCTCCCCCTGAGGACAAATTTTCCTCCATTTCAGATACAGCCAACAATCTGTGCGAGGATCCTGCTTAAGGCACTGCTGCTGAACAGGTTTGAACACAGAGGCGTTGGACCTCTAATTTCCAACATCATGGGGTACCTTTTTGCCCCCCCCCATGAATGCAAAGGAGGATTTTGGACTGAGGCTCCCACTAGTTGGACCCAGACTGCTGACTGCATGACTAAGGTGACTTACCTCCGTGCCAAGGTTGACCATAATCTCGGAGGAGTTCATCAGCCTAAATGGGTATGTGTTAACAAGCCAAAGATTATTCCCCCTAGTACAAGTAAAGCTCTCCAAAATTGTTCTGCAACTTGAACGCATACCCAGGCGATGCATGTCTCTTGTAATGCGTCGGCTTCACTTTGTGTTAATAAACAGGGAGAACAATTTTTTGAAGCCTCCCTAACTAAAACTCATGCAGCAGGGGGACCACTATTCATTATACCCCCATTCTCTTTGACCATGGAGGAGATGGCAAATACACCAAGCTACAGTCAGCTGGGTGCCAAGGCACTGTCGGAAAACCTTCCTACTGGCCCATTAAGGCCCCTACAGGGGTCTCTGATGGTGGAGGACCCACTTATTCTGTCAAGCATCCTCAGATAATCAAACTTTTGAAACCCCAAATCCCTGAGCTCACATATCATCCCTTAATGTAGCCTAAATCCCAGTTCCCAGGTTTAGATACCAATACATTAGATATTTTGCAAACTACATTCTCCTAGCTTAATAATTCGAACCCCACCCTTGCTGGTGATTGCTGGCTCTGCATGACAACAGGGGCAATCATGCCTATGGCAGTTCCTATTAATTCTATCATGGACAATGATAATACATGCCAACCCGGATTTCCCTTTAAAGTACAGCCTATAGGCACTTTTACATTATTTCTTTTAGGCGCGATGCAGAATAATACCTATGATATTGATGTTCGACTTACTTCCTTTGGAAATTGCTCAACAGTATAAAATTATTCCTCACCCACCCCATCTCTTTGTCCCTCCAATGGCACAGTTTTTATGTGTGGAGGAAACTCGGCCTTCCCACGCTTCCAGCGAATTGGACCATTGGTTGTGTTCTTGCTTTATTACTCCCTGATATAACTATTGTCCCAGGAGATGAACCTCTACCAATTTCTAGCCTAGACACTTTAGTCAAAAGACATAGGTGGGCAATACAGGGTTTACCACTCATTGCCAGCCTTGGAATAACAGCTGCTGTGGGCACAGGTACAGTGGCTTAGGCACGGCTATTCACTCTTACCATCGCCTGCCTCAACAACTTATAAATTATGTACAAACTTTATCAGGAACCATTAAAGATTTGCAGGACCAAATAAATTCCCTGGCAGAAGTGTTCCTTCAAAACAGACGAGGCTTAGATTTGCTGACAGCTAACCAGGGAGGTATTTGCTTAGCCTTAGGGGAACGATGCTGCTTTTATGCAAATAAATCAGGCATAGTACGCATTAAAATTAAGCAGCTTCAAGAAGATCCAGAAAAGAGACAAAGGGAACTATTTGAAAATCCCCTCTGGATTGGGCATAATGGATTTCTACCCTACCTTCTTCCCCTATTAGTCCCTTTGTTGGGTTTACTTTTAATGGTGTCCATAGGCCGCTGCATTATAAAGAGGCTGGTACAATTTATTAAAGAACAGATTAATATTTTGGTTTCTAAGCCCATACAGGTCCACTTTCATGGTCTGGAGATGGAAGACAGCACTGCCAACATTTAAAAGAATGTTCAACCCTTCTCACAGGCTTATTAAGTTTACATCCCCACAGATCTCTCTTTCTTACAGAAAACTATAAGTAACAGCTCTGAGCAACCATCTTCTACCCTTGCAATAAGGGTTCGTTCTCCATGGGCCCCTCCGCTTGGGGGAGGACACACCCTTGGAATGAGCACGTTAGGCCATAATAACGGAGGGTCCAGGAAGGACTGCAGGAGGATGGATCCACGGATCCCCAAACACAAGACCTCTGAATGACACGCTCTGGTGCATGGCGGTTGGCATGCTATCCCCTCAAAGACGTCTCCTCCAAAAACATGCCAAAGCCAACACGAAATCTCCTAGGAAGGATGCTCGCTCAAATCAGGAGATATTCTAAGGCATCCTAGGGAAACAGAGCCACTATCACCCCCTAAATCCATGGCCTGTAAGGTATGGTCGAATATTTTATATAACAAAAGGGGAGATGTCAGGGGCTAGAAGGAAGTTCTCCTTCAAAAAATAGATTGACACAAGAAACAGCCCCCTGGGACACAACCTGTCTGGGGGACATCCCACAGCCATCTATCTCCTTTTGACATCCGGCTACCATCTGTCTACCTGAAACATCCTGAGGTTATCTCACCCTGTGAAGACATCCAGCAACTGCCGATAAGAGAGCTTTCCCATCCGCAGCATATAAATACCCTCTGAGAATAATAAAAGTTTGCAGCATGATCAGAACTCCTGTCTTGCTGTCATCTCTCGTGTCTCTTGTCCCTTCATTCCTCCCCAACTAGGATCGACACCCAAGTTGATGTGTCCTGCCAGCCGGGCCATCTGACACTAACCCATACCCTCCTAGACTCTGATGACAAATCCTAATATGATGGAGAAAAATAACCCAAACAGAATAGAAATACAAGCAGTTCAGAGGAGGCATGGTGTATAGTTGCACTTGCCTTTTGCATGATATAGGGTAGGTGTTATAAATCTAGTTAATTTTTAATTGAAATAGTTCTCCATGTGTTTTTAAAGTTAACAAATATGTGAATTCCTGTCTCCCTTTCTCTGTAGCCGATTCACCACATGTATTTTTATATGCACATATAGAATCCTACCTGGTATCAGATGTACATTCTTGTGAGGTTGCTGACTTGGAAGATACAAATTGTGAGAAGAGATCACTCCTCCTAAACGCTGTTGGAACAGAAAATTCAACCTATGGGTGAGCCTCCTAGTAGAACAACATTATACATAAATCCATGTTCAGTAAATTAAATATTTTTGCATCTGTGGATGATATATACTTTATGATGAATTTCGATTGGCATATATATTGCTACATTTTATTGTCTGGGTGTGTGTGTTGTGTGTGTGTGTGTGTGTGTGTGTGTAATATATATATATATATATATATATATATATATATATATATATATATATATACTCTCCAAATATTTCAAAATATGAAATATATGTGTCTTACATATACTACCTAAATTCATTCATGTTCATGTATGTGGATTTATAATCAACTTTTCACAATATTATTCTCAGAAATATTCATCCACCTGAATTACATATTTGTTTTCTAGTACTGAAAACTAACTTCAGTGAGTGGTGCATACAATCCTAATATTTCTACAGTAACTGACCCAGTTTAACATCAATGCAACTAGATTCCTCTTGGATATGATGTCTATGTTGAAGTTCATTTTATTCAACACTGGTACATTACTATTTGTTCAGTTTATACACATCATAGGATATATATTTCATCAACAACTTCAATAATTTATAGGATTTTGATTCACTTTCAATCATTTCCTGATTCAGAACACATGTATTCCTCCAGGTTACTTGATTGTTTTTTCATGAGACTTCTTTCCAAACGCTTTTTTTTTTCGATTTTCATAATCATTTTGAAGAAAAACTGACACACTCTTCATGATAAACCATAACCCTAATATTACCATTAGATGTATTTCTGGTTGGAATGAATGATTGCATATAAATATACGATTTTCTGTTTATTTTCAGATATCAATTCAATCGAATATTTAAAGTTGGAACAAGTTATAATATTTAATCACAGTATCGTCTATTCATAAATTATCTCTATGTTCATAGACACAGAGTAAATCTATTTGTAACCCCAATACTAATTTTTTCATCTTCAAAATGTTGCTCCCAGAAATGGTGGAAGAAATACTCATGTCACCTAATCTACATATACATTTTATCACAGTAATATTCTGGACACAAAAAGAAGAGGTCACACTTATGATTGTATCAAAGCCTAAATGAAAAGTGAGCATAGATTACTGAAAACATTCATGTCCAGTGTGCCTAATGCTCTCAAATGTCAATCCTATTGGTGACTACATATTTGTTTCTTCTTAAGACTATATTTTGAACCTCAACCCTGTTGCAAATGTCTAATCCTATCACTCAATTTATACTTTGCCTGATTTCCTAATTTCTCTATTGATGTCTGCTTACCTAAATATTTTCCCCAGTTCACCATTGTGACTGACCCTTCACGTGTGCTGACATTTACATTCACTCTCTACCCGATACACTATTGCTAAAGAACTTTTGGTCCAAATTCTGTACTCAGTCTTCTTCTGAAACTTATCGAATATCTTCCTAATCCTACCGACTATCCCTGTTCTAGTGGATGTTCACTTCTACATTCAATCATCCAAGGTACAAGGTCCTATGCCATTGATTATCGTTTTATCTGAAACACCTGTGCAGAACGTATATCAAAGCTAAGTATCCCAATCAATAGCGCAATGCCCTTCTGGGCTTCAAATCTTACCTAGATTTTTGTTTTCATACTTATATTTCACCTATATATTCTTATAAATATCACAGGTTCCCAATACCATTATTCATCAATTAGAATAATTCCTAACCCAAATCAAACCTGTTATTAACCCTAACCATACACTGTTCCCTCAATCTAACTTTACAGAAGAGGAGGGACCAAGTTGGTCTTACAATATAGGAATGTAGAAAATCTTCCACCTGTTGTAAAACTCAAAGGTCCATGAAGAAGTGATCCCTGGAGAACATGTAGGCAGCCATGAAGGACCTGAGAGAGCAAACGTCATCTTCCATTGCAAACAACCTGGTCAGGATGAAGGGTTGTGTCTGAATCAGCCTCTCTGTTCATAATGTAGAGAAGATGGACACAAACAGTCCTGTTTGGAGAGCTGTTCCTGGGTGCCTATGGTTCATATACCATTCTAACTTGTGAAAGTGTCACAGGAAGTAGGAGAAGCCTCGATCTCATGGGACCCTTGGAAGCAACTGTTAGGACAAAGTGGTTGCCAAAGCAGTGACCTCATTCAGTTCCTGAAGGAAGTGACCTCACCTCACTTCCTTGGTCATGGAACTCTCGGTACTTGGGATCCAGGAAGCAAGGTACCAAGAGCCTGTCCCAGTCCCAGTCCCAGTGGGCTCACTTGTTTGGATTTACCAAGGACAGAGTCAGTCTTTCATGGTACCTACAGATATGAGGATGGCCAACTGCCAGGAAAACTCAGAAGAGGGGCCTTTCCTGAGAAAGCAGATAGTGGCTCACCGCTGGCTCCTGACAAGTTCACAGAGTTGGTGATTTCCAGGGATCATAAGTTGGCCCACCAGTCAGAAGACACTCTGGATAGTCACAGACATACTTTGTAGAAGGTGGTGCCTCTGTGGTTGTCGGTGTGGGTTTGTGGTTTTGTCTCATGTTCTGAGAATAGGTAGAAAAGGCGGTTTGTTTGATTTGGAGTGAACTGTTTATAGTAAGTCGTTTGGAAAGCAAGAGTTCCTATGTCTGTGTATCCCACTGTGTCCATGGTTTTAGACATTAGAAAACAGAATGCATCAATTGTTGTGTCCTGTCTAGTAGAAAGCTTCCCAGCATTCATCCTGCCGAATTTATGAATGAATTTCAGCTTGCCTTATCGATGAGCAACATGTGGTATCTTCCAAAATTCCTGCATTCTTCATGAATTCTGGCTACTCTCCAGAATAGGCTCATGGTTTTGTGTCCAAGATATGTAGCAGTTCCAAGCCCTGTGACATGGCCATGTAATGGATAGCTGAAGGGAATGTCGAGCATCTCAAAAAACTCAGATATAAGTGTGACCATGATAGTCTAAGTGGAGAAACCCTGCTTTGGGCCTTTTGCTTACCTATTGTTCTGTTGCCCTGAATGTCAGGAAGGTCTTTGCCTCAAGACATTCGTTTGTGAAGCCTGAAGAAAACAGGTTCAAATGGAAATGAATGGACATCACCTGTGGATCTTTGCTTAATTCCTTTGGAAATGGAAGTGTCTGAATCAGCCTCTTGGCCCTGTGTGAGGCCGTGGCTTAGATTCTCAACCCCTGAAGAATCTAAAGAAACATCACATGTGTGCATCCAAAACAAAAATGGCCAAAAGTGCAGTTATTGTGGATGAAGTCTCTCCCCATTCTCTGTGAGGTTCCTGACCTCCATCAAGTTAGAATAGGGATCCTTTGGGCCAAATCATTTCTTCAAAGCCCTAAAGAGGCTTGCCCATAATTGCTTGAATTTTCCCGTGACTACAATTCACATAAAGAATCCAAACTGCACAGTCAATACGCCTCAAATTTTAGAAACAGAGAAGTATTAACAGCAGGCCTATATGAACACTCCTGGTTCACAGGAGTGGTGTCCAGGCCACCCTGAATTTAGGCAAATTAGGGGCAAGAGAGATTATTTAGGAGACTGTCTTGAGCTTCGCCCCTCGTGGAAAATTCCAGCGATAGGTTATGATGAGTGTCTATATAAAAGAACATGAGGGCCATGTGGGAGTGTTTTGGTTTTAATTGTGGTTGTTAGTGTGGTGGTTGGAAGAGATGACTGGGTCCACCTTGACATGAACTCTGGTGTTTTTCCCCTTAGAGACTGAGTTCTGGAACTGACCTCAGAAAAGTATTGCCATTAATTGTGTTGGGATTTTAGGAGGCCATGCATGAGAGTCGCCCTTGGAAACTGAGATCAAGGCCCAGGGTGGCTTTCAACAGAGCACTGGGAATCACAGCCAAGATATCACATAATTTTCTTCTGAAAGACTTGGCAGCCATAGTTGAGAGTCAAAAGACACATGGACCTCACATTGTAGAACTCAATGGGCCTGGCTTCATTTGACCTTTTGGCCATTCTTTGGGAAGCATTACCTGTGAGATTTCTCCAGAGCTTTCATTGAAATGAGCTTCGTCAAGATTAATGGTTCTGGAATGAACTGAAACTCACAGTGCCTCCAACGTCATTGTTGAAATATGGCTAGAAAAATACCATGAAATTTTTGAAATTTCCATGACCAGCTGGCACAGGAGAACCTTTGGATGTCCTGTTGCTGATCATGAGTATAACAGACAGTGCCTTGATTGACTGGTTTTAATAAAAATTGTGTAAAACAGAGATGCCAATAAGTTGGAGCCTGATGATTAGTGGGCCTAGAGCATTAGTAGGCAGGTGTGTGATAAAACATCTGTAGTGGGGCCATGTGGATCTGCCATTGGCTTCCAAATGGCGTGTGACTGACATGATGCAGCCAGCAGTTCCTTCTAAGTAAAGGCATGTTGTTATATGGAGAGGTTTCAGGGCAATGTTCAGAATCGATTTGCTATGGTCAATGGGGCAAGCTATGTGATATAGAAGCATGGTTGGTGCATTCTCCTGCAGAAATTGAAATACCACATGTGAAAGAACTCCCTCCTGCACTGTGTCCCAGTTGAACTCCGTGTATTTCATGAAGCAAATACCAAACTCCCATTGTAGCAGCAAGAAACACCATGAAAATTGGAGGATGAACAAATGGCTTCACAGTACACACAGGGAGACACTTAGAACCCAGTGGCCACAGTTTACCTACAAAGATCAAATTCAGGACTGGTGTCTCATGTTAATTGGAAAATAAGAAACTATGTTTTACAGGTCACATAGGTGCAGACCCAGCTTTGATGATCTCAGTACAAAGGAAGCTAAAGCTCCTGATAACAACATATGTTTCAAGTGCCCAACCTCAGAGGCAATTTCTCAAGAAGTCTTTAGGCCAGCAGAGCTCCATGTTTATGGAGTGTTCACCCTGTAGCTTACTTTTGGAAACTCCTGTACCACCTTCAAGGTAGTGAACTCCTTAGCATATTCCATTCCAGATAAGTATTCACTGATTTTCTAATTCTTCTCCTCTAATTATGTCTTACTTGGGGCGAAGATAATGTCAAGCCATTGTTCTGGAGGAGTGGGAAGATATTGTGTGGCACATATTTGCATACACATTGGATACATTTTCCAATTTTCCATTCGAAATACTGAATCCCTGACTCTAACCCCTACCATACTAGACTCTGACTACTAATCGTAATATGATAGAGAATAATAACCAAAACAGAATAGAAATACAAGCAGTTCAGAGGAGGCATGGTGTATAGTTGGAATTGCCTTTTGCATTATATAGGGTAGGAGTTATAAATCTAGTCATTTTTTTGTTGAAATAGTTCTCCATGTGTTTTGAAAGTTAACAAATATGTGAATTCCTGTCTCCTTTTCTCTGTAGCCTATTCAGCACATGTAATTTTATATGCACATATAGAATTGTACCTGGTATCACACGTACATTTTTGTGAGGTGACTGACTTGCAAATACAAATTGTGAGAAGAGATCACTCCTCCTAAATGCTGTTGGAACTGAAAATTCAACCTATGGGTAAGCCTCCTAGTTGAACAACATTATACATAAATCCATGTTCAGTATATGAATATTTTTGGGTCTGTGGATGATATGTATTTCATGATGAATTTCGATTGGCATATATATTGCTAGTTTTTAATGTCTGTGTGTGTGTGTGTGTGTGTATATATATATATATATATATATATATATATACTCTCCAGATTTTTCAAAATATGAAATATTTGTGTCTTATTTTGCACTCCCTAAATTCATTCATATTCATGTATGTGGATTTATAATCCACTTTTTAAAAAATTATTCTCAGAAATATTCATCCACCTGAAATACATATTTTTTTCTAGTACTGAAACAGTTTTCAGTAAATGGTGCATCCAAATCCTAATATTTCGGCATTGCAAGATGGCTGTGAAGACAGTGTATCACACCCAGTGTACCCTGCCACTGCGCAAGTGAATAACGAGTTAGAGGGATGAAAAACTATCTTGTTAGGATCTTACAGGAAAATGGATGTTTACCGAAACCTAGAAGAATGATTTCCACCACCGAGGTCAGGTAATTGAGTCTCAAACACAAGCCACTTGTGCAACTGGAGATCCATTCTGATTGATCCGCGTGACCTGCCCTGTGTCTACAAATGGTGAGGCACCACCGAGAAGCGACCAGCAAGCAGGGAGAAACGTTGCTGCGGATTCTGTGGAATCCTGCTGGCTGAGCATCCACTGAGCCCCCAGCTGAATTCGGGATTTCAGACGGGAAGTTAGCAATACATTTCTATGCCCCAAAGCGGAAACTCCACAAAGGAAACCAACAGCCACCATCTTGGAGAGCTGAAGTAACCACCACCACTCCCTGACAGATTGCAAGAATAAAACAGGTGTGTGTTTCTCAGCTCATCTCACATAAAGAGGGGAATTTGCATAAAATATCTCCTAGGCTTTTGGGGGAGGGATAATCAGAGCAAGTCTGCATAAAGACTGGGGGAAAACTAGAGGCACCTGACCTTCATCTCCCCTTCCCATCAGCGGCAAAAATGAAACTTGTCTAGCCAGTGCGGGGAGATGGGCAAGCGAAAAAAATTAAAACAATAGAGTTCCAGGGTTCCCAATAGACACCCTCCCCACCCAACAAACAGCAGACCCAGAGAACAGTTTGAGCTGCCGAGAAGCATCACTCAGGAGAAATCTGGTCTAGCAGGAGAAATCAGGACTAGCAGGATAAACCAGGGGACTAGAGGCCAGGCCCTCCTGACTGGTTGGCTGGAGAATGCCGGCCCACTGCCAGTGTGACTGGGTAACTGGAGACCACCTTCTTGCTGGCGCCAGCCCACCTGCTGACGCTATGTCTTGACGGCTGGAGAACGCGCGCCTGCCGGCGACCGAACTCGCAACTGTGTGGCTAGAGATCACCCACCAGCCGAAGACAGACCACAAGCTGCCCGCGCTACTGGGTGGCTGGAGACTGCCGGCCTGCCAGCGACCGGGAGCTGAAACCAACCAGAGACAATCCAGTCCACCCACCCAATTCGGACACTCCGGCAAGGAGCCTGGGGCCCACCACAGCAGAGAGGTGACATCACTGGAGCTCGGCCGTCAGAATTCCTTAACAGCGGAATCCACTTAAGCAGGCATAGTCTACCAACACAAAGGAGAGAAAACAGAGATATATAAACCCATAACAAATCTATAGAAGAGAGCAGAAACACAGCAATCAAATAGAGCTGGAAAATGTCGTGAACATCATGAAAAAACAAGGGAAAACAAGGTGTACAAACAATGAAGGACAACTTAATACTACAGGAGAACCTAGAAGCATCAGAAACAGGGATAGGGAAAAAACTTAAGTCATACCTAACTCAGATGGAAAGGAATAAGAGAGAAGACATGAGGCAGCAAGTCTAAGCAATAAAAGTATATTTTGAAAATGAATTAAACAAACAAATTCAAATGGCAAAGAACAAGCTTTACAAGGAGATAGAGATCTTTTAAAAAATCATACAGTAATTCTAGAAATGCAGGAAACTATAAACCAAATTTAAAACTCAAACAAGAATATTACAAATAGACTAGATCAAGTAGAAGTCAGAACATCAGATAATGAAGACAAAGTTTGTCAACTTGAAAAGAATATAGTCAACACAGAAAACATGCTTAAATCCCATGAGCAACTATTCAAGAGATGTGGGATGTCATAAAAAAACAAAATTGGGAGTCATCGGGATAGAAGAAGGCATAGAAATTCAAACCGAATGAATGAACAACATATTAAATGAAATAATTCTAGAAAACTTCCCAGAGATGAAAGATGGAATGGATTGCCATATCCTGGAAGCCTACAGGACCTCAAACATTCAAAACCATAATAGACAAACTCCAAGACATATAATTATGAAGATAGCCAACATACAGAACAAGGAGAGAATATTAAAAGCTACGAAAGAAAGTAGGCAGATAACATTCAGGGGTAAACCAATAAGGTTAACAATTGATTTTTCATCACAGACTTTGAAAGCGAGAAGATCTTTGAACAATGTATTTCAAACACTGAAAAATAATGGATTCCAACCAAGAATACTGTATCCAACAAAATTAAGCTTCAGATTTGACAATGAAATTAAGTCCTTCCTGATAAATAAAAGCTAAAGAATTCGCAGAGAGAACACCAGCACTGCAAAGCATTTTGAGCAAAATACTACAAGAAGAGGAATTGAAAAATAGTGCCCAAAACTAAGAGCGGGAGGTATCTCAGTAAAGGGGTAAGAAAAAAACCAAAAAGTAAAAACTACCCAAATTAAAATTAATAAATAAATAAACATGACTGGAAGTACAAATCATATTTCAATTGTAACCTTAAATGTTAAAAATCTAAACTCACCAATCAAGAGACATAGGCTAGTAACCTGGATCAAAAAAATAAATCCAACAATATGCTGCCTTCGGGAGACTCATATTAAAGGTAAAGACATACACAGGCTGAAAGTGAAAGGTTGGGAAAAATCATACCACTCATATGGCCCTCGGAAGCAAGCAGGAGTGGCCATACTCATATCATATAAAATCAACTTCAAACCTACGTTAATCAAAAGGGATAAAGTAGGACACTATATATTGTTAAAAGGAACCATCCACCAACAAGACATAACAATTATCAATTGGTATGCACCAAACAATTGAGTTGCAACGCTCATAAAACAAACTCGCCTCAAGTTCAAGAGTCAAATAGACTACAACACAATAATTATGGGTGACTTCAACACACCGCTCTCGCCATTAGACAGATCCTCTATAAAAAACTGAATAAAGAAACTATAGAATTCAACAGCACAATCAATAACCTTGACGTAACCGACATATATAGAATACATCAACCATCATCAAGTGGATACACTTTATTCTCAGCAGCACATGGATCCTACTCCAAGTTAGACCATATATTATGCCATTGGGCAACTCTTAGTAAATATAAAGGCGTGGAGAAAATACCATGCACTATATCTGATCATAATGGAATGAAACTGGAAATCAATGATAAAAGAAGGAAGGAAAAATCCTACATCATATGGAAAATGAACAATATTCTACTGAATGATCAATGGGTTACAGAAGACATAAAGGAGGAGATAAAAATATTTTTAGAATCAAATGACAATACAGACACATCATACTGGAATCTATGGGACACAAAGAAGGCAGTTTTAAGAGGGAAATTCATTTCTTGGAGTTCTTTCCTCAAAAAAAGAATAAAACAACAAATAAATAAACTCACAGTACACATCAAAAACCTAGAAAAGGAAGAGCAAAACAACAGCAAATGTAGTAGAAGACAAGAAATAATTAAAATTAGAGCAGAAATCAACAAAATTGAAACAAAAAAAAAACATTGAAAAAATTGATAAAACTAAAAGTTGGTTCTTTGAAAAAATAAATAAGATTTACAGGCCCTTAGCCATGCTAAGGATGAGAAGACGAGAGGGAACTCAAATTACTAACATACGGAATGAAAAAGACAATATCACAACAGACAGTACACAAATACAGAAGATAATTAGAAAGTATTTTGAAACCCTATATTGCAATAAAATAGAAGATAGTTAAAATATCGATAAATTTCTTAAGTCATATGATCTGCCCAGATTCAGTCAGGAAGACACACACAATTTAAACTGACCAAAAACAAAGGAAGAAATAGAAGAAGCCATCAAAATACTACCAACCAAAAAAAGCCCTGGACCTGATGGGTATAGAACAGAGTTCAAAAAAACCTTCAAAGAAGAATTAATACCAATACTTTTCAAGCTATATCAAGAAATAGAAAAATAAGGAGCTCTTCGAAATTCATTCTCGGAGTCCAAAATCACCCTGATCCCAAAACCAGACAAAGACACTTCAAAAAAGAAAACTAAACCAATATCTCTAATGAACTTGGATGCAAAAATTCTCAATGAAATCCGTGTGAATTGAATCCAAAAGCATATCAAAATAGTTGTGCACCATGATCAAGTAGGATTCTTCCCTGGAATGCAAGGCTGGTTCAATATACGGAAATCAATAAATGCTATTCACCACATCAATAGACTTAAGGACAAGAACCATATGATCATCTCGATAGATGTAGTAAAAACATTCGACACAGTTCAGCATCCCTTTATGTTCAAAACACTAGAAAAACTAGAAATAACAGGAACTTACCTCAACATTGTAAAAGCTATATATGCTAAACCTCAGGCTAGGATCATCCTAAATGGAGAAAACTGAAGGCATTCCCTGTGAAATCTGGAACAAGACAGGGATGCCCTCTATCACCACTTCTATTCAATTTAGTTCTTGAAATACTAGCCAGAGAAATTAGACAGACAAAAGAAATTAAAGGCATAAAAATAGGAAAAGAAGAACTTGAATTATCGCTATTTGTGGATGACATGGTAATATATTTAACAGACCCAAAAGGGTCTACAAAGAAACTGCTAGAGTTAATAAATGAAGGATATAAAACCAACACGCATAAATCAAAGGCATTCCTGTATATCAGAAACAAAACTTCTGAAATGGAAATGAGGAAAACCACTCCATTCACAATATCCTCAAAGAAAATAAGATACTTGGAAATCAACCTAACAAAAGAGGTGAAAACCACAGAACCCTAAAGAGAGAGATAGAAAAAGATCTTAGAAGATGGAAAAATGTACCCTGTTCATGGATAGGCAGAACTAAATTCATCAAAATGGCGAAATTACCCAAAGTTCTATACAGGTTTAACGCAATGCCAATCAAAATCCCAATGGCATTTCTTGTAGAAATGATAAAGCAATCATGAAATTCATATAGAAAAACAAAAGACACAGAATAGCAAAAGAAATTCTAAGCAGGAAGTGTGAATCGGGAGGTATAGCGATACCAGAGTTCAAACTTTACTACAAAGAAATAGTAACAAAAACAGTGTGGTACTGGTACGAAAACAGGCAGGTGGACCAATGGTATAGAATGGAGGACAGAGAAACCAATCCACAAAATTACAACTTTCTTATATTTGATAAAGTGGCTATAAACATGCAATGGATGAAGGATAGCATCTTCAACAAATGGTCCAGGGAAAATAAGAAATCCATATGCAACAAAATGAAACTGAATCCCGTTCTCTCACCATGCACAAAAGTTAAATCAAAATAGATCAAGGAGCTAGATATCAAATCAGAGACACTGCGTCTCATAGAAGAAAAAGTTGGCTACGATCTATATACTGTGGGGTCAGGCTCCAAATTCTTTAATAAGACATCAATAGCCCAAGAGTTAATAAGAAGAAAAAAACAAATGGGACTTACTTAAACTAAAAAGTTTTTTTTCTCAAGAAAAGAAACAATAAGAGAGGTAAATAGAGAGCCTACATCCTGGGAACAAATTTTTACCCCTCACACTTCAGATAGAGCCCTAATATGCAGAATATACAAAGAACTCAAAATATTAAACAATAAGATAACAAATAACCCAATCAACAAATGGGCCAAGGACCTAATCAGACACTTCACAGAGGAGGACATACAATCAATCAACAAGTACATGAAAAAATGCTCACCATCTCTAGCAGTCTGAGAAATGCAAATCAAAACCACCTTAAGATACCATCTTACTCCAGTAAGATGAGCAGCCATTATGAAGTCAAACAACAATAAGTGTTGGCGAGGATGTGGGGAAAAGTGTACACTTGTACACTGCTGGTGGGACTGCAAATTGGTGAGGCCAACTTTGAAAGAAGTATGGATATTCCTGGGAAAGCTGGAAATGGATCCACCATTTGACCCAGCTATCACCCTTCTTGGACTGTTCCCTGAGGATCTTAAAAGAGCGTACTATAGGGATACTGCCACATCAATGATCATAGCGGCACAATTCACAATAGCTAGACTGTGGAACCAACTTAGATGCCCTTCAATAGATTAATGGATAAAAAAATATGTTTCATCTATACACAATGGAGTATTACACAGCACAAAAATGACAAAATCATAGAATTTGCAGGGAAATGGATGGCATTAGAGCATATTATGTTAAGCGAAGCTAACCAGTCCTTAAAAAACAAATGCCAAATGTCTTCTCTGATATAAAGAGAGCAAATAAGAGCAGAACAGGGAGGAAGAGCATGAGGAAAATATTAACATTAAACAAAGACGAATGGGGGGAGAGAAAGGGAGAGAGAAGGGAAAGCTTATGAAAATTGTAGGAGACCCTCAATGTTACACAAAATCGCATATAAAATGTTGTGAGGGGAAGTGGGGGGGAAACAATGGAGAGAATTGAACAATAGCAGATGAGGTAGAGAGGGAAGATGGGAGGGGAGGAGAGGGTGGATAGTAGGAGATAGGAAAGGTAGCAGAATACAACAGTCACTAATATGCCATTATGTAAAAGTGTGAATGTGTAACAGATGTGATTCTACAATTCGTATTTGGGGAAAAAATGGGAGTTCATAACCCAATTGAGTCAAATGTATGAAAGATGATATATCTTGAGCTTTGTAATGTTTTGAACAACCAATAAAAATAAATAAATAAATAAAGGTTTAAAATTTACTGGGAAGAAATCAGCTAAAAATGGGTTCAGATGTATTCATTTTGCTATGCAGAAACTTTGTTTTGTGTAGTTGTAAATATCACAAATTTATTTTACCAGAAAATGCACATAAATTGAGATGAAAGGATAATTCACCTATCTTCATGAAAAATTCATAGCATTTTCTACACTTTTCATACTTCATTTTTTTCGTGAATATTTTGACATGGACAAGGTCTAGTCTTAGGCTATTCTTCTAGAATACTACCTCATCTGACAAGTTCGTACAATGTGTTGGATTGTTCTTTTCATCTTTTATTTAATAGTTTCTAGCTGATAATGTGTATTTTTCTTATCTTTATTTGGACATTATCTTTGCATTTTATGTTTTACTGGGGAAGAGACTCATCAAAAGCTCTTTATTATATGTATCAACAATCAAACATTTAGAGCATTCAATTATTCTTAATTTTGCATGAAAATAAATTTGTACCATTTTTCTTATAAAGATGTAGTATTATTAATAATGTCCCTACTGTAATAAGTAACTACTTACAAGAAGAATTAAACAATTGACTTTATATCAATTATGAACATGAAAAGTACTAAAATAAGTATTTGGCAATTAATACACAATTGATAGAAATAGAAATCACAAGAACGCCGTTTAAAATGTCAGTGCATATGGTCCTTAAATAATAGGTTGTTCAAATAAAATTTCTCTAATTCATAAGAGTTAATATGCCATATTACAGCTTAATGTGATATAAAACCTTAAATTATCAGTATTGATAAATAAGAATGATACCTTTTTACTTAAATATGTTTATTTGATTTTCACTGTAAGATGTTAATTATGGAAGAATTGAGAATTAAGAAAGACTTGGTCTATATTATTTCTAACAGGAAAATCAAAGTACTTTTAAATATATATGTATATATATATAATATATGTAATGCATATGCATGAATATAGATACATATGTGTAATAAATGTATTGTAATATATCTATCAGGTGATTATAATTTTTAGATTTTCTCAAGAAAAAGAATGACTATAAAAAACAGTCTTAAACTTAAATTTCATAGCATACTACTGTTTGTAATGACATGAGAGAAAAATAGATATGGAGGGGAAACGAAAAAGGAAGGGAGAGAAGGTGGAAAATGGGGAAGAAAGTGAGTAAAGAAGAGGGACATGAGTGTATGATGTTAAGACAAAAGTGGAGGGGCTGGGTTTGTGGCTCAGTGGTAACATGCTTTTCTAGCATGTGTAAGGCACATGGTTCTATTCTCAGCACCACATATAAATAAACAAAATGAAGGTCAATCAACAACTGAAAACATAAAAAAGAAAAAAGAAGAAATATTACGAAAATTCCAAGCTTTGATGAATGTTAAATAAAAAAAATTATGTTACATAGCCTTATGTAATTTTAGACTATCCAAAATAGTCACTAAATGTTAGATTATTAGTGCTATAACTAAAAATCCATTGATCTTTCCTCTACATTCTGTGGCATGCTAGTGCTAAAATAAATTGTATTATTAATCGCCCCCAAAATCCTAATATTTCTACAGTAACTGACCCAGTTGAACATCAATGCAAGTATACATGATGTGCATTTTGACGTTCATTTTTTATTCAACACTGGTACATTACTATTTCTTCAGTTTATGCACATCATAGCATATATGTCTCATCAAAATTTCGCAAATTTATAGGCATTTGTTTCACTTTCAATCACTTCCTGCTTGAGAACACATGTATTCCTCCATGTTTCTTGACTGCTCTTTTCATGAGACTTCTTTCCAAACACATTATTTTCGATTTCCATTATCAGATTTGAAGCAAAACTCACAAACCCGTCACAATAAACCATAACACTAATATTACCATTAGATGTGTAACTGGTTGGAATGAATGGTTCTATATCAATATAAGATTTCTTACTTAGTTTCAGATATCAATTCAATCCATTATTTAAAGTGGAACCAGTTATATTATTTATTCACAGTACAGTCTATTCACGAATTATCTCTATATTCATAGACACAGGTACACCTCTTTGTACCCCCAATACTAATTTATACGTCCTCAAAATATAGCTCCTAGAAATGGTGGAAGAAATACTCATGTCACCTGATCTACATATACATTTTATCACAGTAATATTCTGGACACAAAAAGCAAAGGTCACACTTATGATTGTACAAAACCTAAATGGAAAGTGAACATGGATTACTAAAAACATCCATGTCCAGGTTGCCTAATGCTCTCAAATGAAAATCCTATTGGTGACTACATATTTGTTTCTTCCAAAGATTGTATATTCAAACTCAACCATGTTGAAAATGTCTAATCCTGTCACTCACTTTATACTTTGCCTGATTTTGTAATGTCTCTATTGATATCTGCTTTCCTACATATTTTCCCCAGTTAATCATTGTGACTTCCTCGTCACATGTGCTGATATTTACATTCACTCTCTTAGCGATACCCTACTTCTAAAGAACTTTTGTTCCAAATCCTACACTCATTCTTCTTCCTAAATTTACCGAATATCTTCCTAATCCTACCGACTATCACTTTTTGACTGGATGTTCTCTTCTACATTCAATCATCCAAGGTGAAAGGTCCTATGCCATTGTATATCGATTTATCTGAAACATCTGTGCAGAATGTAATTCAACGCTAAGTATCCCAATCAAGGGACAAATGACCTTCTGGGCTTCAAATCTTACTTAGATTTCTGTTTTCGTACATATATTTCACCTCTATATTCTTGTAAATATCACAGGTTCCCAATACCATTATTCATGCAGCAGAATGGTTCCTAACCCATATCGAACATGTTAATAACACTAATCATACACTGTTCCCTCAATCTAACTTTGCTGAAGAGCAGCGACAGTGTTGGTCTTACAATACAAGAATGTATGGGATCTTACACCTGCTGAGAAAATCAAAGGTACGTGCAGAAATGATCTCTGGAGAAGTTGTAGGCAGCTATGAAGGACCTGAGAGAGCAAAAGACATCTCCATGGCAAACAACCTGGAAGGATGAAGGAATGTGTCTGAATCAGCCTCACTCTTCTTAATGTAGAGTAGACCAAACCAGGCCTGTGTGGAAAGCTCTTCCCAGGTGAGTATGGTTGATATACCATTCTAACATATGAAATTGTCACAGGAAGTAGGGGCAGCCTCCATCTCATGGAACCCTTGGAAGCAACTGTTAGGACAAAGTGGTAGCCAAGGCAGTGACCTCATTCAGTTCCTGAAAGAAGTGACCACACCTCACTTCCTTGGTGATGAAAGTCTCTGAACTTGGGATCCAGGAAGCCAGGCACCCAGAGCCATTACCAATCCCAGTCCCAGTGGTCTCACTTGTTTGAATTTACCAAAGACAGAGTCAGTCTTTCTTCTTACCTGTTAAGGTCTGTAAACAAGTCAGATTGGCACCTGTTATTTCGCTGGAGAAATGTTAGAGTCTGTAAACAAGTCTGGATGGCGCCTGGCAAAATGCCAGAGGGAGTGGTTTGTGAAGTAAAAAAAGCGAGCCATTAAGTGTGAAGATTCCTTATTGGTTGACTGCTGTATCTATTTTATGCTAATGAGATAGGCTGTGTAAAATGTATAAATATCGCTCAGATCTTACAATAAACGGCTCTCATTCCTGCTGCATCAACATACACAAGTTATTCGTCACCCCCCAGGTTATTCTGCTGCAGCGTGACTGCGGCAGATGGTGGCCCATTACGGGGAGCCCTGGGACACTCACGGGTAAGGGTCGAAAAAAGCTTTCTGTCCATAGATAGGACGGGAGCAATCTGCTCGTCCCTAGGCAGATAGGGCGATAGGAAAAATGACCATTTCGAGAAAATGGAGAAGATTGATGCAGTATGTTTGTGTCTTGTTTTGTCTTGAAATGTTGTATTGTCTTTGTGATGAAAATATGGAAGGGGTGAGAAGTAAATTGATAAGAGAAAAAGGTACCGCAGTGGAACCAAGAATAGTTAGGGCATGTGTTGATAAAAGCCCAGAAACTCTAGTCAGAAAGAAAAAGAAAGTTCAGAAGAAGAAGGATTATCAGGAAAAAAGTTGCAGCAAAAGGCTATTACTGAATACTTTTCGATACTGGAGGGTGCGTGAAATGACAAGGCGGCTGCCACCTGCCCAAGCCGATCATGGCGCAGTAAGAATTTTCCAAGAGGCAGTTGAGGGCTCTTCCCCGCCCCCCTGCCCGGGGGAGCGGATCACCACTGTTAGCCCAAATCTAGACCTGACCTGGAGGCACAGTTTTGCAGGCTTTTGCTCCCTGTGCCCGGAAGAAGTTTGAGCCCAGGACTCTCCCTGGGGCCATCTGGGGCTGCCCAGGATGCTACAGCTGGCAGAAGATGCCACTGGCATCCCTGAAGTTTGATCATTTCCAAGGCCAGTAACTACAATGGGTCTCCCACACCTGCAGGCTGATGAGTAATGAGTACTATTAAGGCTTATTTCAAATGTAAAAAACCTTGAGATAATGTACTAAAATTGTTCAGAAGGTTGTTTTCTTAGTGAAATGCTACAGGATTTTCTTTAGCCATCCGGAGTTCCTGCCTTCGTCCAAGTGCCGGTGAAAACAAAGGTGGAAGAATTTACAATGTTGCTGAGAACTGGAGGAAACTTCGGCTGAGAACCCGAGGAGACTTTGGAGCTATTGCTGTTTCTGCTACTACAACTTAAGCTAGCTGCCTGGAGAACTTACCTGGACTGTGATTTACCTGAACTCTGAGTTAATCTATTGAGACACTGCTTTATCTGGACTGAGACAACAGACTGTAATCTACAACAACTTGTAACTCGGTATCTTTGCTAACGGTGTCATTGCTGCTAACAGTTTTCCAAGGGCTTCTTGCATGGAGCCATCAATTGGATTGGTATTGTAACATTTTGTATCCTCCCTTTCTGTTTCTAGCAGGTTATTTATGGTGTTTCTGTAAAAAACACTATGGTCCTTATTTAAATTAAACAAAAGGGGGAAATGTTAACGTCTGTAAACAAGTCAGATTGGCACCTGTTATTTTGCCAGAGAAATGTTAGAGCCTGTAAAGAAGTCTGGATGGCGCCTGGCAAAATGCCAGAGGGAGTGGTTTGTGAAGTAACAAAAGCGAGCCATTAAGTGTGGAGATTCCTTATTGTTTGACTGCTGTATCTATTTCATGCTAATTAGATAGGCTGTGTAAAATGTATAAATACTGCTCTTATTCAACAATAAACGGCTTCCAGTCCTGCTGCATCAGTCTACACAAGTTGTTCGTCACCCCCCCGGTTATTTTGCCCAGCCAGCCGGGCTACGGCACTTACCTACTGATGTGAGGATGGCCAAATGCCAGGGAAGCTCTGAAGATGGTTCTTTCCTGATAAAGCAGGTATTGGCTCACCGCTGACTCCTGACTACTTCAAGAGTTGGCAAAGGAAAGCAGATTTGAGACAGAACAAGCAATTTTGGGGAACATAGTATGGCCCACCAGTCAGAGGACACTCTGGATAGTCACAGACCAACTTGGAGGAAAGAGTTGCCTTTGTGGGTGTGGTTGTGGGTTTGTGTATCCCACTGTGTCTGTGGTTATAGACATTAGAAAAGAGAATGCATCAATGGATGTGTTCTGTCTAGTAGAAAGCTTCTCAGCATTCATCCTGCCAAATTTATGAATGGACTACGACTTTCCTTATGAATGGGCAATACCTGCTATCTTCCTAAGTTCCTGTTTTCTTCCTGAATTCTGGCCACTCTCAAGAATAGGCTCATGGTTATGTGTAAAAGATATGTACCACCTCCAAACTCTGTAACATGGCCTTGTACTGGATAGATGAAGGGAATGAAGAGGAACTCAGTAAACTCAGATATCAGTGTGACCAGTAAAGTGTCAGTGGAGAAACACTGATTTGGGCCTTTTGTTTACCTATTGTTCCGTTGCCCTGAATGTCTGGAAAGTCTTTGCCTCAGTCCACCCCTTTGTGAAGCCTGAAAAAAACAGTTTTCTAATGGAAAATAATGAGCATCACCTGTGGCTCTTTGCTTAATTGCCATGGAAAGGGATGTGTCTGAATCAGCCTCTTGGCCCTGTGTGAGGCTGTGACTTAGATTCTCACCACCTGATGAATCTAAGGAAAGATCTCATGTGTGCATCCAAAACCAAAATGGAAAAAGAGCAGTCTTGTGAATGAAGTCTCTCGCCTTCCTCTGTAAGGTTCCTGATTTCCATCAAGTGAGAATAGGTATCTTTGGTTCAAAAAGTTTTTCAAAGCCCTGCAGAGGCAAGCCCATAGGTGCTTGGATTTTCTCATGACTCCAATTCACATAAAGAATCTAAACCCCACAGACATTAGGCTCAAATTGGAGAAGCAGAGCAGTATTAATGGCAGGCCTATTTGATCACTCCTTGTTCACAGATAGGTTGTCAAGCCACCCTGACTTTAGACAAATGAGGGTAGGGAGCATATTTTGGATACTGTCTTCAGCTGCGCCCTTCATGGAAACTTCCAGCCAGAGGTAATGATGAGTGTCTATGTGGAAGTAGTTGAGAGCCATGTGGGAGTATTTTGGTTTTAATTGTGGTCATTTGTTTGGCTGATGGAAGAGATGACTGGGTCCACCTTGGCTTGAACTCTGGTGTGAGTCTTCTTAGAGACTGAGTTTGGAAATTACTGCAGAGATGTATTGCCATGAATTGTGTTGGGATTTTTGGAGGCCACACATGGTAGTGGCCTTTGGAAACTGAGATCTAGGTCCAGGGGGCTTCCCACAAAGCACTGGGAATCTGAGCCAGAATATCACATGATTTTATTCTTTAAGACTTGACAGCCAGAGTTGAGAGTAAAAACACACATGGACCTCACATTGTAGACCTCAATGGGCCTGGCTTCATTTGATCTTTTGGCCACTCTTTGGGAAGTCTTGCCTGTGAGAGTTCTCCAGATGTTTCATTGAAATGGGCTTTCTCACCATTTGATGTTTCCAGAATGAATTAAATCCCACAGTGCCTCCAACCTCATCCTTGAAAAATGGCTAGATAAACATCATAAAAATTTGAAATTCCCATCACCAGGTGACACTGGATACACTTTGGATTTCCTGTTGCTGATCATGAGTGTACCAGACAGTGCCTTGATTGACTGGGTTTCATGAAAATGGTGTAGAACAGTGATGCAAATAAGTTAAAGTCTGTTGAGTAGTGGGCCTAGAGGAGTGTTTTGCAGGTCTGTGATAAAACTTCTCTGTTGGGATTATGTGGATCTGCCAAAAGGCTTGTAACTGACATGGTGCAGCCAGCAGACCCTTGTATGTAAAGGCATCTTGTTCAATGGAGAGGTTTCAGGTCAATGTTCAGAATCAGGTTGCTATGGTCAAGGGGGCAAGCTATGTGGGATAGAAGCCTGGTTGGTGCATTCTCCTGCAGACCCTGACGCACAACACGTGACAGATCTCCCTCCAGCACTGTGACCCAGTTGAATTTCTTGTATTTCCTGAAGCCAAAACCAAACTCCCAGTGCAGCAGCAAGAACACCATGAAAAGTGGAGGATGACCAAATGGCTTCACAGTCCACACGGGGCCACACTTAGCCTTCAGTGGCAAGAGTTTACTTACAAAGAGAGAATTCAGCCTTGCTGCCTCACTTTCTTTGGAAAATAAGAAACCATGTTCTGCAGGTCACATAGATGGAGACCCAGCTTTGGTGGTCTCACTAGAAAGGAAGCCATAGGTCCTGACAACAACATATACTTCAAGTGGCCAACCTCAGAGGCAGGTTCTCCAGAAGTCTTTAGGCTGGCACATCTCCATATTTGTGCAATATTTACCCTGTCCCTTACTTTTGGAAACTCCTCTACCACCTCCAAGATTGTGAACTCGTAATCATGTTCCATTCCTGATATGTATTCACAGATTTTCTAACTCTTCTTCTTTTATTTTGTCTTACTTGGGGCAAAGATAGTGTCAAGGTATTGTTGTGAGTGAGAGTAGGAAGATTTTGTGTAGCACATATTTGCATACACATTTGATTCATTTTCCTATTTTACATTCAAAATACTGAATCCCTGACACTAACCCATACCCTACTAGACTCTGACCACTAATCCTAATATGGTGGAGAGAAATAATGCAAACAGAATTGAAATACAAACAGTTCAGAGGAGGCATGGTGTATAGTTGGATTTGCCTTTTGCATGATAAAGTGTAGGTGTTATAAATCTAGTCAATTTTTAATTAAAATAGTTCACCATGGGTTTTTGTAGTTAACAAATACGTGAATTCCTGTCTCCCTTTCTCTGTAGCCTATTCAGCACATGTATTTTTATATGCACATATAGAATCCTACCTGGTATCACACGTACATTTTTGTGACCTGGCTGACTTGGAGATACAAATTGTGAGAAAAGATCACTCCTCCTAAACGCTGTTGGAACTGAAAATTCAACCTATATGTAAGCTTCCTAGGAGAACAACATTGTATATAAATCCATGCTCAGTACAATAAATAATTTTGCATCTGTGGATGTTATATATTTCATGATGAATATTGATTGGCTTATATATTGGTACTTTTTAATATCTCTGTGTGTGTTTTGGGTATATATATATATATATATATATATATATATATATATATATATACACTCTCAAGATTTTTCAAAATATGAAATATATGTGTCTTATATACACTACCGAAATTCATTCATGTTCATGTATGTGGATTTATAATAAAAATTTCACAAGATTATTCTCAGAAATATTCATTCACCTGAACTACATATTTGTTTCCTAGTACTTAAAACTAACTTCAGTGAATGGTGCATACAAATCCTAATATTTCTACAGTAATTGACCCAGTTTAACATCAATGCAATTAGATTCCTATGGGACATAGTGTGTATTTTGATGTTCATTTTTATTCAACACTGGTTCGTTAATATTTCTTCAGTTTATGCACATCATAGGATATATATTTCATCCACAAATTCACAAATTTATAGGCATTTGTTTCACTTTCAATCACTTCCTGCTTCAGAACACATGTATTCCTCCAGGTTTCTTGACTGGTCTTTTAATGAGACTTCTTTCCAAACACATTATTTTCGATTTCCATAATCACGTTTGAAGCAAATCTCACACAGTCTTTATAATAAAACATAACGCAATTATACAATTAGATGTGTAACTGGTTGGAATGAATGATTGTATATCAATATAAGTTTTTGTGTATATTTTCACATATCAATTCAATCCATTATTTAAAGTGGAAACAGTTATATTATTTATTCACAGTATTGTCAATTCATGCATTAATTCTATATTCATAGACACAGGGTACAAATCTTTGTACCGCCAATAATAATTTATACATCTTCAAAATATTGCTCCCAGAAATGGTATAAGAAATACTTATGTCACCCGATCTACATATACATTTTATCATAGTAATATTCGAGACACAAAATGCAAAGGTCAAACTTATGATTGTACCAAAGCCTAAATTGAAAGTGAGCATGGATTAGTAAAAACATCCATGTCCATGTTGCCTAATGTTCTCAAATGTCAATCCTATTTGTGACAACATATTTTTTTCTTCCTAAGATTATATATTCAAACTCAACCCTGTTGAAAATATCTAATCCTATCACTCACTTTATACTTTTCCTGATTTCTTAATGTCTCTATTGATATCGGCCTTCCGACATATTTTCCCCAGTTCATCATTGTGACTGACTCTTCACATGTGCTCACATTTAAATTCACTCTCTATCCAAAACCCTGTTGCTAGAGAACTTTTTGTCCAAAACCTATACTCACTCTTCTTTCTGAAACTGAATATCTTTCTAATAATTCCAACTATCCTTTTTTGACTAGAAGTTCTCTTAAACATTCCATCATCCAACGTACAAGGTCCTATGCCATTGTACATCGATTTATCTGAGACATCTCTGCAGAAAATAATTCAAATCTACGTATCCCAATCAAGGGCCCAATGCCCTTCTGGGCTTCAAATCTTACCTACATTTCTGTTTTCATACTAATATTTCACGTATATTTTCTTGTAAATATTGCAGGTTCCCAAACATTCCTGCAGAATGATTCCTAACTCATATCGAACATGTTATTAATCCTAACCATACACTGTTCCCTCAATCTAACTTTACAGAAGATTAGGGACAGAGTTGGTCTTTCAATACAGGAATGTAGCAGATCTTTCACCTGCTAAGATCCTCAAAGGTCCATACAGAAATGATCCCTGGAGAAGATGTAGGCAGCAATGAAGGACCTGAGAGAGAAAAAGTCATCTCCATGTAATGGCTCACCGCTGGCTCCTAATAACCTCACAGAGTTGGCCAAGGAGTCCAGATCTGAGACAGGACAGGCCATTTCTGGGAACATAGTATGGCCCACCAGTCAGAGGACACTCCGGATAGTCACAGACCTACTTGGGGGAAGGAGGTGCCTTTGTGGGTTGGGTGTGAGTTTGTGGTCTTTTCTCATTTTCTGAGAATAGGTAGAAAAGGCAGTTTGTTCATTTTGGAGTGGATGGTTTCTAGAAAGTCGTTTGACAAAGAGTGTGTTTCTATGTCTGGGTAACCCAATGTGTTCGTGGATGAAGACATTAGAAAGAGCATGCATCAATGGATGTTTTCTGTCTAGTAGAAAGCTTCCCAGCATTCATCCTTCCCAATTTATAGATGGACTTGGCTTGCCTTCTGGATGGGCAACACCTACTGTCTTTCTAAGTTCCTGTTTTCTGCCTGAATTCTGGCCACTAACCATAATAGGCTCATGGTTATATGTCCAAGATATGTACCACCTCCAAGCTCTGGGACATGGCCATGTACAGGATAGCTGAAGGGAATTGGAGCATCTCAGAAAACTCAGATATCAATGTGACCAGTAAAGTCTCTGTGGAGAAACCCTGCTTTGGGCCTTTTGCATACCTATTCTTCTGTTGCACTGAATAACAGGAAGGTCTTTGATTAGGCCACGCCTTTGTGAAGCCTGAAGAAAACAGTTTTCAAATGGAAATGAATGGGCATTACCTGGGGCTCTTTGCTTAATTGTTTGGAAAGGGATGTGTCTGAATTGGCCACTTGGCCCTGTGTGAGGCTGTGGCTTAGATACTTAGCACCTAATGGACCTAAAGAAACATCCCATGTGTGCACCCAAATCCAAATTGTCCAAAAAGCATTCATTGTGGACTATGCCTCTCGCCTTCCTCTGTAAGGTTCCTGATCTCCATCAAGTGAGAATAGGGATCCTTTGCATCAAATGAGTACTTCAAAGCCCTGCAGAGTCTAGCCCATTGGTGCTTGTGATTATGCATGACTCCAGTTCACATAAAGAATCTAAATCCCACAGTCAGTAAGCCTGAAATTGGAATTGTGGAGCAGTATTAAAGGCAGGGCTCTATGATCATTCCGTGTTCAAAGGAAGGGTGTCCAGGAAACCCTGACTTGTGACAAATGAGGTGCGAGGGTGCTTATTTTGAACACTGTGTTGGTCTGTGCCCCTCATGGAAACCTCCAGCCAGAGGTTATTATTAGTGTCTATATGGAAGAAGATGAGTGCCATGTGGGAGTCTTTTGTTTTTAATTGTGGTCATTTGTGTGGCGGTTGGAAGAGATATCTGGTTCCTCCTGGGCTTGAACTCTGGTGTGATTTCCCTTAGAGACTGAGTTGTGGAACTGTTTTCAGAGAAGTATTGCCATGAACTGTGTTGGGATTTTAGGAGGCCACACATGAGATTCGCCCTTGGAAACTGAGATCTAGGCCCAGGGTGGCTTTCCACAGAGCACAAGTAATCTCAGCCAGGATATCACAAGATTTTATTATTAAAGACTTGGCAGCCATAGTTGAGAGTCAAAACACACATGGAGCTCACATTGTAGACCTCAATGAGCCTGGCTTCATCTGACCTTTTGGCCACACTTTGGGAAGCTTTGCCTGTGATAGTTCTCCATTTCTTTTGTTCAAATTAGTTTCCTCGCCATTTAATGGTTCCTGAATGATTGGAAACCCACAGTGCCTCCAACTTCATCCTTAAAAAATAGCTAGATAAATACCACCAAATTTTTGAAATTCCCTTGACCAGGTGGCACTGGAGAACCTTTGGATTCCTGTTGCTGATCATGAGTATACCAGACAGTGCCTTGATTGACTTGGTTTCATGAAAATGGTGTAGAACAGAGATGCCAGTAAGTTGGAGCCTGCAGAGTAGTTGGCCTAGAGCAGTGGTGGGGAGGTGTCTGATATAACATCTGTGGTGAGGCCATGTTTATCTGCCATTGGCTTCCAAATGGCTTGTGACTGACATTGTGCATCCAGCAGACCCTTGTATGTAAAAGCATCTTGTTATATGGAGAGGTTTCAGGGCAATGTTCAGAATCAGGTTGCTATGGTCAATGGGGCAAGCTCTGTGGGAAAGAAGCTTGCTTGGTGCATTCTCCTGCAGACCCTGACCCACCACATGTGACAGAATTCCCTCCAGCACTTTGTCCCAGTGGAACTCCTTGTATTCCAAGAAACAAATACCAAACTTCCAGTGCAGCAGCAAGAAACACCACAAAAAGTGGAGGATGAAAAAACGGCTTTACAGTAAACACGAGGAGACACTTAGCGCGCAGTGGCTACAGTTTACCTACAAAGAGAAAATTCAGCACTGCTGCCTCATGTTCATTGGGAAATAAGAAACAATGTCCTCCAGGTCACATAGATGCAGACCCAGTTATGATGGTCTAACTAGATGGAAGCTAAATCTCCTGACAACAACATATATTTCAAGTGCCCAAACTCAGAGACAGTTTCTCAAAAGTCTTTAGGCCAGCAGAGCTCCATGTTTGTGCAGTGTTTACCCTGTCCCTTACTTTTGGAAACTCCTATACCACCTCCAAGGATATGAACTCCTGAGCATATTCCATTCCAGATATGTATTCACAGATTTTTGTAACTCATCTCCTCTAATTGTGTCTTACTTTAAGCGAAGGTGATGTCAAGGCATTGTTCTGGATGAGAGTGGGAAGATTTTTTTGTAGCACATATTTGCATAAATATTGAATTTATTTTTCTATTTTCAATTCGAAATACTGAATCCCTGAAACTAACCCATAACCTACTAGACTCTGACTACTAATCCTAATATGATGGAGTAAAATAACCCACACAGAATAGAAATACAACCAGTTCAGAAGAGGCATGGTGTATAGTTGTACTTTCCTTTTGCATGATAAAGGGTTGGTGTTATAAATCTTGTCAATTTGTAGTTAAAATAGTCCTCTATGTGTTTTTAAAGTTAACAAATATGTGAATTCCTGTCTCCCTTTCTCTGTAGCCTATTCAGCACATGCATTTTCATATGCACATATAGAATACTACATGGTATCACACGTACATATTTGTGAGGTAACTGACTTTGCAAATACAAATTGTTAGAAGAAAACACTTCTTCTAAATGCTGTTGGAACTGAAAATTCAACCTATAAGTGAGCTTCCTAGTTGAACAACATAAATCCATATTTAGTAAATCAATATTTTGGGATCTGTGGATGATATATATTTCATGGTGAATTTCGATTGGCATACATAATGCTACTTTGTAATGTCTGTATTTAGGTGTGTATGTGTGTGTGTGTGTGTGTGTGTGTGTGTGTGTGTGTGTATTATATATATATATTATATATATATTAATATATATATATATATTCACTCTGCTGATTATTCAAAATATAAAATATATGTGTCTTATTATACACTAACTAAATTCATTCATATTCATGTATTTGGATTTATAATCAACGTTTGAGAAGATTATTCTCAGAAATATTCATCCACCTGAAATACATGTTTGTTTCCTAGTACTGAAAACTAACTTCAGGGGATCATATTATGGTGGTGATGGGAGTTCATTACCCCCGTGTACTGCCTCACATTGCAGGAGAAGGACAAGTTAGAACGGCTAAAATCTATCTTGTTAGAAATTTCCAGGAAAATTGCTGTGCTCCAAAACCTACAGGAAGGATTTCCATTGCACAAGGACCAGCTACGGGGGCTCAAACGCCAGCGATTTGTCCTCACGGAGGGTCACGCTGCTTATTCAGCAAATCACCCCACAGCTAGTGTCTGCAATGCGCGCTGGGAAACGACGAGAGAGCAACGCAAAGATATAGCCCTGTGGATTATGCGGGCTCCTGCCAGCTGTGCAATCACTGTGCTCAGTGTTGAGTTCTGGGTTTGAAACGGGGGAAGGAAGTGGTCCAATTCGGTTTTCCACACCGGTGAGAACACAGAGGAAGATAGCGGTCACCATCTTGGAGAGCTGACGTCACCATCCCTGTTTTCGACTCATCACAGCTCATTCAGATACAGAATAGGTAATTTCAGGCTGCCATTCGCCTTCATCTTGCAGACAAATTACTCAGGGTCAGTGCTGAAGAACCCACGAAAATTGCTTCTTGGATTCTGCTCCTATCAGAACATACACCGAGCCCGGAGCGGCTGAATTCCGGGTCCCGGAACTGCTCTGGCCCAGGGCTAAAGAACCTGCAGAAACTGTTTCTTGGTCTGGGTCCTGCTGAATACTGTAAAGGTAAATGCCAACTGAGCCTTCATAGACAGTGGCAACAGGATTGAGACGGGGCTTGTGAGGGCCGGTCAGGACTCACTCGTTGCTTTGGTCACCCGGAAAAGGGAAAGAAATGCTGCCATTCACATGGGATACCAACATGGCAGAGATCTGATGTGATCACAAAGCGGTGGAGGAGATAACTTCATCTATACCAGCGACGAGAGAAATAGTTGGTCTCCTGGTAAAGAAAGTGAGTCACAAACATCCGAGTCTCTCTCACTTAGTCATCAAGCCAGAGGTGCAGAGCAGAGCTGCCGCCTGTGCCTGGAACAGGCCCAGCGACCCACCGGCATGGTAGTCACGTCACCCCAATTGGAGTAGGGGCAGAGCACACCCATGCCTGCAAGGTAGGCAGACGTACGACCGACCGGCAGAACAGGCCCAGGGGCCGGTCAGAATGGTAGACAGATCACCCCAATTGGAGGAGCATCACAGCCGCCAACCACACCTGCAATGGAGACTTTTCCACTATACAAGAGCAATATAAATATATAGGGGGAAAATTTCAAAAACACAACAGTTTCACCAAGCAGAAAGAAACGCAAGCTGTATGAAAAGACAAGAAAAGAAAGGACCACAAGCAATGCAGGTCAACTCAACTTTAGAAGAGGTAATAGATGCAGCATATGGAATGTCAGATAAAGAATTCAGGATATACATGCTTCATGTGATCTGGAATCTCAAGGAAGACATTAGACAGCGAAAATCAGACAATGAAAGATCACTTCAACAATGAATTACATAAAAGAATCCAAGTAGCAAAGATCAACTATACAGTGAGATAGAGGTTATAAAAAACAAACAAACCGAAATCTTAGAAATGCAGGAAGTAATGGACCATCTTAAAAACTCAATTGAGAATACTACCATTAGAGCAGAATACTTAGAAGATAGAACATCAGACAATGAAGACAAAGTATTTCAACTCCAAAAGAACATATACAGCTCAGCAAGACTGTTAAGAAACCATGAGCAAAAGTGCAAGAAATATGGGATAACATAAAGAGACCAAACATAAGAGTCATTGGGATACAGGAAAGTATAGAGGTCCAAACCAAAGGAGTGAGCAATCTATTCAATGAAATAATAGGAGAAAAATTCCTAGACTTGAAGAATGAGACAAAATCCCAAATCCTAAAAGTCTACAGGACGCCGAACATGCAATATCATAAGAGATCCACACCTAGACACATGATAATGAAGATACCCAACATACAGAATAAGGAGAGAATTTTAAAAGCTACAAGAGAAAGGAAGCAGATTATAGTTAGTGGTAAACCAACCAGGATAACAGCTGATCCTTCAACACAGACTCTGAAAGCTAGAAGATCCTTTAATAACATATTTCAAACACTGAAAGAAAATGGGTTCCAACCAATAATCATGTATCCAGTGAAATTAAGCTTCAGATGGAAGATGAAATTAAAACCTTCCACAATAAACAAAAGTGAAAAGAATTTGCAGCTAGAAAACCATCTCTTCAAAACATCCTCGGCAAAACATTACCGGAAGTGGAAATGGAAAATATCAATGAAAACCAACAGTGGAAGGTAGGACATTAAAGGGGGGAAAATAATCAAAGAGGAAAACAAACTATGTTTAGTAACATAAATAAACAAATATGGCTGGAAGAACAACCCATATCTAAATAATAACCAAAAATCTTAATGGCTTAAACTCACCAATTAAGAGACACAGGCTAGTAGAATGGAACACAAAACAAGAACCAACGAAATGCTGCCTACAGGAGACGCATTTTACAGGAAAAGACATACATAGACTCAAGGTGATACTTGGAAAAATCATATCACTCTTATGAACGTTGGAAACAAGCAGGAGTTTCCATACTCATATCAAATAAAATAGATTTCAAGCCAAAGTTAATCAAAAGGGATAAAGAAGGACACTACATACAACTCAAGAAAACCATACGCCAACAAGACGTAACAATCATAAATATATATGCCCCAAACAATGGTGCAGCTTTGTTCATCAAACAAACTCTTCTCAATTTCAAGAGTCTAATAGACCACAATACAGTAATCATGAGAGACATGAACACACCTCTCTCACCACTGGACAGATCTTCCAAACAAAAGTTGAATAAGAAAACTATAGAACTCAATAACACAATTAATAACCTAGACTTAATTGACATATATAGAATGTACAACCCATCATCAAGAAGTTACACTTTTTTCTCAGCAGAACATGGATCCTTCTCAAAAATACATCATATATTATGTCACAGGGCAACTCTTAGACAATAAAAAGGAGTAGAGATAATACCATGCATTTTATCTGATCATAATGGAATGAAACTAAAAATCAATGATATAAGAAGGAAGGAAAAATCATTCATCACTTGGAGAATGAACAATAGGTTTCTGAATGATCAATGGGTTATTGAAGACATCAAAGAGGAAATTAAAAAAATTCTTAGAGGTAAATGAAAACACAGACACAATATATCGGAATCTATGAGACACATTGAAAGCAGTTCTAAGAGGAAAATTCATTGCTTGGAGTTCATTCCTTAGAAAAAGAAAAAACCAACAAATAAATGATCTCATACGTCATCTCAAAATCTTAGAAAAACAAGAGCAAACAACAGCAAAAGAAGTAGAAGGCAAGAAATAATTAAAATCATAGCAGAAATTAATGAAATCGAAACAAAAGAAACAATTGAAAAAATTGACAAAACAATACATTGGTTTTTTGAAAAAATAAATAAAATCGACAGACCCTTAGCCATGCTAACAAAGAGAAGAAGAGAGAGAACTCAAATTACTACCATATGAAATGAAAAAGGAAATATAACAAGAGACACTTCAGAAATACAGAAGAAAATCAGAAATTATTTTGAATTAATATACTCCAATAAAATAGAATATAGTGAAGGCATTGATAAATTTCTTAAGTCATATGATATGCCCAGATTGAGTCAGGAGGATATAGACAACCTAAACAGTCTAATATCAATTGAGGAAATAGAAGAAACCATCAAAATACTACCAACTAAGAAAAGCCCAGGACCGGATGGGTATAGAGCATATTTTTAAAAAACCTTTAAAGAAAAACAAAAACCAATACTTTTCAAGCTATTTCAGGAAAAATGCAAAAATCCTCAAAAAAATTCTGGCGAATCAGACACAAAATCATATATATAAAAAAAAATGTGCACCATGATCAAGTAGGATTCATTCCTGGGATGCAAGGCTGGTACAATATACAGAAATCAATAAATGTTATTCAACACATCAATAGACTTAAAAATAAGAACCATATGATCATCTCGAGAGATGCGGAAAAAGCATTCGACAAGGTACAGCATCACTTTACGTTCAAAACTCTAGAAAAACTAGGGATAACAGGATCATACCTCAATATTGTAAAAGCAATCTATGCTAAGCCTCAGGCTAGCATCATTCTGAATGGAGAACAATTGAAGGCATTCCCCCTAAAATCTGGAGGAAAACAATGATGCCTTCTCTCACCCCTTCTGTTCAACATAGTTCTCGAAACACTGGCCAGAGCAATTAGAAAGGCTAAAGAAATTAAAGGCATAAAAGTAGGAAGAGAAGAACTCAAATTATCGCTATTTGCAAATAACATGATTCTATACCTAGCAGACCCAAAAGGGTCTACAAAGAAACTATTAGAGGTAATAAATGAATTCAGCAAAGTGGCAGGATATTAAATCACCACGCATAAATCAAAGGCATTTTTGTATATCAGCGACAAATCCTCTGAAATGGAAATGAGGACAATCACTCCATTCACAATATCCTCAAAAAAAATAAATAAAATACTTGGGAGTCAACCTAACAAAAGAGGTGAAAGACTTATACAATTAAAACTACAGAACCCTAAAGAGAGAAATAGAAGAAAATCTTAGAAGATGGAAAAATATACCCTGTTCATGGATAAGCATAACTAACATCATCAAAATGACAATATTACCAAAAGTTCTCTATAGGTTTAATGCAATGCCAATTAAAATCCCAAGGTCATTTCTTGTAGAAATAGATAAAACAATTATGAAATTCATATGGAAAAATAAAAGACCCAGAATAGCAAAAACAGCTCTAAGCAGGAAGTGTGAATCAGGCAGTATACCGATACCAGACCTCAAACTATACTACAGATCAATAGTAACAAAAATAGCATGGTACTTGTGCCAAAACAGGTGGGTGGACCAGTGGTACAGAATAGAGGACACAGAAACCAATCCACAAAACTACAACTATCTTATATTTGATAAAGGGGCTAAAAGCATGCAGTGGAGGAAGGATAGCATCTTCAACAAATGGTGCTGGGAAAACTGGAATTCCATATGTAACAAAATGAAACTGAATCCCCTCCTCTCGCCATGCACAAGAGTTAACTCAAAATAGATCTAGGAGGTTGATATCAAATCAGAGACACTGCATTTGGTAGAAGAAAACTTTTGCCACAATCTACATACTGTGGGGTCGGGCTCCAAATTTCTCAATAGGACACCCATAGCACCAGAGTTAATCACTAGAATCAACAAATGGGACTTACGCAAACTAAATAGATTTTTCTCAGCAAAAGAAACAATAAGAGAGGTAAATAGGGAGCCTACATCCTTGGAACAAATCTTTACTCCTCACACTTCAGATAGAGCCCTAATATCAAGAGTATACAAAGAACTCAAAAAAATTAAACAATAAGAAAATGAATAACCCAATCAACAAATGGGCCAATGACCTGAACAGACACTTCTCAGAGGAGGACATACAATCAATCAATAAGTACATGAAAAAATGCTCACCATCTCTAGCATTCAGAGAAAAGCAAAACAAACCCACCCTAAGATACCATCTCACTGCAGTAAGATTGGCAGCCATTATGACGTCAAATGACAACATGTGCTCTCGAGGATGTGGGGAAAAGGGCACACCTTTACATTGCTGGTGGGACTGCAAATTAGTGCAGCCAATTTGGAAAGCAGTATGGAGATTTCTTGGAAAGCTGGGAATGGAACCACCATTTGACCTATTCCCCTTCTCGGTCTATTCCCTAAACACCTAAAAAGAGCATGCTACAGAGATACTGATAAATCGATGTTCATAGCAGCACAATTCACAATGGCAAGACTGTGGAACCAACCTAGATTCCCTTCAATAGATGAATGGATTAAAAATGTGGCATTTATATAGAATGGCTTTTGACTCACAAGGTGCAGCCAGCAGACCCTTATATGTAAAGGCAAATTGTTATATGGTTTGGTTTCAGGTAAATGTTCAGAATCAGGTTGCTATGGACACGGGGGCAAACTATGAGAGATAGAAGATTGGATGGTGCATTCTCCTGCAGACCCTGACCATACACACGTGACAGAACTCTCTCCAGCACTGTGTCCCACTTGAACTCCTTGTATTTCGTGATGCAAATACCAAACTCCCAGTGCAGCAGCAAGAAACCCACGAAAAGTGGAGGATGACCAAATGGCTTGACAGTTCAAACGGGGAGACACTTAGGTTCCAGTGTCCACAGTTTACTTAGGAAGAGAGAATTCAGCACTGTGGTCTCATGTTCATTGGAAAATAAGAAACCATGTCCTCCAGGTCACATAGATGCAGACCCATCTTTGAAGGTCTCACTACAAATGAAGCTAAAGCTCCTTACAACAAAATATATTTCAAGTGCCCAACCTCAGAGAGACTTTCTCAAGAAGTCTTTAGGCCAGCAGAGCTCCATGTGTGTGGACTGTTTAACCTTTCCCTTACTTTTGGAAACTCCTTTAACACCTCCAATTTTTTGAACTACTGAGCATATTTAATTCCACATATGAATTCACAGATTTTCTAACTCTTCTCCGCTAATTGTGTTTTACTAGGGTCGAAGGTAATGACAAGGCATTGTTCTTGATGACAGTTGGAAGATTTTTGCGTAGCATATGTTTGCGTACACATTGGATTCATTTTCCTATTTTCCATTCAAAATACTGAATCCCTGACACTAACCCATACCCTACTAGACTTTGACGATTAATCCTAATATGGTGAAGAAAAATAACCCAAAGAGTATAGAAATACAAGCAGTTCAGAGGAGGCATGGTGTATACTAGGTCTTGCCTTTTGCATGATAAAGGGTAGGTATTATAAAAATAGTCAATTTTTAATTGAAATAGTTCTACATGTATTTTTAAAGGTAACAAATATGTGACTTCCTGTCTCCTTTTCTCTGTAGCCTATTCAGCACATGTATTTTTATACGCACATATAGAATCCTACCTGGTATCACACATAATTTCTTTTGAGGATACTGACTTGGAAGATAAAAATTGTGAGAAGAGATCATTCCTCCTAAACGCTGTTGGAACTGAAAATTCAACCTATGTCAGCTTCCTAGTAGAACAACATTATACATGAATCCATGTTAAGCAAAATGAATATTTTTCGATATGTGGATTATATATATTTCATGATGAAATGCGATTGGCATATATATTGCTACTTTTTAATGTCTGTGCGTCTGTGTGTGTGTGTGTGTGACTCTCCAAGTTTTTTAAAATATGAAATATATCTGTATTATATACACTCCCTAAATTCATTCATGTTCATGTATGTGGATTTCTAATCAACTTTTCAGAAGATTATTCTCAGAAATATTCCTCCACCTGGAATACATATTTGTTTCCCATTACTGAAATCTGACTTCAGTTAATGGTTCATACAAATCCTAACATTTCTACATTAACTGACCCAGTTTAACATCAATGCAAGTAGATTACTATGGGACAAGATGTCAATTTTGAACTTCATTTCTATTCAACACTGCTACATTACTATTTCTTCACGTTTAGCCCATCATAGCATATATATTTCATCCACAAGTTCACAAATTTAGAGGCATTTGGTTCACTTTAAATCCCTTCCTGCTTTAGAACACATGTATTCATCCAGGTTGCTTGACTGGAATTTTTTGAGACTTCTTTCCAAACACATTATTTTCGATTTCCATAATCCTTTTGAAGAAAATCTCACACACCCTTCATGATAAACCATAACCTAATATTACCATTAGATGTATAACTGGTTGGAATGAATGATTGTATATCAATATTAGATTTCCTGTATATTTTCAGATATCAATTAAATGAATTATTTAAAGTGGAACCAGTTATATTATTTATTCACAGTATGGTCTACTCATGCATTATCTCTATATTCACAGACACAGCGTACACCTCTTTGTACCCCCAATACTAATTTATACGTCTTCTCAATATTACTCCCGGAAATGGTTGAAGAAATACTCATGTCACCTGATCTACATATACATTTTATCACAGTAATATTCTGGACAAAACTGCAAAGGTCACACTTATGATTTTACAAAGCCTAAATGGAAAGTGAACACGGATTACTAAAAACATCCATGTCCAGGTTGCCTAATGCTCTCAAATGTCATTCTTTGGTGACTACATATTTGTTTCTTCCTAAGATTATATATTCAAACTCAATCCTGTTGAAAATGTCTAATCCTAACACTCACTTTGTACTTTGCCTAATTTCCTATTGTCTTCCTTGATATTTGCTTTCCTACATTTTTTCCCTAGTTCATCTTTGTGACTGACTCTTCACATGTGCTGACATTGGCATTCACTCTCTAATCGAAACCCTGTTGCTAAAGATTTTTTTTTTCCAAATTCTATACTCACACTTCTTCCGAAAACTACCGATTATCTTCCTAATCTTACCGACTATCCCTTTTGGAGTTGATGTTCCCTTCTAAATTCAATCATCCAAGGTACAAAGTCTTATGCCATTGTATATTGATTTATCCAAGAAAACTCTGCTGAAGGTAATTCAATGCTAAGTATCCCAATCAAGGGCCCAATTCCCTTCTTGGCTTCAAATCTTACCTAGATTTCTGTTTTCATACATATATTTCACCTCTATGTTCTTATAAATATAGCAGATTCCCAATATCATTATTCATCCCTCAGAATAATTCCTAACCCAAATTGAACAAGTTATTAATGCTAACCATACACTGTTCCCTCAATCTAACTTTACAGAAGAGCGGGACAGAGTTGGTCTTACAATACAGGAATATAGGGGATCTTCCACCTGCTGAGAACCTCAAAGGTCCATGCAGATATGACCCCTGGAGAAGATATAGGCAGATATGAAGGACCAAACAAGGCCTGTGTGGAGAGCTGTTCCTGGGTGCCTATGGTTGATATACCATTCTAACTTGTAAAAGTGTCACATGAAGTAGGGGTAGCCACCAGCACTTGTCCCCGTTGAACTCCTTGTATTTCGTTAAGCAAATACCAAACTCCCAGTGCAGCAGCAAGAAACACCACGAAAATGGAGGATAAACAAATGGCTTCACAGTCCACATGGGGAGACACTTTGCCCCCAGTGGCCACAGATTACCTACAAACAGGGAATTCAGTACTGCTGCCATATGTTCATTATTAAATAAGATACCATGTTCTCCAGGTCACATAGATGCACACCCAGCTTTGATGGTCTCACTACAAAGAAGCTGTAGCTCCGGACAACAATATAAATTTAAGTGCCCAACCTCAAAGCCAGTTTCTCAAGAAGTCTTTAGGCCAGCAGAGCTCCATGTTTGGGTTGTGTTTACAATGTCCCTTACTTTGTGAAACTCCTCCACCACATCCCAGGTTGTGAACTCCTGAGAATTTCCCATTCCAGATTGGATTTATTTTCCAATTTTCACTTCTACAGTAACTGACCTAGTTTTACATCAATGCAAGTAGATTCCTATGGAATATGATGTGTATTTTGAGTTCATTTTTATTCAACACTGTTACATTACTATTTCTTCAGTTTATGCACATAATAGGATATATATTTATTCCACAAGTTAGGAAGTTTATAGGCATTTGTTTCACTTTCAATCACTTTCTGCTTCACAACACATGTATTCCTCCATGTTTCTTGACTGGTCTTCTCATGAGACTTCTTTCCAAACACATTATTTTCTATTTCCGTAATCACTTTTGAAACAAAACTCACACACCCTTCATTATAAACAATAACTCTAAGATTACCATTAGATGTATAACTCTTTGGAATGAATGATTGTATATCAATATAAGATTTCCTATATATTTTCAGATATCAATTCAATCCATTATTTAAGTGGAACCAGTTATATTTTTTCCCAGTATGATCTATTTATGCATTATCTCTATATTCATAGACACAGCGTACACCTCTTTGTACCCCCAATACTAATTTATTCGTCTTCACAATATTGCTCCCGGAAATGGTGGATGAAATACTCATTTCACCTGATCTACATATACATTTTATTACAGTAATATTCTGGACACCAAATGCAAAGGTCACACTTATTATTGTACCAAAGCGTAAATGGAAAGTGAGCATGGATTACTAAAAACATCCATGTCCACATTGCCTAATTCTCTCAAATGTCAATCCTATTCCTGACTACATATGTGTTTCTTCCTAAGATTATATATTCAACCTGAACCCTTTGAAAATGTCTAATCCTATCACTTTATAGTTTGCCTGATTTTGTAATGTCTCTATTGATATCTGCTTTCCTACATATTTCCCAAGTTCATCATTGTGATTGACTCTTCACATGTGCTGACAAACATATTCACTCTCTAACCAAAACCCTATTGCTAAAGAACTTTTGTTCCAAATACTATACTCACTCTTCTTCCTATACCTACCGACTATCTTCCTAATTCTACCGACTATCCCTGTTTGACTGGATGTTCTCTTGTACATTCAATCATCCAAGGTAGAAGATCCTATGCCATTTATTATAGATTTATTTTAGACATCTGTGCAGAAAGTAATTCAATGCTAATTATCCCAGTCAAGGTCCCAATGCCATTCTGGGCTTCGAATCTTACCTAGATTTCTGTTTTTATAATTATATTTCACCTCTATATTCTTTTAAATATTTTAGGTTCCAAATACCATCATTCATCCAGCAGAATGATTTCTAACCCAAATAAAACATGTTGTTAACCTTAACCATTCACTGTTCCATCAATCTAACTTTACGGAAGAGCAGGGATAGAGTTGGTCTTAAAACACAGGAATGTATGAGATATTTCACCTGATGAAAACCTCAAAGGTACATGCATAAATGATCCCTGAAGAACATGAAGGCAGCTATAAAGGACCTGAGAGAGCAAAAGTCATCTTCAATGGCAAACAACCTGGTCAGGATGAAGGGTTCTGTCTGAATCAGCCTCTCTCTTCTTAATGTAGAGAAAATGGACCAAACCCAGCCTGTGTGGGTAGCTGTTCCAGGGCGCCTATTATTGATATACCATTCTAACTTGTGAAAGTGTAACAGGAAGTAGGGGCAGCCTCCTTCTCATGTGACACTTGGAAGCCACTGGTAGGACAAAGTGATTGCCAAGGCAGTAACCTCATTCAGTTCCTGAAGGAAGTGACCTCACCTCACTTCCTTGGTGATTAAAATCTCTGAACTTGGGATTCATGAAGCCAGTCACCCATAGCCAGTCTCAGTCCCAGTCCCAGTGGTCACACTTGTTTGGATTTACCAAAGACAGAGTCAGTCTTTCTTGGTAACTACTGATCTGAGGATGGCCAAATGCCAGGAAAGCTCTGAAGAGGAGCCGTTTCTGAGAAAGCAGGTAGTGGCTCACCTCTGGCTCCTGACACCTTCACAGAGTTAGCCAAGGAGACCAGATCTGACACAGGTCAGGCCATTTCAGGGGAATATAGTATGGTCCACCAGTCAGAGGACACTCTGGATATTCACAGACCTACTTGAGTTAAGGAGGTGCCTTTGTGGGTGTGGGTGTGAGTTTGTGGTTTTGTCTAATGTTTTGAGAATAGGTTGGAAAGGCGGTTTGTTTGGATTGGAGTGGACTGTTTCTAGTAAGTCGTTTGACAAGGCGAGTGCTTCTATGTCTGTGTTTCCCACTCTGTCCGTGGTTGTAGACATTAGAAAAGACAATGCATCAAGGATGTGTCCTGTCTAGTAGAATGCTTCCCAGCATTCTTCCTGCCCGATTTAGGAATGGACTGTGGCTCGCCTTATGCATGGGAAACACCTACTAACTTTCTAAGTTCCTGTTTTCTTCCTGAATTCCGGCAAATCTCAAGAATAGGCCCATGGTTTTGAGTCCAAGATATGTACCACCTCCAAGCTCTGTGACATGGCCATGTACTTGATAGCTGTAGGGAATGGGAACATCTTAGAAAACTCAAATAACTGTGTGACCAGTAAACTCTCAGTGGAGAGACCCTGCTTTGGTTTATTTGCATACTTATGGTTATGTTGCCCTGAATGTCAAGAAGGTCTTTGCCTCAGGCCACCCCTTTGTGAAGCCTGAAGAAAACTGTTTTCAAATGGAAATAAATGGGCATAACATGTTGCTCTTTGCTTAATTGCTTTGGAAAGGGATGTGTCCGAATCAGCCTCTTGGGCCTCTGTGAGGTTGTGGCTTAGATTCTCAGCACATGATAGATCTAAAGATAGATTCCATGTGTGCAATCAAAACCAAAATGGCAAAAAAATTAGTCATTGTGGATGAGTCTCTTGCATTCCTCTGTTAGGTTCTTTACCTCCATCAAGTGTGAATAGGAATCCTTTAGGTCAAATGAGTTCTTCAAAGCCCTGCAGAGGTGCTTGTGTTTTCTCAAGACTCCAAATCACATAAAGAATCTATACCTGAGAGTCAGTAGGCCTGAAATTGGAGAAGGAGAGCAGTATTAATGGCAGGCCTATTTGATCACTCCTGGTTCACAGGAAGGGTGTCCATGTCACCCTGACTTTAGGCAAATGAGGGGCAAGCAACATTATTTTGGACACTCTCTTGGGATGCATTCCGCATGGTAACCTCGAGCCAGAGGTTATGATGAATGTCTATATTTAAGAAGATGAGGGCCATGTGGGTGTATTTTGGTTTTAATTGTGGTCATTCTTTCATTCTTGTGGCAGTTGGAAGAGATGACTGGATCCACCTGGGCTTGAACTCTGGTGTCATTCCCCTTAGAGACTGAGTTCTGGAACACACATCAAGGAAGAATTGCCATAAATTGTGTGGGGATTTTAAGAGGCCACGCATGAGAGTCGCCCTTGGAAACTGAGATCTATGCCCACGGTGGCTTTCCACAGAGCACTGGGAATCTCAGACAGGATATCACATGATTTAATACTGACAGACTTGGCAGCCATATTTGATAGTCAAAACACACATGGACCTCAATTGTAGACCTCAATGGGCGTGGCTTCATGTGACCTTTTGGCCATGCTCTGGGAAGCCTTGCCTGTGAGAGTTCTCCAGAGCTTTCATTGAAATGATCTTCCTCAACATTGAATAATTCCTGAATGAATTGAAATAAACAGTGCCTCCAACTTTATCCTTGAAAATTGGCTAGATAAATACCATGAAATTTTTAAAATTCCAATGACCAGGTGGCACTGAAGAACCTTTGGATGTCCTGTTGCTGATCATGAGTGTACCAGACAGTGCCTTGATTAACTGGTTTTCATGAATATGGTGTAGAACAGAGATGCCAGTAATTTGGAGCCTGCAGAATAGTGGGCCTAGAGCAGAGGTGATTAAGTGTGTGATAAAACATCTGTGGTGGGGTCATGTGGATCTGCCATTGTCTTCCAAATGGCTTGTGACTGACATGGTGCAGCCAGCAGAACATTGCATGTAAACGCATCATGTTATATGGAGAGGTTTAAGGGCAATGTTCAGAATCAGGTTGCTATGGTCACGGAGGCAACCTATGTGGTATACAAGCCCTGTTGGTGCATTCTCCTGCAGACCCTGACCCACCACATGTGACAGAACTCCCTCCAGCACTGTGGTCAAGTTTAACTCCTTGTATTTCATGAAACAAATACAAAACTCTGAGTGCAGCAGGAGACATTATAAAAAGTGGAGGTTGATGAAATGGCTTCACAGTCCACATGGGGAGACACATAGACCCCAGTGGCCATAGTTTACCTACAAAGAGAGAATTCAGCACTGCTGCTTCATGTTAATTGGAAAATTATAAACCATGTGCTCAAGGTCACAGAGATGCATAAACAGCTTTGATGGTCTTACTAGAAAAAAAGGTAAAGCTCCTGAAAGAAACATATATTTCAACTGTCCATCTTAGAGGCAGTTTCTGCAGAGTCTTTAGGCTGGCAAATCTTCATGTTTGTGGAGTATTTACATAGTCCCTTACTTTTGGAAACTCCTCTACCATCTCCAAGGTTGTGAAATCCGGAGCAGTTTTCATTTCAGGTATGAATTCAAAGATTTTCTAACTCTTTTCCTCTAATTGTGTCTTACTTGGGGTGAAAATAATGTAAAGTTATTGTTCTAAATGAGAGTGGGAAAATTTTTGTGTAACACTAATTTGCATACACATTGATCCATTTTCCAATTTTGATTTGAAATACTGAATCCCTGACAGTAACTCATACCCTACTATACTCTGACTACTAATCCTAATATGATGGAGAATAATACCCAAACAGAATGAAAATACAAGCAGTTCAGTGGAGACATGGTGTACAGTTGGACTTCCCTTTTGCATGATTAAGGGTAGGTGTTATAAATCTACTCAATTTTTAATTGAAATAGTCCTCCATGTGTTTTTAAAGTTCACAAATATGTTAATATATCTCCCTTTCTCTGTAGCCTACTCAGCACATGTATTTTTATATGCACATAGAGAATCCTACCTGGTATCACACGTACATTTTCATGAGTTGGCTGAATTGGCAGATACAAATTGTGAGAAGAGATCAGTCCTCCTAAACCCTGTGGGAACTGAAAATTCAAACTATGTGTGAGCTTCCCAGTAGAACAATATTATACATAAATCCATGTTCAGTATAATAAATATTTTTGCATCTGTGGATGATGTATATTACATGATGAATTATGATTAGCATGTATTTATTGATACTTTTTAATGTATATTTGTGTTTATTTAATATATATATATATATATATATATATCAAGATTTCTCAAAATATGAAATATATGTGTCTTATACACACTCTGTAAATTCATTCATGTTCATGTATATGGATTTATAATCAACTTTTCAGAAGATAATTCTCAGAAATATTCATCCACCTGAAATACATATTTGTTTCCCAGTACTGAAAACTAACTTCAATCAATGGTGTTTACAAATCCTAATATTTCTACAGTAACTGACCCAGTTTAACATCAATGCCAGTAGATTCCAATGGGACATGATGTCTATATTGACCTTCATTTTAATCCAACACTGGTACATTACTATTTCTTCAGTTTTTGCACATCATAGGATATGTATTTCATCCACAAGTTCACAAATATATAGGAATTTGTTTCACTTTCAAACACTTCTTGCTTCAGAACACATGTATTCCTCCATGTTACTTGATTCATCTTTTCATGAGACTTCTTTCCAAATACATTATTTTCAATTTCCATAATCAATTTCGAAGCTAAACTCACACACTCTTCATGATGAACCATAACATTAATATTAACATTAGATGTATAACTGGTTGGAATGAAAAATTGTATATCAATATAAGATTTCCTCTATATGTTCACGATTCAATTCAATCCATTGTTTAAAGTTGGAACCAGTTATGTTTTTTATTCACAGTATTGTCTATTAATGCATTATCTCTATATTCATAGATACAGTGTACTCCTCTTTGTCCCTTCAATACTAATTTATACGTCTTCAAAATATTGCTCCCAGAAATGGTGGAAGAAATACTCACGTCACCTTATCTATATATAGATTTCATCACAGGAATATTCTGGACACAAAAAGCGAAGGTCACACTCATGATTGTATCAAAGCCTAAATGCCAAGGGAGCGTGGATTACTAAAAAGAACCATGTCCAGGTTGCCTAATGCTCTCAAATGTAAATCCAATTGGTGACTACATATTTGTTTCTTCCTAAGATTATATATTCAACCTCAAACATGTTGAAAATGTCTAATCCTATCACTCACTTCATACTTTTCCTGATTTCGTAATATCTTTATTGATACCTGCTTTCATACATATTTCCCCCAGTTCATCATTGTGACTGACACTTCACATATGCTGACATTTACATTCACTCTCTACCCGAAACCCTATTGCTAAAGAACTTTTGGTCCAAATCCTATACTCACTCTTCTTTCTAAACCTACTGACTATCTTCCTAATGCTACTGACTATAGTTTTTTGACTCGATGTTCTCTTCGACAATCAATTATCCAAGGCATAAGGTCCTATGCCATTGTATATCAATTTATCTGAGACACATGTGCAGAACATAATTCAAACCTAAGTATCCCACTCAAGGGCCCAGTTCCCTTCTGGCTTCCAATCTTACCTAGATTTCTGTTTTTATACTTATATTTTACCTATATATTTTTGTAAATATCACAGGCTCCCAATACCATTATTCATCCGGCAGAAAGATTCCTAACGCAAATCAAACATGTTATTAACCCTAAACATACACTTTTCCCTCAATCTAACTTTACAGAAGAGGAGGGACAGAGTTGGTCTTACAATACAGGAATGTAGGGGATCTTCCACCTGCTGAGGACATCAAAGGTATATGCAGAAATGATCCCCTGAGATGATGAAGGAAGCTATGAAGGACCTGAGAGAGCAAAAGACATCTTCCATGGCAAACTATCTGGTCAGGATGAAGGGATGTGTCTCAATCAGCCTCTACCTTCTTAATGTAGAGAAGATGGACCAAACCAGGCCTGTGTGGAGAGCTGTTCCCAGGTACCTATGGTTGGTATACCATTCTAACTGTGAAAGTGTGACAGGAAGTAGGGACAGCCTCCATCTCATGGGACTTTTAGATGTAACTTTTAAGACAAAGTGGTTGCAAAGTCAGTGACCTCATTCAGTTCCTGAAGGAAATGACCTCACCTCACTGCCTTGGTGATGGAACTCTCTGGACGTTTGATCCTGGAAGACAGGCACCAAGAGCCAGTCACAGTCCCAGTCCCAGTGGTCTCACTTGTTTTGATTTATCAAGAACAGAGTCAGTCTTTCTTAGTACCTACTGATGTGACGATGGCCAAATGACAGGAAAGCTCTGAAGAGGAGCTTTTCCTGGGAAATCAGGTAGTGGCTCACCCATGGCTCCTAACAACTTCAAAGTGTTGGCCAAGGAGACTAGATCTGATACAGGACAGGCCATTTTGGGGGAACATACAATGGCCCACCATTCCGGGGACACTCTGGATAGTCACACACTTACTTGAGCAAAGGAGGTGCCTTTGAGTGTGTGTGTGTGGGTTTGTGGTTTTGTCTCATGTTCTGAGAATAGGAAGGAAAGGCTCTTTGTTTGGATTGGTGTTTACTGTTTCCAGTAAGTCGTTTGACAAGGCGAGTGCTTCTATGTCTGTGCATCCCACTCTGTCCGTGGTTGTAGACATTAGAAAAGAGAATGCATCAATGGATGTGTCCTGTCTAGTAGAAAGCTTCCAAACATTCATCCTGCCCAATTTACAAATGGACTGCAGCTTGTCTTATTGAAGGGCAACATCTGCTCTCTTACTAAGTTTCTGTTTTCTTCCTGAATTCTGGAAACTCTCCAGAATAGCCTCATGGTTTTGTGTCCAAGATATGTACCACCTCCAAGCTCTGTGATATGGTGATGTACTGGATAGCTGAAGGGAATGGCGAGCATCTAAGAAAACTCAGATATCAGTGGGACCAGGAAAGTCTCAGTGGAGAAACCCTTCTTTCGGGCTTTTGCTTACCTATTGTTCTGCTGCCCTGAATTTCAGGAAGGTTTTTACCTCAGGACACTCATTTGTGAAGCCTGAAGAAAACAGTTTTCAAATGGAAATGAATGGGCATCACCTGTGGCTCTTTGCTTAATTTCATTGGAAATGGATGTTTCTGAAACAGCCTCTTGGCCCTGTGTGAGGCTGTGGTTAGATACTCAGCACCTTATACATCCCACGTGTTCATCCAAAACCAAAATGACCAAAAGAGCAGTCCTTGTGGATGAAGTCTCTCCCTACCTCTGTAAGGTTCCTGACCTCTATCAAGTGAGAATAGGGTGCCTTTGGGTCAAATGAGTTCTTCAAAGCCCTTCAGAGGCTAGCCCATAGGTGATTCCAATGATTCCAATTCACATGAAGATTCTAAACCCCACAGTCAGTAGTCCTCAAATTGGAGAAGCAGAGCAGTATTAACGGCAGGTCTATTTGGTCAGTCATGGTTCACAGAAAGGTGTTCAGGCCACCCCAACTTTAAGCAAATGAGGGGCAAGGGAGCTTATTTTGGACACTGTCTTGGGCTGTGACCCTCATGGAAACCTCCATCCAGAGGTTAAAATGAGTGTCTATATGGAAGAAGATGATGGCCATGTGGAAGTGTTCTGGTTTTAATTGTGGTTATTAGTGTGGTTGTTGAAAAATATGACTGGCTCCACCTGGTCTTGAACTCTGGTGTGATTCCCCTTAGAGACTGAGTTCTGGAACTGATCTCAGAGAAGTATTGCCATGAGTTTTGTTGGGATTTCAGAAGGCCATGCATGAGAGTCACCCTTGGAATCTGAGATCTGTGCCCAGGAAGGCTTTCCACAGAGCACAGGGAATCTCAGCCAGGTTATCACATAATTTTTTTCTGAAAGAATTAGCAGCCATAGTTGAGAGGCAAAACAGGCAAGGATTTTACATTGTAGACCTCAATGGGCCTGGCTTCATGTGACCATTTGGCAACACTTTGGGAAGCCTTGCCAGTGAGAGTTATCCAGAGCGTTCATTGAAATGGGCTTCCTCACCATTTAATGCTTACTGAATTAAATGAAACCCTCAGTGCCTACAACTTCATCTTTGAAAAATGGGCTCGATAAAAACCATGAAATTTTTGAAATTCCCATGACCAGGTGGCACTGGAAAACCATTGGAGATCCTGTTGCTGATCATGAGTGTACCAGAAAGTGCCTTGATTGACTGGGTTTCACAAAAAAATTGTGTAGAACAGAGATGCCAGTAAGTTGGAACCTGCTGAGTAGTGGGCCTAAAGCAAAGGTGGGTAGGTGTGAGATAAAACATCTCTGGTGGTTTCATGTGGATCGGCCGTTGGCTTTCAAATGGCTTGTGACTGACATGATGCAGCCAGCAGACCCTTATATGAAAAGGCATCTTGTTATATGAATAGGTTTCTGGGCAATGTTCAGAATTAGGTTGATATGGTCAAGGGGGCAAGCTATGTTGGACATAAGCCTGGTTGGTGCATTCTCCTGCAGACTCTGTCCCACCACACGTGACAGAACTCCCTCCTGCACTGTGTCCCAGTTGAACTCCTTGTATTTCATGAAGCAAATACCAAACTCCCAGTGCAGCAGCAAGAATCACCACGAAAAGTAGAGTATGACCAAATGGCTTCACAGTCCACACGAAGAGACACTTATCCCCCAGTTGCCACAGTTTACCTACAAAGTGAGAATTCAGCACTGCTGCCTCATTTTCATTGGAAAATAAGATACCATCTCCTCCAGGTCACATAGATGTTGACCCAGTTTTGATGCTCTCACTACATAGGATGCTAAAGCTACCGACAACAACATACATTTCAAGTGTCCCAACTCAGAGGCAATATCTCAAGAAGTCTTTAGGCCTGCAGAGCTCCATGTTTGTGGAGTGTTTACCTTGTCTTTTATTTTTGGAAAGTCATCTACCACCTCCAAGGTTGTGAACTCCTGAGCATATTCCATTCCGGGTATGTATTCACAGATTTTCTAACTCTTAACCTCTAATTGTGTATTTCTTCCAGCGAGGGTAATATCAAGGGATTGTTCTTAATGTGAGTGGGAAGATTTTTGTGTAGCACATATTTGCAAACACATTGGGTTTACTTTCCTATTTTCCATTCGAAATACTGAATCTCTGACACTAACCCATACCCTACTAGACTCTGACTACTAATCCTTATATGATGGAGAATAGTAACCCAAACAGAATACAAACACCAGCAATTCAGAGAAGGCATGATATGTAGTTGGACATCCCTTTTGGATTATATTGTGTAGGAGTTAAAATACATATTTAATGTTTATTGACATAGTTCTCCATGTGTTTTTAAAATTAACAAATATGTGAATTCCTCTCTCCCTTTTCTGTAGCCTATTAAGCACATGTATTTTTATATGCACAAATAGAATCCTACCTGGTATCACATGTACATTCTTCTGAGGTGGCTGACATGGCAGATAAAAATTGTGAGAAGAGATCACTCCTCCTAACCTCTGTTGGAACCGAAAATTTAACCTATGGGTGAGCTTCCTAGTTGACCAACATTATGCATAAATCCATTTTCAGTAAAATGTATATTTTTGGATAAGTGGATGATATTTAATGATGAATTTCGATTGGCATATATATTGCTACTTTTTAATGTCTCTGTGTGTGTGTGTTTGTGTGTGTGTGTGTGTGTGTGTGTGTGTGTGTGTGTATATATATATATATATATATATATATACTCTACAGATTTTTCAAAATATGAAATATATGTGTCTTATTATACACTTCCTAAAATCATTTATATTCATGTATGAGGATTTATAATGAACTTTTCTCAAGATTATTCTCAGAAATATTCATCCACCTGAAATACATATTTGTTTCCTTATACTGAAAACTAACTTCAGTGAATGGTGCATACAAATCATAATATTTTGACATTGCAAGAGGGCCGTGAATAGAGAGCATCATACCCATTGTACCGTGCCACTGCGCAGGTGACTAACGACTAAGAACGACAAAAAACTATCTTGTTAGGAACTTACAGCAAAATGGGGGTGCACTGAAACCTAGAAGAAGGATTTCTAGCACTGAGGTCCGGTAAATGAGTCCCAAACATGAGCCAACTCTGCGACCGGAGATCCTGTCTGACTGATCCGCGCGACCCGTCCACTGGCTACAGACAGCAGGGCACCACCGAGATGCGATCAATAATCACGGAGAAACGTTGATGCAGATTCTGTGGAATTCTGCCAGTAGAGTCCCCACTGAGCCCTGGGCTGAGTTCAGGGTTTCAGATGGGGAAGGAAGTGGTACAGTTCTAACCCCCACAATAGAAACTCCACGAATGAAACCAACGGCCACCATCTTGGTGAGTTGAAGTAACGACAGCCACTCCCCTACAGATTGCAACAATAAAACAGGTGCTGTTACTCAGCTCATTTCCCATACTTCGGGGAATTTGCATCAAATCTCTCCTAGGCTTTCTGGGGCAGAGATTATCAGAGCGAGCCTGCATAAAGACAGGGGAAAACTAGAGGCACCTGACTTCCAACTCCCCCTCCCATCAGTGGTGAAAAAAACCTGTCTAGCCAGCGCTGAGAGAGGGGCAAGCGGAAAAAAAAATCAAAACAATAGAGTGCCGGGGTTCCCAATAGCCAACTGTGCAATCAGAGATCCGCGCTGATTGAATCATGCAGCCAGGCCTGTTGTTACAGATGGCAGGGCACCACCGAGAAGTGACCTGAAGCAGGGAGAAATGTTGCTGCGGATTCTGTGGAATCCTGCCGGCTGAGCTCCCACTGATCCCCGGGCTGAGTTTGGGAATTCAGACAGGGAAGAAAGTGGTATAGTTCTATCCCCCACAAAAGAAACTCCACCAAGGAAACCAGCGGCCACCATCTTTGAGATCTGAAGTAACCACCGCCCCTCTCCAATAGATTGCAACAATAAAACAGATGTGTGTTACTCAGCTCATCTCTCATACAGCGGGGAATTCGCATAAAATGTCTCCTAGGCTTTCCGGGGGAGGGTTAATCAGAGCAAGCCTGCATAAAGACGCAAGAAAAACTAGAGACACCTGACTTTCGACTCCCCCTAACATCAGTGGCGATAACAAAACGTGTATAGCTAGTGCTGGGGGAGGGGCAAGCGGAAAAAATCAAAACAATAGAGTGTCTGGGTTCCCAAAAGACACCCTCCACACCCAACAAACGGCAGGCACAGAGTACAGTTTGAACTGCCGAGAGGCATCACTCAGGGGAAATCTGGTCTAGAAAAAGAAACCAGGACAAGCAGGAGAAACCAAAGGACTAGAAGGCAGGCCCTTGTGACTGGGCGGCTGGAGACCGCAGGCCTGCACGTGACATTCCACCCACTGCCTGAGTGACTGGGGGGCTGAGGAATGCCCGCCCGCCAGCAACCGAGCGTGAGACTGCGTGGCTAGAGATTGCCAACCCAACGGCGACAGCCCACCTGCTGCCCGCGTGACTGGGCGGCAGAAGACCGCCTGCCCGCTGGCAACAAACCGCGCAATTGGGCGGCTGGAGACCACCCGCCTGCCAGTGACCCAAAGCTGAAACAAACCAGAGACAGTCAAGTCCCACCCCCCAATTCGGACACCTCGGCAAGGAGCCTGGGGCCCGCCAAAGCAGAGAGGTGACATCACTGGAGCTCAGCCTTCGGAATTACTTCCAAGCGGAATCCACTTTAGCAGGCATAGTTTACCAACACAAAGGAGAGACAACAGAGATATACAACACCAAAACAAATCTAAAGAATAAAGCAGAAACACAGCAATCAAATAGAGCTGGAAAGTAACGTGAACATCATGAAAAAAACAAGGGCAAAAAAGGAGTACAAACAATGCAGGACAACTTAATTCTACAGGAGGACCTTGAAGCATCAGAAACAGGGATAGGGAAAGAACTCAAGGCATACCGAACTCAGATGGAAAGGAATATTAGAGAAGACATGAGGCAGCAAGTCCAAGCAATAAAAGTATATTTTGAAAATGAATTAAACAAACAAATTCAAATGGCAAAGAATGAGCATTACCAGGAGATAGAGATATTAAAAAAAAATATTAAACAGTAATCTTAGAAATGCAGGAAAATATAAACTAAATTAAAAACTCAAACGAGAATATTACAAATAGACTAGATCAAGTAGAAGTCAGAACATCAGAAAATGAAGACAAAGTTTATCAACTTGAAAAGAATTGAGTAAACACAGAAAAGATGCTTAAATCCCACCAGGAATTTATTCAAAAGATATGGGATGTCATAAAAAAACAAAAAACAAATTTAAGAGTCATCAGGATAGAAGAAGGCATAGAGATTCAAACCAAAGGAATGGACAACATATTAAATGAAATAATTCTATAAAACTTCTCAGAGATAAATGATGGATTGGATTGCCAATTCCTGGAAGCCTACAGGACCCCAAACATTCAAAACCAAAATAGACCAACTCCAAGACATATAATTATGAAGATAGCCAACATACAGAACAAGGAGAGAATATTAAAAGCTACAAGAGAAAGGAGGCAGATTACATTCAGGGGTAAACCAATTAGGTTAACAACTGATTTTTCATCACATTCGTTGAAAGTGAGAAGATCCTGGAACAATGTAATTCAAATGCTGAAAAAAAAAATGAATTCCAACCAAGAATACCATATAAAGCAAAGTTAAGCTTCAGATTTGACAATGAAATTAAAGTCTTTCACGATAAACAAAAGCTAAACAATTCTCAGCCAGAAAACCAGCACTGCAAAGCATTTTGTGCAAAATACTACAAGAAGAAGAGTTAAAAAATAGTGCCCAAAACTAACAGTGGGAAGTATCTCAGTAAAGCGGGAGGAAAGTAACCAAAAAAGTAAAAACTATCCAAACTAAAATATAATAAATAAATAAACATGACTGGAAGTACAAATCATATTTCAATTGTAACCTTAAATGTTAATGGCCTAATTTCACCAATCAAGAGACATGTGCTAGTGACCTGGATCAAAAAAACAAATCCAACAATATTCTGCGTTCAGAAGACTCATATGATAGGAAAAGACATACACAGGCTGAAGGTAAAAGGTTGGGAAAAATCATAACACTCACACGGCCCTCGGAAGCAAGAAGGATTTGCCATACTCATATGGAATAAAATCAACTTCAAACCTAAGTTAATCAAAAGGGATAAAGAATGACACTATATTCTGTTAAAAGGAATCATCCACCAACAAGAAAAAAACAATTATCAATTTGTATGCACCAAGCAATGGAGGTGCAATGTTCATAAAACAAACTCTCCTCAAGTTCAAGAGTCAAATAGACTACAACACAATAATTATGGGTGACTTCAACATACCACTCTCGGCATTAGAGAGATCCTCTAGACAAAAACTGAATAAAGAAACTATAGAACTCAACAGCACAATCAATAACCTAGACTTAACCGACATATATAGAATATATCAACCATCATCAAGTGGATACATGTTCTTCTCAGCAGCACATGGATACTACTCAGAGATACACCATATATTATGCCATAGGGCAATTCTTAGTAAATATAAAGGCATGGAGATTATACCGTGCACCATATATGATCATAATGGAATGAAACTGGAAATCAATGAGAAAAGAAAGAAGGAAAAATCCTACATCACATGGAAAATGAACAACAAGCTACTGAATGATCAATGGGTTACAGAAGACATAAAGAAGGAGATAAAAAAATTCTTAGAGACAAATGACAATACAGACACAGCATATCGGAATCTATGGGACACAATGAAAGCAGTTTTAAGAGGGAAATTCATTTCTTGGAGTTCTTTCCTCAAAAAAAGAAAAATACAACAAATAAATGAACTTAAACTACACCTCAAAAACCTAGAAAAGGAAGAGCAAAACAACAGCAAATGTAGTAGAAGACAAGAAATAATTAAATTTAGAGCAGAAATCAATGAAATTGAAACAAAAAAAGTTGAAAAAATTGATAAAACTAAAAGTTGGTTCTTTGAAAAAATAAATAAGATCGACAGGCCCTTAGCCATGCTAAGGAAAAGAAGAAGAAAGAGAATTCAAATTACTAACATATGGGATGAAAAAGGCAATATCACAACAGACACTACAGAAATACAGAAGATAATTAGAAAGTATTTTGAAACACTATATTCCAACAAAATAGAATATTGTGAAGATATTGATAAATTTCTTAAGTCATACGATCTGCCCAGATTGAGTCAGGAAGACACAAACAATTTAAACAGGCCAATAACAAAGGAAGAAATAGAAGAGGCAATCAAAAGACTACCAACCAAAAAAAAGCCCTGGACCGGATGGGTATACAGCGGATTTCTACAAAACCTTCAAAGAAGAATTAAAACCAATATTTTTTCAAGCTTTTTCAAGAAATAGAAAAAGAAGGAGCTCTTCCAAATTCATTCTATGAGGCCAACATCACCCTGATCCCGAAACCAGACAAAGACACTTCAAAGAAAGAATACTACAGACCAATATCTCTAATGAACTTGGATGCAAAAATTCTCAATAAAATCCTGACGAATCAAATACAAAAGCATATCAAAATAATTGTGCACCATCATCAAGAAGGATTCATCCCCGTGATTCAAGGATGGTTCAATATACGAAAATCAATAAATGCCATTCACCACATCAATAGAATTAAAGACAAGAACCATATGATCATCTCGATAGATGCAGAAAAAGCACTTGACAAAGTTCTGCATCCCTTTATGTTCAAAACACTATAAATACTAGGGATAACAGGAACTTACCTCAAAATTGTAAAAGCTATATATGCTAAACCTCAGGCTAGCATCATCCTAAATGGAGAAAAACTGAAGGCATTCCTTCTAAAATCTGGAACAAGACAGGGATGCCCTTTATCACCACTTCTATTCAATTTAGTTTTGAAATACTAGCCAGAGGAATTAAACAGACCAAAGAAATTAAAGGCATAAAAATAGGAAAAGAAGAATTTAAAGTATCACTATTTGCAGATGACATGATAATATATTTAACAGACACAAAAAGGTCTACAAAGAAATGGCTAGAGTTAATAAATGAATTCAGAAATGTGGCAGGATATATAATTAACACGCATAAATCAAAGGCATTCCTGAATAACAGTAACAAAACTTCTGAAATGGAAATGAGGAAAACCACTCTATTCACAATATCCTCAAATAAAATAAGATACTTGGGAATCAACCTAACAAAAGAGGTGAAAGATTTATATAATGAAAACTACAGAACTCTAAAGAGAGAGATAGAAGAAGATCTCAGAAGATGGAAACATGTGCCCTGTTCATGAATAGGCAGATCTAACAACATAAAAATGGCAATATTACACAAAGTTCTCTACAGGTTTAATGCAATGCCAATCAAAATCCCAACGGCATTTCTTGTAGAAATAGATAAATCAATCATGAAATTCATATGGAAAAACAAAAGACCCAGAATAGCAAAAGCAACTCTAAGCAGGAAGTGTGAATCTGGAGGTATAGCGATACCAGAGTTCAAACTGTACTACAAAGCAATAGTAACAAAAACAGCATGGTACTGGTACCGAAAAAAGCAGGTGGACCAGTGGTACAGAAGAGAGGACACAGAAACCAATCCACAAAATTACAACTTTCTTATATTTGATAAAGGGGCTAAAAGCATGCAATGGAGGAAGGGTAGCATCTTCAACAAATGGTGCTGGGAAAATTGGAAATCCATATGCAACAAAATGAAACTGAATTCCCTTCTCTCGCCATGCACAAAATTTAACTCAAAATGGATCAAGGATCTAGATATAAAATCAGAGACACTGCATTTCATAAAAGAAAAAGTTGGCTACGATCTACATACTGTGGGGTCGGGCTCCAAATTTCTTAATAGGACGCGCATAGCCCAAGAGTTATTAGCAAGAATAAAAAAATGAGACTTACTTAAACTAAAAAGTTTTTTTTCTCTGCCAGAGAAACAATAAGAGAGGTAAATAGAGAGCCTACATCCTGGGAACAAATTTTTACCCCTCACACTTCAGATAGAGCCCTAATATCCTGAATATACAAAGAATTCAAAAAAAACTATCAATAAGATAACAAATAACCTAATCAACAAATGGGGCAAGGACCTGAAATGACACTTCACCGAGGAGGACATACAATCAATCAACAAGTACATGAAAAAATGCTCACCACATCTAGCAGTCAGAGAAATGCAAATCAAACCCACCCTAAGATACCATCTCACTCCAGTATGATTGGCAGCCATTATGAAGTCAAACAACAAGTGTTTACGAGGATGTGGGGAAAAGGGGACACTTGTACACTGCTGGTGGGACTGCAAATTGGTGAGGCCAACATGGAAAGCAGTATGGGAATTCCTAGGAAAGCTAGGAATGGATCCACCATTTGAACCAGCTATCGCCCTTCTCGGACTATTCCCTGAGGATCTTAAAAGAGTGTACTAAAGGGATACTGCCACATCAATGATCATAGTGGCACAATTCACAATAGCTAGACTGTGGAACCAACCTAGATGCAATTCAATAGATGAATGGATAAAAAAAATGTGGCATCTATACACGATGGATGCAGCACTAAAAAATGACAAAATCATAGAATTTGCAGGGAAATGGATGGCATTAAAGCAGATTATGCTAAGAGAAGCTAGCCAATCCTTAAAAAAAATGTCAAATGTCTTCTTTGATAAAAAGAGAGTAACTAAGAATAGAACAGTGAGGAAGAGCATGAGGAAAAGATTAATATTAAACAAAGATGAGTGGGAGAGAGAAAGGGAGAGAGAAGGGAAAGCATATGGAAATGGTAGTAGACCCTCATTGTTACATAAAATTACATATAAGACTTTGTGAGGGGAAAGGCGGGAACAAGAGAGAGAAGTGAAGAATAGCAGATGAGGAAGAGAGGGAAGATAGGATGGGAGGGGAGGAGGGATAGTAGGGGATAATAAAGGTAGCAGAGGACAACAGTCACTAACATGACATTATGTAAAAATGTGAATGTGTAACTGATGTGATTCTGCAATTCGTATTTGGGGAAAATTGGGAGTTCATAACCCATTTGAGTCAAATGTATGAAAGATGATATATCATGAGCTTTGTAATGTTTTGAAAAACCAATAAAAATAAATAAACAAAGGTTTAAAATTGAGTGGGAAGAAATCAGCTAAAAAAGAGTTGAGATGCATTCATTTTGATAAGCAGAAAGTTTGTTTTGTGTAGTTGTAAATATCACAAATTTATTTTACCAGAAAACTGGCTTTTAAAAATGAACATATATTGAGATTAAATGATAATCCACCTACCTTCATGAAAAATTCATATCATTTCCTATATTTTTCATATTTCATTTTTTTCGTGAATATTTTGTCATGGACCAGGTCTAGTCTTAGGCTACCTCTTCTGACAAGTTCGTACAATGTTTTGGATTGTTCTTTTCATCTTTTATTTGATAGTTTCAAGCTGATAATGTGTATTTTTCCTTATCTTTATTTGGAAATACATACCCAACTACATCTTTGCATTTTATGTTTTACTGGGGAAGAGACTCATCAAAAGCTCTTTATTATATGTATCAACAATCAAACATTTAGAGCATGCAATTATTCTTAATTTTGCATGAAAATATCTTTGTACCATTTTTCTTATAAAGATGTAGAATTATTAATACTGTCCCTACTGTAATAAGTAACTACTTACAAGAAGAATTAAACAATTGACTTTATATCAATCATGAATATGAAAATTAATAATATAAGTATTTGGCAATAAATATGCAATTGATAGAAATTAAAATCACGAGAAAGCCATTTAAAATGTCAGTGCATATGGTCCTTAAATAATAGGTTGTTCAAATGAAATTTCTCTAATTCATAAGAGTTAATATGCCATATTACAGCTTAATGTAATATAAAAACTTAAATGATAAGTATTGATAAATAAGAATGATACCTGTTTACTTAAATATGTTTATTTGATTTTCACTGTAAGATGTTAATTCTGGAAGACTTGAAAATTAAGAAAGACTTGGTCTATATTATTTCTAACTGGCTAATCAAAGTACTTTTAAATATATATGTATATATATAACATATGTAATACATATGCATGAATATAGATACATATGTATAATAAATGTATTGTAATATATCTATAGGTTATTATAATTATTAAATTTTCTCAAGAAAAAAGAATGACTATAAAAAACATTCTTAAATGTAAATTTCATAGCATATTACTGTTTGTAATGACATGAGAGAAAAACTCCTATGGAGGGAAAATGAAAAAGGAAGAGAGAGAAGGGGGAAAATGAGGAAGAAAGTGAGTAAAGAAGAGGGAGAGGAGTGTTTGATTATAAGATAAAAGTGGAGGGTCTGGTTGTCTGGCTCAGTGGTAACATGCTTGGCTAGCATGTGTGAGGCACTGGGTTATATTCTCATCACAACATATAAATAAATAAAATGAGGTCGATCAACAACTGAAAAAATTAAAATAAAAGTAGAAATATTACCAAAATTCCAAGTTTTTATGAATGCTAAATAAAAAAAATTGTTGCATAGCCTTATGTAATTTCTAGACTCCCAAAAATAGTCATTTAATGATAGATTACTAGTGCAATAACTAAAAATCCATTGCTCTTTCCTCGACATTCTGTGGCATGCTAGTGCTTAAATAAATTGTATTATAACACCAAAAAAATTCTAATATTTCTACAGTAACTGACCCAGTTTAACATAAATGCAAGAAGATTCCCATGGGATATAATTGTATTTTGACGTTCATTTTTATTCAACACTGGTACATTACTATTTCTCCAGTTTATGCACATCATAATATGTATTTTTCATTCACAATTTAGCAAATTTATACGCATTTGTTTTACTTTCAATCACTTCCTGCTTCAGAACACATGTATTCCTCCACGTTTCTTGACTGCTCCTTTCATGAGACTTTTTCCAAAGACATTATTTTTGATTTCCATTATCATTTTTGAAGCAAAACTCACACACCCGTCATGATAAACCATAACCCTAATATTACCATTAGATGTAAAACTGGTGGGAATGAATGATTGTATATCGATATAAGATTTCTTGCATACTTTCAAATATCAATTCAATCCATTATTTAAAGTGGAACCAGTTATATTATTTAATCACAGTATGGTCTATTCATGCATTATCTCTATGTTGATAGACACAGGGTACACCTCTGTGTACCCCAATAATAATTTGTATATCTTCAAAATTTTGCTCCCAGAAATGGTGGAAGAAATACTCATGTCAACTGATCTACATATACATTTTATCACAGTAATATTCTGGACACAAAATGCAAAGGTCACACTTAGGATTGTTCCAAAGCCTAAATGGAAAGTGAACATGGATTACTAAAAACATCCATGTCTTGGATGCCTAATTCTCTCAAATGTCAATCCTATTGGTGAGTACATATTTGTTTCTTCCCAAGATTATATATTCAACCTCAACCATGTTGAAAATGTCTAATCCTATCACTCACTTTATATTTTGTCTAATTTCCTAATGTCTCTATTGATATCTCTTTTCCTACATATTTTCCCCAGTTCATCATAGTGACTGATTCTTCACATGTGCTGACATTTACATTCACTCTTTATCCGAAACCCTATTGCTAAAGAACTTTTTGTCCAAATACTATACTCACTCTTTTTTCTAAACCTACCGACTATTTACCTAATCCTACGACTATCCCTTTTTGACTGGATGATCTCTTCAACAATCAATCATCCAAGGTACAAGGTCCTATACCATTGTATATTGATTTATCTGAGACATCTGTGCAGAACATACTTCAAAGCTAAGTATCCCAATGCCTTTCTGGTCTTCAAATCTTACCTAGATTTCAGTTTTCATAATTATATTTTACCTGTATATTCTTATATATATTGCAGGTTCCCAATACCATTATTCATCCAGCAGAATGATTCCTAACACAAATCGAACATGTTATTAATCCTAACTATACACTGTTCCCTCAATCCAACTTTACAGAAGAGCAGGGACAGAGTTGGTCTTACAATACAGGGGTGTAGGGGATCTTCCACCTGTTGACAACCTCAAATTTCCATGCAGATATGATCCCTGGAGAAGATGCAGGCAGCTATGAAAGGCCTGAGAGAGCAAAAGTCATCTTCCATGGCAAACAACTCGGTCAGGTTGAAAGCATGTGTCTGAATCATCCTCTCTTTTCTTAATGTAGGGAAGATTGACCAAACTAGGCCTGTGTGGAGAGCTGTTCCCAGGTGCCTATGGTTTCTATACCATTCGAACTTGTGAAAGTGTCACAGGAAGTAGGGGCATCCTCCATATTATGAGACACTAGGAAGCAAATTTTAGGACAAAGTGGTTGCAAAGGCAGTGACCACATTCAGTTCCTGAAGGAAGTGACCTCACCTCACATCCTTGTTGATGGAACTCTCCGAATTTGGGTACCAGGAAGCCAGGAATCCAGACCCAGTCCAAGCTCCAGTCACAGTGGTCTCACTTGTTTGGATTTACCAAGGACAGAGTCAGTCTTTTGTGGTACCTAGTGATGTGAGGATGGCCAAATTCCAGGAAAGTTCTGAAGACGGGCCCTTCCGGAGAAAGAAGGTAGAGGCTCACTGCTGTCTCCTGACCACTTCACAGAGTTGACCCAGGAGACCAGATCTGAGACAGGACTGGCCATTTCTGGGGAACATAGTATGGCCCTCCAGTCAGAGGACACTCTGGATAGTTTCAGACCTACTTGGGGGAAGGAGGTGACTTTGAGGGTGTTTGAGTGGGATTGTTGTTTTTTCTCATGTTCTGAGAATAGTTAGGAAAGGGGGTTTGTTTGGTTTGGAGTGAACTGTTTCTAGTTAGTCCTTTGACAAGGCGAGTGTTTCTATGTCTGTGTATCCCACTGTGTCCATGGTTGTAGACATTAGAAAAGAGAATGCCTCAATGGGTGTGTTCTGTCAAAGAGAAAACTTCCAAGCATTCATCCTGCCCATTTTATAAATGGACTGTGGCTTGCCTTATCATTGGGCAACACCTACTATTTTCTTACGTTCCTGTATCCTTCCTGAATTCTGGCCACTCTCCAAAATAGGCTCATGGTTTTGTGTACAAGATATGTACCACTTCCAAGCTCTGTGACATGGCCATGTACTGGATAGCTGAAGGGAATGGCAAGCATCTCAGAAAACTCTGATATCAGTGTGACCAATAAAGACTCAGTGGAGAAACCCTGCTTTGGGCCTTTTGATTACCTATTGTTATGTTGCCCTGAATATCAGGAATGTCTTTTCCTCAGGCTACTCCTTCCTGAAGCCTGAAGAAAACAGTTTTCACATGGAAATGAATGTGCATTGCCTTTGTGTTTTACAATAAAACCTTCACAGAGATTAGGCTCTACTTAACTTAAAAATACTTTTAAATTGTATCTAAGTGTAAAAAGTAACATGTAACTGTACATATCTTTTTGATAACAATTCCAATTATACAACACAAATGATACACATAAATCTCCAACATGTTTTTATTTTAAGCCTAGAATTACCATACAACCTTAGAACACCAGCATGATACAATGCTCTTTTGAAGCTTCTACCTTACACACTTGTATACCTGGAAGATATGAACACATTAACACCACAATTACATTGATGTTTTTGTATTAACCAAGTTTTGCTTTTTAAAGAAATAACCTGGCATAATTTTATAAAAACAGTATTGTTTAACCAGCTGTTTAATTTTTTAAGATTACTTGCTCAAAACTTACACATATAACCAACTTACACAAACCTTTTTATTATTTACTTAAACCATTTTAATTACTTAATCATATAGACTCTCTTATCGAGAAACACATTTTCCCTCTATTAAATCTATACCTAGAAACTTTTAGTTTCTCTTTTCCATCTGTGAACCTCTTTCTGTTCACATTTTGAAACAATACTTATAAATTTCTGAATTTAAGCAGATTATTTTGTAGACATCAACATTTTATTAGGGCCTGTTTGTACACCTAGAAAACTTATAGGCCTAATTCTAAAGACATCTTTATTTTTATCTGTTTACCCAATTTGAATTGAACCATTTGAATCACGTGAATCCAAGATATTTATATCAATTTTTAAATATTTTATGAGCGCTCCTCATCTGTCAATTGTCATATCACTGCATGATATATGGACATACACACATACAGACATACCAACATACAACACGTAACACAAGTGTAACACATAACACAATAGTGAAGGCCTTGTAGCTTTTTCAGGTGAAATATCCATTGCAATGTTTAAAAACTCCACAGTTGATCAAAAATAGAACTGATCAGAAAACATTAACCCATCTGCAGGATCAAGATCATGAGCTCAAAAAATAAAAAATACAGAATCTAAGAAAAAGCAAGAGTGCCAAAAAAGATGACTGGCCAGTAATTAGTAAATACCATATAATGTACTTTTTGTTTGGATCTAGTTTGAGTTCAGGTAAAAAGACACTTTTACTCCTTTTTATCTGTCTCCTGCTGAGTGCTGCAGGCTTCTTTTATTTGCATATCAACTTAAGTCCTGGCTGAGGACTTGAAAACTGTAAAGGCTGGAGTTCTGAGCAGAAACCTCATGCCTAAGGCATTTTAGCTATAAGTCATAATTTCCAGGTTTGAATGTTGAAAATTATGATGCAAGTTTAAGATGTAATTCTCAAAATTTTATATCTTTATGTTTTTCTACACTAGAAAATCTTGAGTCCCTTAGCCTCACCTCAAAAAACTGAAAATATGATCATTTTTTGATAATATTAAAGCCACCATCATAAGAAGTTTCTCTAGGATCGTTAAGCCACTTTCTTTGTTCTGAAGTTTCTAAAGTAGTAGTAAGCTACATTAAATTTCTTGAAAAAAATTTTAAAAACAACCACAGCCTACCATTTGTATCCCAAATTAAGCTTTAAAAATTTCCAAGACTGTTGCTAATTAATGTCATTTCACTAAGCCAGACCAACTTTTTAATTTAGCACGTTTTTAAAAAAATCTTACACATTGAAGGGAACAGATATCATATCATAATTTATTATCTTTGCCCAAGTTAATGCACTGGTATATCTAGTGAAATTTTCTCAGGCTACCTAGTTCAAAATTAAAACTCTTTAATTATTTTTTAATCCGAAGTATTTAAGTTTTCTAGCATCAGCTATCTTAAATCAAACTAAACTCTTGTTTAAACCCAACTTTTATCTGTAAGATAGTGCAATGCTTTAGAAACTCATTCAGATACCAGATTGTTACAATTAAAAATATCATCTTTTAAATACAATTTCAGCCAAGATCATCCCCAAGAAACAATCTAAAATATCAACATATTACTGCATTCATGGTCCCTTTTGTTAAGTAAACAGAGGTGGAGCAATCCTTAAAGTGCAGGTAAGGAATAAGGGAGTTCCCCACAGCAAAATGGCTCTGGCACCTGCTGGGAGTCCCTTAGCCTCACCATTTACTTACAGGATTAGTCCTTATGGTGGTTTGACCCCAGGCACCAGGCATATTCTATATCTCCCACCTTTTCAGTAGTCAGCTTCCAAAAAATTCATCCTCTGCTTGCAATTGTTTTGAGTGCTAGGCTTCCCCAAGAGGGCAGAGTGTGGTTCATTGAAAGTCCCCACTGGTGTGTCAAAATTTATGACTGAAGGTTTGGTTCCCATCCCCAAAGCCAATTAATAACAATTTAATAATGAGGATAGGGTTTTGAGAAAAGTTTAAGCGAGATATCAATGTTCTTAGACCCCAGGCATTTCCTTCTGCAGTGGGCGTGCTCAAGCCAACTATGGGAAGAAAAGAAATCACTGCTTCCCTAATCTCGCTTAACAAAGAGAAGAAAAGTTTATCAAAGTTCTTTAAAACACAGCTAAGAGAGGTGTAAAAGGTGAGAACAGAAAAGCTGGTGGTTCTATTGACTTTTGGTCCCTCACAGAAGAAGCTTTAGGTTAAATTTTAGCTAAAGTTATTTCCACACATCTAAGGCAGGTTGGAACTCGGGACTCTGCATCGGTCCAAACAATGCCATCACATTTAACAGAAACACAGACAAAAAGACACACAAAGACCATCATGCAGCTCCCGTTTGTTCACAACCCCAAGATCAACAATCTTGTGACTCAGGGAGAATGGAGGGAAGAGGGGGAGGAGCAGAAGGTTTGAGTTATAGGATTGTGGGCAAAGGGGTCAGATTGGAGGCAGCGACCAGGAAAGGCTTCAGGGACAGAGGCATGGAATGGCTTTGTCCCATAATGAGAGTTACTCAAACAGAGACAAGGACAAAACAAACGTAACACAAACACGGGCACACAGTTAACGTTTAACACGAGTTCAGAAGTAAAGATTAGAACCCAGTAACTGGCATAACCTGATGAGTTACACCACAAAGACAGACAGTGAATTCAACCTGAGAGAAAAAAGTAGCCAGCAAGACCTAATGGGTTTGCAACAGAGTCACTTAATGAGGGCTCATCTGTCCCTCCTCACCTAATGAGGGCACTTCCGTATCTCCTCACCTAATGAGATCACATCTGTCCCTCCCCGAGTCCTTCAAGGTGTCCCTTGCAAGAACGTGGCCGGTGGCTTTAGGACACGTTTGTCCACCACTGCCAGGGGGAACTTACGTGCTCTGCTGGCAGCCACTCTGCCAACCAAAACCGAAAACCGAAAAACCAAACCTGAACAAAAAGCTCTGAGCGATCACAAGGAAAAATGGAAAGAGGAGCCTTTTTTACCCTCAGAGGGGTCCGTTGGGATCTCCTTGTTCAGTGCTGCACGATTCCCGGCCAACTCACCAAAATTAAGGGTTCAGCGAATGTCGGAGGAAGAGACCACGAAGAGACCGCGGATCATGCAACAGCAAAAAACATTTATTGAGTTCCAATCCATCATGCTGGGGCTCCGTGCTCACTCAAGAAGGGAGAGCAGCCCAGAGCCACAAGCAGGAGTTGAGCAGTGCTTAAGTACACTTTTTGGGGAGGGCGGGACTTTACATACATCACAGTCTCTTTTAAAAAATCATCATACACCACGGGAAAATCAAACAACAATTCCAAAGATGATTAGCTCATTCTTTGGTGGGAACAGGTCTGGCAGGAGTGATAGGTCAGTTCTAAAGTGGGGTACACATTGAAACTGATTGGTTTGGGCCCTGTGATGCCTATGTGCCAGGCCACAAAGGGTACTAGGTTATTAAACAATCAGGCAGTCAGGGGAAAATTTACAGGGCAGTCCGGGAATTGTCCTACAAGCTACAGGAATTTCAGGTTTTGTGTATAGCATAGGAACGTAACAATACCTGGTCCTTTACTTTTTAACTCAGACCTTGCAGCTTAGAAACTTTGCAACACCCAGTCTTTTAAACTTTAAATTTTACACATTAATTTCAATTTCTTTTACACTTACAGATTACTTCTGGTTCACAACAAGGGTGTCAAAGCCACCCTGACTTTAGGCAAATGAGGGGCAAGGGAGCTTATTTTGGACACTGTTTTTGGCTGTGCCCCTCATGGCAACCTCCAGCCAGATGTTATGATGAGTGTCTTTATGGAAGAAGATGAGTGCCATGTAGGAGTCTTGTGGTTTTAATTGTGGTCATTTGTGTGGCGGTTGAAAGAGATGACTGGGTCCACATGGGATTGAACTCTGCTGTGATTCCTCTTAGAGACTGAGTTCTGGAACTGACCTCAGAAAAGTATTGCCATGAATTGTGTTGGGATAACAGGAGGCCACGCATGAGCATCGCCCTTGGAAACTGAGATATAGGCCCAAGATGGCTTTCCACAGAGCACTGAGAATCTCAGCCAGGATATCACATTATTTTTTTGTGAAAGACTTGGCAGCCATAGTTGAGAGTCAAAACACACATGAACCTCACATTCAAGACCTCAATGGGCCTGGCTTCATGTGACCTTTTGGCCACTCTTTGGGAAGCCTTGCCTTAAAGAGTTCTGCAGAGCTTTCATTGAAATCAGCTTCCTCACCATGTAATGGTTCCTGAATGAATTGATACCCACAGTGCCTCCAACTTCATCCTTGAAAAATGGCTAGATAAATACCATGAATTTTTTTGAAATTTTCATGACCAGGTGGCCCTGGAGAACCTTTGGATGTTCTATTGCTGATCATGAGTGTACCAGACAGTGCCTTGATTGACTGGGTTTCATGAAAATGTTGTAGAACAGAGATGCTAGTGAGTTGGAGCCTCCTGAGTAGTGGGTGTAGAGCAGTGGACTATAGGTTTGTGAATAAATACCTGTGGTTTTACCACGTGGATCTGCCATTGGCTTCAAAAGACTTGTGACTGACATGGTGCAGGCCACAGATCCTTATATGTATAGGCATCTTGTTATATTGAGAGGTTTGAGGGCAATGTTCAGAATCCGGTTGCTATAGTCAAGGGGGAAAGCTATGTGGGATAGACCCCTGTTTTGAACATTCTCCTGGAGACCCTGACCAACCACACGTGACAGAACTCCCTCCAGCACTGTGTCCTTGTTGAACTACTTGTATTTCATTAAGCCAATACCAAACTCCCAGTGCCACAGTAAGAAACACCACGAAAATGAAGGATGATGACCAAATGGTTTCACAGACCACAAGGGGAGACACTTAACTACCAGTGACCACAGTTTACCTACAAAGGGAGAATTCAGAACTCCTTCCTCATGTTCATTAGAAAATAAGGAACCATTTTCTCCAGGTCACATAGATGTAGATCCAGATTTGATGGTGTCACTACAAAAGAAGCTAAATCTTCTGACAACTACATATATTTCATGTGCCCAACCTCAGAGGAAGTTTCTCAAGAAGTCTTTAGGCCAGCAGAGCTCCATGTTTGTGCAGTTTTTAACCTCTTCCTTACTTTTGGAAACTGTTCTAACACATCGAATGTTGTGAACTCCTGAGCATTTTCAGTTCCACATATGTAATCACAGGTTTTCGAACTCCTCACCACTAATTGGGTCTCACTTGGAGTGAAGTTAATGTCAAGGAATTGTTCTGGATGAGAGTGGCAAGATTTTTGTGTAGCACATACTTGCATACACATTAGATTCATTTTCCTATTTTCCATTTTAAATACTGATCCCTGACACTAACACATACCCGACTAGAATCTGAAAACTAATCCTAATATGATGGATAAAAAGAAACCTAACCGAAAAGAAATACAGGCCTTCCATAGGAGGCATGGTGTATACTTTGATTTGCCTTCTGCTTAATCAAGGGTATGTGTTATAAATCTTGTCAAATTTTCTTTGTAATATTTCTCAAAACATGAAACATATGTGTATTATTAAACACTCCCTAAATTCATTCATGTTCCTGTATGTGGATTTATTATCAACTTTTCACAAGATTATTCTCAGAAATATTCAACCACCTGAAATACATATTTCTTTCCTAGTACTGAAAACTAACTTCAATGAATGGTGCTTACAAATCCTAATATTTCTACAGTAACTGACCCAGTTTAACATCAATGCAAGTAGATTCCTATGGGACATGATGTGTATTTTGAAGTTCATTTTTATTCAACACTGGCACATTACTATTTCTTCAGTTTATGGAAATCATAGGATATATCTTACATCCACAAGTACACAAATTTATAGACATTTGGCTCAATTTCAATCACTTTCTCCTTGAGAACACATATATTACTCCATGTTTCTTTATGGTCTATTCACTAGACTTCTTTCTAAACACATTATTTTCGATTCCATAATCATTTTTGAAGCAAAACTCACACTCTTCATGATAAACCGTAACCCTAATATTACCATTAGATATATAACTGGTTGGAATGAATGTATGTATATCAATATAAGATTTGCTATATATTTTCAGATATCAATTCAATCCATTATTTAAAGTTGGAAATAGTTATATAATTTATTCACAATATTGTCTATTCATGCATCATCTCTAGATTCATCAACACAGGTTACAACAATTTGTATCCTCAGTACTAATTTATAAGTTTTCAAAATTTTGCTCCCCAAAATGGTGGAAGAAATACTCTTGTCACCTGATGTACATATACATTTTATCACAGTAATATAATGGACACAGTATTGATAAATAAGAATGATACCCTTTTACTTAAATATGTTTATTTGATTTTCACTGTAAGATGTTAATTCTGGAAGACTTGAGAATTAAGAAAGATTTTGTCTATATTATTTCAAACAGGCTAATCAAAGTACTTTTAAATATATATATATATATATATATATATATATATATATATATATATATATATATACACATATATATATAACATATGTAATACATATGCATGAATATAGATAATATGTATAATTAATGTATTGTAATATATCTATCAGGTGATTATAATTTTTAAATTTTCTCAAGAAAAAAGAATGACTATAAAAAACTGTCTTAAATGTAAATTTCATAGCATACTACTGTTTGTAATGACATGAGAGAAAAATACATATGGAGGGATAATGAAAAAGGAAGAGAAAGAAGGAAGAAAATGAGGAAGAAAGTGAGAAAAGAAGAGGGAGAGGAGTGTTTGATGATAAGATAAAAGTGGAGGGGCTGGGTTTGTGGCTCAGTGGTATCATGCTTGTCTACCATTTGTGAGGCACTGGGTTATATTCTCAGCACCAGATACAAATAAATAAAATAAAGGTCTATCACAAACTGAAAAAATAAAAAATAAAAAACTAGAAATATTACCATAATTCCAAGGTTTTATGAATGTTAAATAAAAAAAATGTTATATAGCCTTATGTAATTTCTACACTCCCCAAAGTAGTCATTTAATGTTAGATAATTAATGCTATAACTGAAAATCCATTGCTCTTCCCTCTACCTTCTGTGGCATGCTAGTGCTAAAATAAATTGTATTATAACACCAAAAAAAATTCTAATATTTTTACAGTAACTGACCCAGTTTAACATCAATGCAAGAATATTCCTATGGGATATAATGTGTATTTTGACGTTCATTTTTATTCAACACTGGTATATTACTATTTCTCCAGTTTATGCACATAATCGGATGCATATTTCATCCACAATTTAGATAATTTATACGCATTTTTTTTACTTTCAATCACTTCCTGCTACAGTACACATGTATTCCTCCATGTTTCTTGACTGCTCTTTTCATGAGACTTTTTTCCAAACACATTATTTTCGATTTCCATTATCACTTTTGAAGCAAAACTCACACACCCGTCATGATAAACCATAACCCTAATATTACCATTACATGTATAAGTGGTGGGAAAGAATGATTGTATATCAATATAAGATTTCTTACTTAGTTAAAGGTATCCATTCAATCCATTATTTAAAGTGGAACCAGTTATATTATTTGGTCACAGTATGGTCTATTCATGCATTACCTCTATATTGATAGACACAGGGTACACCTCTTTGTACACCCAATACTAATTTATACGTCTTCAAAATATTGCTCCCAGAAATGGTGGAAGAAATACTCATGTCAACTGATTCTACATATGCATGTTATCATAGTAATATTCAGGACACAAAATGCAAAAGTCACACGTATGATTGTACCAAAGCCTAAAAGGGAACTGAACATGGATTACTAAAAACATCCATGTCCAGGTTGCCTAATGCTCTCAAATGTCAATCCTATTGGTGACTACATATTTGTTTCTTCCTAAGATTATATATTCAATCTCAATACTGTTGAAAATGTCTATTTTTTTTTACTCACTTTATACTTTGCCTGATTTCCTAATGTCTCTATTGATATCTGCTTTCCTACATATTTTCCCCAGTTCAACATTGTGACTGACCCTTCAAATGTGCTGACATTGACATTCACTCTCTAACCGAAACCCTATTGCTAATGAACTTTGGTCCAAATCCTATACTCACTCTTCTTCCAAAGCATACTGACTATCTTCCTGATTCTATCGACTATTCCTTTTTGAGTGGATGTTCTCTTCTACATTCAATCGTCTAAGGTACAATGTCATATGCCATTGTTTATCGATTTATCTGAGATATGTATGCAGAACGTAATTCAATGCTATGTATCCCAATCAATTGCCCAATGCACTTCTGAGCTTCAAATCTTACTTAGATTTCTGTTTTTATACTTATATTTCACCTATATATCCATGTTAAGTAAAATGAATATTTTTGGATCTGTAGATGATATATATTTCATCATGAATTTTCTACTCACCTGATATACATATATATTAATCTCAGTAATATTCCAGACACAAAATACAAGGGTCACACTTATGATTGTACCAAAGCCTAAATTGAATGTGACCATGTATTACTAACATCATCCATGTCCTTGTTCCCTAACACTCTCAAATATCATTGCTATTGGTGACTACATATTTGTTTCTTCCTAACATTATATATTCAACCTCAACCCTGTTAAAAATGTATTTTCCTATCACACACTTTGAACTTTGCCTGATTTCCTAATGTCTCTATTGATAAATGCTTTCCTACACCTTTTCTCCAGTTCATCATTGTGAATGACTCTTCACATGTGCTGACATTGACATTCACTCTCTCACTGAATCCCTATTGCTAAAGAACATTTGGTCCAAATGCTTTACTCAGTCTTCTTTTGAAACCTACCAACTATCTTCCTTATCCTACCAACTATCCCAGTTTGAGTGGATGTTCTCTTCTATATTCAATGATCCAATGTACAAGGTCCTATTACCATGATTATCTATTTAACTGAAACATCTGTGCAGAATGTAATTCAAAGCTATGTATACCAATCAAGTGCCCAATGACCTTCTGGGCTTCCAATCGTTTCTAGATTTCTGTTTTCATACTTATATTTCACCTCTATAGTCTTATAAATATCGCAGGTTCCCAATAACATTATTCATACAGCAGAACAATTCCTAACCCAAATCGAACATGTTATTAACCCTAACCATACACTGTTCCCTCAATCTAACTTTACAGAAGAGCAGGGAAAGAGTTGGTCTTACAATACAGGAATTTAGGGGATCTTCCACCTGCTGAGAACCTCAAACGTCCATGCAGAAATGATCCCTGTAGAAGATGTAGGCAGCTATGAAAGACCTGAGAGAGTAAGAGTCACCTTCCATGGCCAACGACCTGGTCAGGATGAAGGGATGTGTCTGAATCTGCCTCTCTCTTCTTAGTGTAGAGAAGATGGACCAAAACAGGCCAGTGTGGAGAGCTGTTCTGGAGTGCCTATGGATGATATACCATTCTAACTTGTGAAAGTGTCACAGGAACTAGGGGCAGCCTCCATCTAATGGGGCCTTTGGAAGCAACTTTTAGGACAATGTGTTTGCCAAGGCAGTGACCTCATTCAGTTCCTGAAGGAAGTGACCTCACGTCATTTCCTTGGTGTTCGAAATCTCTGAACATGTGGTCCAGGAAGCCAGGCACCCAGAGCCAGTCCCAGTCCCAGTCCCAGTGATCTCACTTGTTTGGATTTACCAAGGACAGAGTCAGTCTTTCTTGGTACCTACTGATGTGAGGATGGCCAAATGCGAGTAAAGCTCTGAAGAGGGCCCTTTCCTGAGAAACCAGGTTGTGGCTCACCGCTGGCTCCTGTCAACATCACAGAGTTGGACAAGGAGAACAGATCTGAGACAGAACAGGCCATTTCATGGAAACATAGTATGGCCCACCAGTCAGAGGACACTCCGGATAGTCACAGACCTACTTGGGGGAAGGAGGTGCATTTGTGGGTGTGGATGTGGGTTTGTGGTTTTGTCTCATGTTCTGAGAATAGGTAAGAAAGGCAGTTTGTTTGGTTTGGAGTTAATTGATTCTAGTAAGTCGTTTGAAAAGGCAAGTGTTTCTAGGTCTGTGTATCCCACTGTGTCCGTGGTTGTAGACATTAGAAAAGAGAATGCTTCAATGGATGTGTCCTGTCTAGTAGAAAGCTTCCCCGGATTCATACTTCCCATTTATGAATGGACTGTGGCTTGCATTATCGATGGGCAACCCCTGATATCTTCCTAAGTTCCTGTTTTCTTTCTGATTTCTGGCCACTTTCCAGAATAGGCTCATGGTTTTGTGTCCAAGATGTGTACCACCACCAAGCTCTGTGACATGGCCATGTACTGGATAGCTGAAGGGAATGGCAAGCATCTCAGAAAACATAGATATCAGTGTGATCAGGAAAGTCTCAGTGGAGAAATACTGCTTTGGTACCTATTGTTCTGTTGCCCTCAATGTCAGGAAGCTTTTTGCCTCTGGCCACCCCTTTGGGAAGCCTAAAGAAAACAGTTTTCAAATGGAAATCAATGGGGATCACCTGTGACTCTTTGCTTAATTGCATTGGAAAGGGATATGTCTGAATCAGGCTCTAGGTCCTGTGTTAGGCTTTGGCTTAGATTCTCAGCACATGATGGGTGTAAAGAAAATCCCATGTTTGCATCCAAAACTAAATTGGCCAAAAGAGCAGTCATTATGGAAGAAGTCTCTCACCTTCCCTTGTAAGGTTCCTTACCTCCTTCAAGTGAGAATAGGAACCTTTGGATCAAATGAGTTCTTCAAAGCCCTTTAGAGGCTATCCCATAGGTGCTTGGGTTTTCTCCAGAATCCAAATCACATAAAGAATCTATACCTGACAGTCAGTAGGCCTCAAAATGAAGGAGCAAAGCAATATTAACAGCAGGCCTATTTGCTCACTCCTGGTTCCCCGGACGAATGTCCAGGCCACCCTGACTTTAGGCAAATGAGGGGCAATGGAGGTTATTTTGGACACTGTCTTGGGCTGTGCCCCTCATGGAAACCTCAAGCCAGAGGTAATGATGAGTGTCCATATGGAAGAAGATGAGGGCCATGTGGGAGTGTTTTGGTTTTAATTGTGGTCATGTGTGGGCGTTGGAAGGGATGACTGGGTCCATCTTGGCTTGAACTCTGTTGTGATTCCCCTTAGAGACTGAGTTGTGGACCTCACCTCAGAGAAGTATTGCCATGAATGGTGTTGGGATTTTAGGAGGATTCACATGAGAGTCACCTTTGGAAAATGAGATCTAGGCCCAGGGTGGCTGTTCACAGAGCACTGGGAATCTCAGCCAGGTTACCACATGATTTTATTCTGAAAGACTTGGCAGCCATATATGAGAGTCAAAACACACATGGATGTCACAATGTAGATCCTAATGGGCCTGGATTCATGTGATCATTTGGCCACTGTTTGGGAAGGCTTGCCTGTGAGACTTCTCCAGAGATTTCATTGAAATGAGCTTCCTAACCATGTAAAAGTTCCAGAATGAAATGAAACACACAGTAGCTCCAACTTCAACCTTGAAAAATGGCTAGATAAATACCAAGAAATTTTGAAACTTCCCATGACCAGGTGGCACTGGAGAATCTTTGGATATCCTGTGGCTGATCATGAGATTACAAGACAGTGCTTTGATTGACTGGTTTTCAAGAAAATGGTTCAGAACAGAGATACTAGGAAGTTGGAGCCTGCTGAGGAGTGGGCCTACAGCAGTGGTGGGCAGGTGTGTAATAAAACAACTGTGGTGGGGCCATGTGGATCTTCCATTGGCTTCCAAATGGCTTGTGACTGACATGGTGCAGCCAGCAGACCCTTGTATGTAAAGGCATCTTGTCATATGGACAGGATTCAGGGCAATGTTTAGAATCAGGTTGCTATGGTCAAGGGGGAAAGTCATGTGGGATATAAGCCTGGTTGGTGCATTCTCCTGCAGACCCTGACCTACCAAAAGTGACTGAACTCACTCACGCACCGGGTAACTGTTGAATTCTTTGTATATCATGAAGCAAATACCAAAATCCCAGTGCAGCAGCAAGAAACACCACGAAAAGTGGAGGATGACCAAATGGCCTCACAGTCCACATGTGGATACACTTATCCCCAGTTGCCACAGTTTACCTACAAAAGAGAATTCAGCACTGCTGCCACATATTCAGTGGAAAATAAAAAACCATGTCCTCCAGGTAACATAGATGCAGACACAGCTTTGATTGTCTCACTACAATGGAAGCTAAATCTCCCGACAACAACATATATTTCAAGTGCCCAAACTCAGAGTCAGTTTCTCAAGAAGGATTTAGGGAACCAGAGCTCCATGTTTGTGGACTGTTTTCCCTGTCCCTTACTTTTGAAATCTCCTTTACCGTCTTCAAGGTTGTGAACTCCTGAGCACATTCCATTCCAGATATTTATTCACAGATTTTCTAACTCTTCTCCTCTAATTGTGCCTTAGTCTCGGTGATTGTAATGTCAAGGCATCCCTTTCTCTGTAGCCTATTCAGCACATATATTTTTACATGCAATTATAGAATCTTACCTGATACCACACGTACATTCTTGTGAGGTGACTGACTTGGCAGATACAAATTGTAAGAGATCACTCCTCCTAAACGCTGTTGGAACTGAAAATTCAATCTATGAGTGAGCTTCCTTGTTGAACAACATTATACATAAATCAATATTCAATAAAATAAATATATTTGGATCTGTAGATGACATATATTTCATGGTGAATTTCAATTTTAATATATTATGCTATTTTTAATGTCTGTGTGTTTGTGTATGTATGTATATATATATATATATATATATATATATATATATATATATATATATATATACACACTCTCCAGATTTTTCAAAATATGAAATATATATCTTGTTATACACTCCCTAAACTCATTCATATTCAAGTATGTATATTTATAATCAAAATTTCACAAGAGTATTCTCAAAATTATTCATTCACCTGAAATACATATTTGTTTCCTAGTACTGAAAACTATCTTCAGTGAATGGTGCATACAAATCCTAATATTTCCACAGTAACTGAACCAGTTTAACATCAATGCAAGTAGATTCCTATGGGACATGTTGTGCATTTTGACATTTATTTTATTCAACACTGGTACATTACTATTTCTTCAGTTTATGCTCATCATAGCAAATATATTTCATCCAAAACTTTGCAAATTTATAGGCATTTTGTTCACTTTCAATCACTTTATTCTACAGAACACGAGTGTTCCTCCATGTTTTTGATGGGTCTTTTCATGAGACTTCTTTCCAAACACATTATTTTCGATTTCCATGATCACTTTTGAAGCAAAACTCAAAGACACTTCGTGATAAACCATAACCCTAATATTACCATTAGATGTATTGCTGGTTGGAATGAATGATGGTATATCGATATAAGATTTCTTATATATTTTCAGATATCAATTCAATCTATTATTTAAAGTGGGACCAGTTGTATTATTTATTCACAATGTGGTCTATTCATGCACTATCTCTATATTCAGAGACACAGTGTATACCTCTTTGTACCACCAATACTAATTTATAGGACTTCAAAATATTGCTCCCAGAAATGCTGGAAGAAATACTCATGTCACACGATCTACATATACATTTTATCACAGTAATATTCTGCACACAAAATGCAAAGGTCACACTTATGATTGTACCAAAGCCTAAAAGGAAAGTGAACAGGGATTACTAAAAACATCCATGTCCATATTGCCTAATACTCTCAAATGTCAATCCTATTGGTGACTACATATTTGTTTCTTCCTAAGATTATATATTCAATCTCAACCCTGTTCAAAATGTCTAATCCTATCACTCACTTTATACTTTCCCTGATTTTGTAATGTCTCTGTTATTATCTGATTTCCTACATATTTTCCAAAGTTCATCATTGTGACTGAATCTTCATATGTGCTGACATTTACCTTCACCCTCTAACAGAAACCCTATTGCTAAAGAAGTTTTTTTTTTCCAAATCCTATACTCACTCTCCTTCCAAAACCTACCAACTATGTTCCTAATCTTACCTACTATCCCATTTTGACTCGATGTTCTCTTCCACATTCAATCATCCAATGTACAAGGTCCTATGCCATTGTATATGGATTTATCTGAGACATCTGTGCAGAAAGTAAGTCAACACTAAGTATCCCAATGAAGGGCCCAATGCCCTTCAGGGTTTCAAATCTTAGATTTCTGTTTTCATACATATATTTCACCTACATATTCTTATAAATATTGTAGGTTCCCAATAACATTATTCATCCAGCAGAATAGTTCCTAACACAGATTGAACATGTTATTAACCCTAACCATACACTCTTCCCTCAATCTAACTTTACAGAAGAGCAGGGACAGAGTTGGTCTTACAAGACAGAAATTAAGGGATCTTTCACCTGCTGAGAACCTCAAAGGTCATTAAAGAAATTATCCCTGGAGAAGATGTAGGCAGCTATTAAGGACCTCAGAGAGCAAAAGTCATCTTCCATGGCAAACAACCTGGTCAGGATGAAGGGTTGTGTCGGAATCAGCCTCTCTCTTCTTAATGTAAAGAAGATGCAGCAAACCAGACCTGTGTGGAGAGCTGTTCCTGGGTGCCTATAGTTGTATACCATTCTAACTTGTGAAAATGTCAGAGTAAGTAGGTGCAGCCTCCATCTCATGGGACCCTTGGAAGCAACTGTTAGGACAAAGTGGTTGCCAAGGTAGGGACCTCATTCAGTTCCTGAAGGAAGTGACCTCACCTCACTTCCTTGGTGATGGCATTCTCTGAACTTGGGATCCAGGTAGCCAGGCATCCAGAGCCAGTCCCAGTCCCAGTCCCAGTGGTCAAAATTTTTCGGATTTACCAAAGACAGAGTCAGTCTTTCTTGGTACCTACTTATGTGAGGATGGCCAAATGCCAGGAAGGTCTGAAGAGGGGCCTTTCCTGAGAAAGCAGATAGTGGCTCACCACTGGCTCCTTACAGCTTCACAAAGTTTGCCACAGAGACTAGATCTGAGACAGGACAGCCCATTATGAGGGAATTTATTATGGCCCACTATCAAACGACACTCCATATTGTCACAGACGTACTTGGGGGTCTGTGTGGGTGTGGGTGTGGGTATTTGTTTGTGGTTTTGTCTCATGTTCTGAGAATAGGTAAGAAAGTCGGTTTGTTTGGTTTGGTGTGAACCGATTCTAGTAAGTCGTTTGACAAGGCTAGTCTTTCTATGTCTGTGTATCCCACTGTGTCCATGGTTGTAGACAATAGAAAAGAGAATGCATAAATACATGTGTCCTTTCTAGTAGAAATCTTCCCAGCATTCATTCTGCCCAATTTATGAATGGTCTGCGGCTTGCCTAATGGATGGGCAACACCTAATATCTTCTTAAGTTCCTGTTCTCTACCTGAATTATGGGCAATCTCCAGAATACGCTCATGGTATTGTGTCCAAGATATGTACCACCTCCACGCTCTGTGATACGGCCATGCACTAGAGAGCTGAAGGAAATGATGAGCATCTCAGAAAACTCAGATATCAGTGTGACCAGGAAAGTCTCAGTGGAGAAACCCCGCTTTGGGCCTTTTGCTTACATATCTTTCTGTTGCCCTGAATGTCAGGAAGGTCTTTGCCTCAGGCTACGCCTTTTTGAAGCCTGAAGAAAACAGTTTTCAAATGGAAATGTATGGACATTACCTGTGGCTCTTTCTTAATTGCTTTGGAAAGGGATGTGTCTGAATCAGCCTCTTGGCCCTGTGTGAGGCTGTGGCTTAGATTCTCAGCACCTGATGGATCTAAAGAAAAATCCCATGTGTGCATCCAAATCAAAAAGCCAAAAGAGCAGTAATTTTGGATGAAGTCTCTCACCTTCCTCTGTAAGGTTTCTGACTTCCATCATTGAGAATACAGATCCTTTGCGTCAAATGAGTTCTTCAAAGCCCTGCAGACACTAGACCATAGGTTCTTGGGTTTTCTCATGACTCCAATTAACATAAAGAATCTAAACCCCACAGTCAGTAGGCCTCAAAATCGAGAATAAGAGCAATATTAACGGCAGGCCTATTTGCTCACTCCTGGTTCACAGGAAGGATGTCCCGGCCACACTGACTTTAGGCAAATGGATGCAAGGGAGCTTATTTTGGACACTGTCTTGGGCTGTGCCCCTCATGGAAACCTCCAGCCAGAGGTTATGATGAGTGTCTATATGGAAGAAAATGAGGGCCATGTGGGAGTGTCTTGACTTTAATTGCGGTCATTTGTGTGGCGCTTGGAATAGATGACTGGGTCCACCTGGGCTTGAACACTGGTGTGATTCTCCTTAGAGACTGAGTTCTGGAACTTACCTCAAAGAAGTATTGCCTTGTATTGTGTTGGGATTTTAGGAGGCCACACATGAGAGTCGCCCTTGGAAAGTGAGATCTGGGCCCAGGTTGGCTTTCCACAGAGCACTGGGAATCTCGGGAAGGATATCACATGATTTTATTCTTAAAGACTTGGCAGCCATAGTTGCAAGTCAAAACACACATGGACCTCAAATTTTAGACCTCAGTAGGTCTGGCTTCATGAGACCTTTTGGCCTGTCTTTGGGAAGCCTTGCGTGTGATAGTTCTCCAGAGCTTTCATTGAAATGAGCTTCCTCTCCATTTAATCGTTCCTGAATGAATTGAAACCCACAGTGCCTCCAAGTTCACCCTTGAAAAATGGCTAGATAAACACCTTTAAATTTTTGACATTCCCATGACCAGGTGGCCATGGAGAACCTTTGGATTTCGTATTGATGACCATCAGTGTTCCAGACAGTGCCTTGATTGACTGGATTTCATGAAAATGGTGTAGAACAGAGATGCCAGTAATTTGGAGCCTGCTGAGTAGTCGGCCTAGAGCAGTGGTGTGCAGGTGTGTGTTAAAACATCTGTGGTCGGGTCATCTGCATCTGCCCTTCGCTTCCAAATGGTTTGTGACTGACATGCTACAAGCCACAGACCCTTGTATGTAAAGGCATCTTGTTATATGGAGAGGATTCAGGGCAATGTTTACAATCAGATTGCTATGGTCAAGGGGGCAAGCTATGTGGGATAGAAGCCTTGTTGGTGCATTCTCCTGCAGACCTTTACCCACCACACGTGACAGAACTCCCTCCATCACTGTGTCCCAGTTGAACTTCTTGTATTTCGTGAAGCAAATATCAAACTCCCATTGCAGCTGCAAGAAACACCACAAAAATTGGAGGATGACCAATGGCTTCACATTCCACACTGGGAGACACTTAGCCACCAGTGGCCACAGTTTACCTACAAAGAGAGAATTCAGCGCTGCTGCCTCATGTTCATTGGAAAATAAGAAACAATGTCCTCTAGGTCACATAGATTCTGACCCAGCTTTGATCGTCTCATTACAAAGGAAGCTAAAGCTCCTAAAAACAACCTCAGATGAAGTTTCTCAAGAAATCTTTAGGCCACCAGAGCTCCATGTTTGTGGAGTTTTTACCCTGTCCCTTACTTTTGGAAACTCCTATACCACCTCCAAGGTTGTGAACTCCTGAGCATTTTCTATTTCAGATGTGTAATCACAGATTTTCTAACTCTTCTCCTCTAATTGTGTCTTACTTGGGATGAAGGTAATGTCACATTGTTTTGAATACACATTGGATTCTTTTTCCAATTTTCCATTCGAAATACTGAATCCCTGACTGTCAGGGGTAGAAGGAATTCACCTTAAAGAATAGCCTGACACTTACAAGAAACAGCCCCCATGGAGACATCCTGTCTGGGAGACATCCTGTAGCCAACTGTGTCCCTGAGACATCCTGTTGCCATCTGTCTTCCTGAAACATCCTGAGTTTATCTCACCTTGTGAAGACATCCAGAAACTTCGGATAAGAGAGCTTTCCCATCTCCAGCATATAAATGCCCCTGTGTGAAAAATAAAAGTTTGCAGCTTGATCAGAACTCCTGTCATGCTGTCATCTCTCGTGTCTCTTGTCCCTTCATTCCTCCGCATCTAGGTTCGCTGCCCCTGTTGATGTGTCTTTCCAGCAGGGACTACTGGCACCCACTGACTGGGGCTCGAGCCTTTGACTCATTGGGAACCCCGTCCTCCTGGAAGACTTCATCAAGTGGAGCTTGCGATTGCCTCAGCAGACACCACCAAGAGACAGATCCAGGAGGAGAGTGGGGATGACGCACGGTGAGTGACCCACCATGGGACAAGCAGTTTTGCCACATGATTTGTTTTTGTCAGGCCTCAAGGAGTCCTTCAAGACATGGGGGTGCGTGTTAAGAAAAAGGACTTAAATTTTTTTTTTTAATACATAGGAGAATTGTGTCCATGGTTTCACCTTGAAGTGACCATTGATGGTAAAAGATGGCTTAGAGTAAGAGACTGTTTAAAACATTATTATTAAACCTTTGGCCCAGAAAAAGTGCCAGTTCCCACATTTTCTTACTGGAACTTAGTTAATGAAATTCTTAAAAGTTCACCCTTTGACAATGGTACCTTACAACTTGTCAGGATTGGAGAAGAGACTATGCAAAACACCTCTCGTCTCCCCAAGGCATGCCCATCAGTTAGTATAGACATTGACTCTTCTCAGTCTCCCCAGGACCCTGGGAACCTTCCTGGTCCCCCTCAAAATACCACCCTAATGAATAAGGCTCTAATGGTTACCAGACGCCTTTATCGAGTTTTAAATCCCAGAGACACATTGACCCCTGGGACGGAGGCTACCTTGGAGAAGGAAGCAGCAAGCTACCATTCAGAAGATGCGCCACCTCTCAGGACCCTGCCACAGCCTATAGGACTTACACATCTACCTACCTCCTATATCCCTCCTGCCTTTTGTGCTCCAGCCCTTCAGGAGCAAAATGCCACCCAGATATTTTTTTCCCCACTTCCCTTGCCTAGCCTGGCTCCCTTGTGAGAGTCTCTCCAACATAGACGGGAACAGATCAAACTTTTAAAAGAATTAAGATCCCTTGACTCTGAGCTCTGTTCATTAGCCTTAGGCATGGAGTCAATGAAAGCTGGCCCACGGTGGTCTAATACAAAGGCTAAGCCACTCCATCAGCCTGTTCTCGCCTTCCCAGTCACCCGCAGTCAGATAGATATGGCTGCAAAGGCTGAGGTCAAAGACTTAGAGGAGGATCAAGAGGAGGAAGCGGGGGAAATGGATCAAGGAGATCAGGACTCAGAGGATGAAGAGTTCACCCCTAGGCAGGAAGGAATCCAGAGTGTCTACAAAAAATTAAGCCTGCGTTTTCTTGAAAAACATAAAAAGACTTGTGCTTACAATGGCCCCACTGTGCCCTACACGTTGACTTTATTAGAAAGCAACAGTGCACAATGGCTTACTCCCAATGATTGGAAATTTTTAGACCGAGCTACCCTCAGTGCCGGAGATTTCCTGTTATGGAATGCAGATTTCAAGGAGCACTGTCAGGAAACTGCTCAAAAAAAATTAACTAAGGCCTCCTATAAATCTTGAACTTATGTTAAGCTAGTGGGCTATGAGCCATTTGACACTAAAACTAAATAGGCACGTTTCCCTGCTGGACTTTTGGCGCAGATTCAGAAGGCTGGCTTACATGCTTGGAGATGCCTCCCTCAAATGGGCTCGGCTACCACTTCTTTGGCAAAAATTTGACAAGGACCCAACGACCCTTATAGAAACTTTGTTCCCCGGCTTAACCTAGCTGCAGATTGCTTGGTTGGACCAAGCGAAAGCGAAAGAACTTTTGTAAAACATCTTGCCTTTGAAAACGCCAACCCGGCATGTCAGGATGTTCTTCGACCACATAAGGAAAAAGGGAAACTTTCTGACTTTATTAGACTCTGTGCAGGGGTGGGTGCAGCTCATGCCATGGGTCTCGCCCTACGTGCCCCCTTTACCAAGGCCTTTCACAATCCTGGCTCATGTACTTGCTTTACTTGTAAACAACCTGGCCATTTTGCACGCAAGTGTCCGAAAGACAAACAAAGCCTAGGAATATCGTCTCCTCAAACTGGGGCTAAATCGCCCCCAGCTACCCTTTGTTCTAGATGTGGTAAATGTCATCACTGGGCCAGTAAGTGTAGATTTAAGACAAATGGCCTCAGACAGTCTATTTCTTCCTGCTTGTCAGGAAACTCCCTGCGGGGCCAGCCCCTGGCCACGACCTCCCCCAGGACAAAACCAGGGGCAATAAGGTTTGTTCCCTCCCAAACTCCAAACCTACCACAAAATTCTTCCCCACAATTGCCTCCCTCCAAATAGCCACCCCAGGCAGCGCAGGATTGGACCTCTGTGCTACCACCGATACAATATTAGACTCAATGCAAGGGCACCAGATAATACCCCCTAGAATTATGGGTCCCCCTTCATCTCATACGAGTGCCCTTATTCTTGGAAGAGCCTCTGCTACGTTAAATGGTGTTCAGGTCTTCCCTGGCATTAATGATAATGATTTCACTGGAGAAATAAAAATACTGGCAACAGCTATTAATGGAGTTCCGGCCATCCCAGCAGGAACAAGACTTGCACAATTAACATTCCTTCCCTTGGATTCAGGAGGCACTTCCACTGCCCAAACCTACAATGGGGGACAGCCTCCCTCGGCTCCTCTGATGTATATTGGGTTCAGCCCATTTCTCACAATAGACCCACCCTTACCTTACTTATTGAAGGAAAGGAATTCCAAGGAATTCTAGATACTGGAGCTGATGCCACAATTATTTCTCACAAATACTGGCCATCAGGTTGGCCCATCACCCCATCCTTGAATGATCTAAAAGGTTTAAGAGTCAAAAAATTTCCATGTCAGTTCTAGGGCTTTTAGCTGGACTGATAAAGAGGGTAATAAGGTGACTGTCACTCTTTTCATTGTTCCTGACCTCCCTGTTAACCTATGGGGCCGAGATATTTTTAGTCAAATGGAAGTTATTCTTGCCAGTCCCAATTCCATGGTGACTCATCAAATGCTTTGTATAAATTTTGTCCCTGGTACAGGCCTTGTGAGACTGAGACAAGGACTGGTGGGGACTATAAAACCCATAAAAAAACAAATACATATGGACTTGGGTATTCTGATTTTTAGTGTCGGTTCCTGACCCTCCTGTACCCCATGCAGATAAAATTATTTTGGAGACTCAGACTCTTGTGTGGGTGGATCAGTGGCCCCTTACCCCCCAGAAAAATTGGAGGCTGCCTCCATGTTAGTGCAGGAACAGCTGGCAGCCGGACATGTAGAGCCCTCAACCTCACCATGGAATACTCCTATTGTTATCAAGAAAAAATCAGGCAAGTGGCGTCTTTTACAATATTTGTGTGCCATTAATAAAGTTATGTGCCTGATGGGAGCACTACTGCCTGGAATTTCCACACCAGTGGCTATTCCCAAAAACTATTGTAAAATGGTTATTGACTTAAAAGTTTGCTTTTTTACCATTCCTTTACATCCCGAGGATAGACCCTATTTTGCCTTTAGTCTCCCTTGCATTAATTTCCACGGCCCTATGCAGAGATTTCAATGGAAGGTTCTTCCCCAAGGTATGGCCAACAGCTCTAGTCTTTGCTAAAAATAAGCTGTTCAAGCAGTAGACCCTGTGAGAGAGTGATGACCACAATTTTATGTTTTACATAATATGAATGATTCTTTAATTGCTGCACCTAATTACCATGACCTTAATAATTGTTACTTGGACCTTTAGAAAACACTCACTACCTTGAGACTACAGATAGCTCCTGATAAGGTTTAAACACAGGACCCTTATACCTATTTGGGCCTTAAACTTCAAGATAATCAGATCCAAATTCCTAAAATACAACTACGTGTGGACCATCTTCACACCCTTAATGATTCTCAAAAATTACTGGGAGATATTCAATGGCTAAGAACATATTTAAAATTACCCACTTGTGTACTTTTGCCCTTTAATGATATTTTGAGAGGTGATTCCTACCCCTCTTCCCCTCAAAAGCTTACTCCCGAGGCATGACAGGCATTAAACCAAGTCACAGAAGCCATTGCCAAACAGTTTGTTACACAAATTTCTTATAACCTTCCTCTGGTTCTGGTTCTTTTACACGCTCCTCATATACCCTCAGAAAAATTTTGACAGGATATCCATATTTTAAAAATAAAGGCTTCCCCTTGCTTTGGGTCCATTTATCCACCACATCCTCCAAGTTTATTACCGTTTATCTTGCTCAGGTAGCTTCTATTATTATTAAAGGTCGTTTGCTTTCTCGACAACATTTTGGCAAAGACCCTGATAATATTTTAATTCCATATACTAATCACCAAACCCAATTTTTACTACAGAGAGGGGATGAATGGGGTATTGCCCAATCAGGCCATTTGGGAACGATTGATAACCATGTCCCCAATGACACCCTTTTACATTTTGTCCAGATACATCCATTCATTTTTCCCAAAATTACTCAAAAGGCTCCCAGTCCTCAAGCCCTTACTGTCTTTACAGAGGGTTCCAGTAATGGCTGTGCGGTCTTTGTTGTAAATAACCAGCCTACCACCTTTGATACTGTCTATCATTAAGCACAGTTTGTGGAATTGTTTGCCATAACACAAGTTTTTATAACATTTTGTGATAATCCTGTTAATATTCATACAGACAGTGCCTACATTGCTCATTCTGTGCCCCTGCTGGAGATTTCACCCGCCATTAAAGCTTCTTCCAATGCGGCCTTTCTGTTTCACCAGCTTCAGCAGCTAATTCAGGCCAAACAACACCCATTTTTCTTAGGACACATCAGGGCACACTCTGATCTTTCCGGTCCTCTAACACAGTTAATGCTTAAGCTGATGCAGCAACTCCTACCAATTTTCCAATTTTGGGTGGCTCCATTCAAAAGGCCATGGAGCTAAACAATCTTCACCAACTAAATTCCCAGAGCCTTTGATTACTTTGTAAAATTACCAGGGAACAGGCATGAGAAATAGTTAAAGAATGCCCTGCTTGCGCTCTCTCTCTCCCGATTCAACACTTGGGACTTAACCCCTGAGGATTACTGCCAAATCAGGTTTGGCAAATGGATGTTACTCATTTTCCTGAATTTGGATAAACCAAATATATACATGTTTCTATCGATACCTTCAGAAGCTTTATTTTTGCATCACCACATTCTGGAGAGGCTACCAAAGATGTCCTTTCTCATCTTGTTTCAGCCTTTTCCATAATGGGTAAACCGATACATATTAAAACAGATAATTGTCCTCCATATACCAGTGCCAATTTTAAACAGTTTTGTGCTACCTTGCAATTTTGTCATACTACTGGAATTCAATACAAACCTCAGGGCCGAGGCATTGTGGAACGTTCCACCTTACCTTAAAGACTTGGCTATCCTGCCTTAAGGCTTCCGCCCTTGTATTTACCACTCACAGGCATTGCCTTAACCATGCATTATTTGCCCTTTTTTTTTCTTACCCTAGACAGTGAAGGCCTTTCGGCTGCAGACAGACACTGGCATCCCTTTTCCAATTCTGATCACCCACCTGTTATGTGGCGAAATCCCCTTACAAATAAATGGAAACGCCCAGATCCTGTCCTCATCTGGGAAAGAGGCTCAGCTTGTGTTTTGGACCAAGAGCTAGCAGCCCCAAGATGGTTACCAGAACACCTGGTTAAACAGGTTAATGACTTACCTCAAACCGGGGACGGAGGCCCTCCCCATGAGTACAATTTTTCCTCTTTTTCGGATCCATCCAACAATCTGTGTGAGGATCGTGCTTAAGGAACTTATGCTGAACAGGTTTGTGCACGGAGGCCTTGGCCCTCCAACTTCCAACATCATGGAGTACCTTTTTGCCCCCCCGCCCCCGTGAATGCAAGGGAGGATCTTGGACTCAGGCTTCCACTAGTTGGACCCAGACTGCTGACTGCATGACTAAGGTGGCTTACCTCCGTGCCGAGGTTGACCATAAACTAAGAGGAGTTCATCAGCCTAAATGGGTATGTGTTAACAAGCCAAAGATTATTCCCCCTAGTACAAGTAAAGCTCTCCAAAATTGTTCTGCAACCCGTACGCATACCCAGGCGATGCATGTCTCTTGTTATGTGTCGGCCTCAATTTGTGTTAACAAGCAGGGAAAATGATTTTTTGAAGCCTCCTTAATTAAAACTCATGAAGCAGGGGGTACCACTATTCATTATACCCCCGTTCTCTTTGACCGGGGAGGAGAAGGCAAATACACCAAGCTACAGTCAGCTGGGTGCCAAGGCACTGTAGGAAAACCTTCCGACTGGCCCATTAAGGCCCCTACAGGGGTCTCTGATGGTAGAGGACCCACTTATTCTGTCAAGCATCCTCAGATAATCAAACTTTTGAAACCCCAAATCCCTGAGCTCACATATCATCCCTTAATGTAGCCAAAATCCCAGTTCCCAGGTTTAGATACCAATACATTAGATATTTTGCAAACTACCTTCTCCTTCCTTAGTAATTCCAACCCCACCCTTGCTCTTAATTGCTGGCTCTGCATGACAACAGGGGCAAGCATTCCTATGGCAGTTCCTACTAATTCTACTATGGCCAATGATAATACATGCCAACCCGGATTTCCCTTTAAAAAATATCCTATAGGCACTTTTACATTATGTCTTTTAGGTGCGATGCAGAATAATACCTATGATATGGATTTTGGAATTACTTCCTTTGGAAATTGCTCAACAGTACAAAATTATTCCTCACCCATCCCATCTCTTTTTCCCCCCAATGGCACAGTTGTTATGTGTGGAGGAAATGTGGCCTTCCCCAGGCTTCCAGCGAATTGGACCAGTGACTGTGTTCTTGCCTTATTACTCCCTGATATAACTATTGTCCCAGGAGGCGAACCTCTAGCCTAGACACCTTAGTCAAAAGACAGAGGCGGGTGATACAGGCCTTACCACTTATTGCCAGCCTTGGAATAACAGCTGCTGTGGGCACAGGTACACTGGCTTTGGCACGGCTATACACCCTTACCATCGCATGTCTCAACAACTTAAAATGATGTACAAACTCTATCAGAAACCATTAAAGATTTGTAGGACCAAATAGACTTCCTGGCAAAAGTGTTCCTTCAAAACAGACGAGGCTTAGATTTGCTGACTGCTAACCAGGGAGATATTTGATTGGCCTTAGGGGAACGATGCTGCTTTTATGCCAATAAATCAGTCATAGTATGCACTAAATTTAAGCAGCTTCAAGAAGATCTAGAAAAGAGATGAAGAGAACTATTTGAAAATCCCCTCTGGACTAAGCTTAATGGATTTCTACCCTACCTTCTTCCCCTATTAGGCCCTTTGTTGGGTTTACGTTTAATGGTGACCATAGGACCCTGCATTATAAACAGTGTGGTACAATTTATTAAAGAACACATTAATATTATGGCCTCTAAGCCCATACAGATCCACTATCATCATCTGGAGATGGAAGACCACGCTGTCAACTTTTAAAAGGATGTTCTACCCTTCTCACAGGCTTATTTCTTAAGTTTACATCCCCACAGATCTCTCTTTCTTACATAAAATATAAGTAAAAGCTCTGACAAACCATCTTCTGCCCTTGCCATAAGGGTTCGTCTCCATGGGCCCTTCGGCTTGGGGGAAGATGCACCCATGGAGTGAGGACGTTAGGCCATAATATCGGAGGGTGCAGGAAGGACTGCAAAAGGATGGATCCACGGATCCCCAAACACAAGACCTCTGAGTGACACGCTCTGGTTCATGGCGGTTGGCATGCTTCCCCTTCAAGGCCATCTCCTCCAAATACATGCCAAGGCCACCACGAAATCTGCTAGTAAAGATGCTTGCTCGGATCAGGAGATATTCTAAGGCCTCCTAGACAAACAGAGCTTCTAACCCCCCCTAAAAACATGGCCGGTAAGGTAGGTCAAATATTTTATATAAGAAAGGGGGAGATGTCAGGGCCTAGAAGGAAGTTCTCCTTCAAAGAATAGCCTGACACTTACAAGAAACAGCCCCCTGGGAGACATCCTGCCTGGGAGATATCCCACAACCATCTATCTTCCTGAGACATCCTGTCGCCATCTGTCTTCCTGAAATATCCTGAGGTTATCTAACCCTGTGAAGACATCCAGCAACTGCCAATAAGAGAGTTTTCCCATCGGCAGCATATAAACACCCTGTGAGAACGATAAAAGTTTGCAGCTTGATCAGAACTCCTGTCTGGCTGTCATCTCTCCTGTCTCTTGTCCCTTCATTCCTCCCCAACTATGTTCGATGCCCACGTTGATGTGTCCTGCCGGCCGGGACCCCGGCACTAACCCATATCCTGCTAGACTATGACTACTAATACTAATATGATGGAGGAAAATAACCCAAATAGAATAGAAATACAAGCAGTTCAGAGGAGGCATGGTGTATAGTTGGAGTTGCCTTTTGCATGATATAGGGTAGGTGTTATAAATCTAGCTAATTTTTAATTGAAATAATTCTCCATGTGTTTTTAAAGTTAAAAAATATGTGAATACCTGGCTCCCTTTCTCTGTAGCCTATTCACCACATGTATTTTATATGCACATATAGAATCCTACATGGTATCACTCGTAGATTCTTGTGAGGTTGCTGACTTAGCAGATTCAAATTGTGAGAAGAGATCACTTCTCCTAAACGCTGTTGGAACTGAAAATTCAACGTATGGGGGAGCCTCCTAGTAGAAAAACATTATACATAAATCCATGTTAAGTAAAATAAATATTTTTGCATCAGTGGATGATATATATTTCATGAAGAATTTCGATTGGCATATATATTGCTACGTTTTATTGTCTGTGTTTGTGTTTTGTGTGTGTGTGTATATATATATATATATATATATATATATATATATATATATATACTCTCCAAATTTTTCAAAATATAAAATATATGTGTCCTATATACACTACCTGAATTCATTCATGTTCATGTATGTGGATTCATAATCAACTTTTCACAAGATTATTCTCAGAAATATACATCCACCTGAAATACATATTTGTTTTCTAGTACTGAAAAGTAACTTCAGTGAATGGTGAATAAAATCCTAATATTTCTACAGTAGCTGACTCAGTTTAACATCAATGCAAATAGATTCCTATGGGACATGATGTGTATTTTGAAGTTCATTTTATTTAACACTGGTACATTACTGTTTCTTCAGTTTATGTACACCATAGGATATATATTTCATCCACAGGTTCACAAATTAATAGGCATTTGTTTCACTTTCAATCATTTCCTGCTTCAGAACACATGTATTCCTCCAGGTTTCTTGACTGTTCTTCTCATGAGACTTCTTTCCAAACACATTATTTTCGATTTCCATAAAAATTTGAAGCAAAACTCCCACACTCTTCATGATAAACCATAACCCTAAAATTACCATTAGATGTATAACTGGTTGGAATGAATGATTGTATATCAATATAAGATTTCCTGTATATTTTCAGATAACAATTCAATCCATTATTTAAAGTTGGAACCAGTTATATAATTTATGTTGAGTGTCTATATGGAAGAAGCTGAAGGCCATTTTAGAGGGTTTTTGTTTTAATTGTGGTCATTTGTTGGTGGTTGGAAGAGATGACTGGGTCCACCTGGGCTTGAACACTGGTGTGATTCCCCATGAGACTAAGTTCTGGAACCGAACTCAGAGAAGTATTGCCATGAAGTCATGTTGGGGTTTTAGGAGGCCACGTATGAGAGTCGCCCTAGGAAACTGAGTTCTAGGCCCAGGATGGCTTCCCACATCGCCATGGGAATCTCATCCAGGATATTACATGATTTTATTTTTAAAGAGTTGGCAGCCATAATTAAGAGACAAAACACACATGGATCTCACATTGTAGACCTCAATGGGCCTGGCTTCATGTGACCTTTTGCCCCCTCTTTGGGAAGCCTTGCCTGTGAGAGTTCTCCAGAGGTTTCATTCAAATGAGCTTCCTCAAAATTTTATGGTTCCTGGATGAATGGGAAACTCACAGTGGCTCCAAATTCATCCTTGAAAAATGGCGAGATAAATACCATGAAATTTTGGACATTCCCTTGACCAGGTGGCACTGGAAAACATTTCCATGTCCTATTGCTGATCAGGAGTATACCAGACAGTGCCTTGATTGACTGGGTTCCATGAAAATGCTGTAGAACAGAGATGCCAGTAATTTGGAGCCTTCTGAGTAGTGAGCCTAGAGTAGTGGTTAGCAAGTGTGTGATAATACATCTGTGCTGTGGCCATGGAGATCTGCCATTGGCTTCCAAATGTCCTGTGACTGACATGGTGCAGCCAGCAGACAATTATATAAAAAGGCATCTTGGTATATGGAGACGTTTCTGGGCAATGTTCAGAATCAGGTTGCTATGGACAAGGGCGCAAGCTATGTGGGATAGAAGCCTGATTGGTGCGTTCTCCAGCAGACACTGACCAACCACATGTGACAGAATGCCGTGCAGCACTGCGACCCATTTGAACTCCTTGTATTTTGTGAAGCCAATACCAAACTCCCATTGTAGCAGCAAGAAAGACCATTAAAAGTGGAGTATGAACAAAGGGCTTCACAGTCCACACGGGGAGAGGCTTAGCCCCAATGGCCATTGTTTACCTACAAAAAGAGAATTCATCACTGCTGCACCATGTTCATTGGAAAATAAGAACACATGTCCTTCAGGTCACATAGATGCATATCTAGCTTTGATGGTCTCACTACAAAGGAACCTAAAGCTACTGACAACAACATATATTTCAAGTGCCCAGCCTCAGAGGCAGTTTCTCAAAATGTCTTTAGGCCAGGAAACCTCTATTTTCATAGACACAGGGTACAACTTTTTGTACCCCCAATACTAATTTATACGTCTTCAAAATATTGCTCCCAGAAATGGTTACGAGAAATACTCATGTCACCTGATCTACATATACATTGTATCACAGTAATATTCTGAACACAAAATACAAAGGTCACACTTATGATTGTACCAAAACCTAAATGGAAAGTGAACCTGCATTACTAAAATCATCCATGTCCACTTGCCTAATGCTCTCAAATGTCAATCCTATTGATGACTACATATTTCTTTTTTCCTAAGATTATATAATTAAAGTCAACCCTGTTGAATGTGTAATCCTATCACTAACTTTATGCTTTGCCTGATTTATAATGTCTCTATTGATATCTGCTTTCCTACATGTTTTCTCCAGTTCATCATTGTGACTGACTCTTCACATGTGCTGACATTTACATTCACTCTCTATATGAAACCCTATTGCTAAAAGACTTTTTTTCCAAATCCAATATTCACTCTTCTTCCTAAACCTAAAAACTATATTCCTAATCTTACTGACTATCGCGTTTTGAATGGATGTTCTTTTCTACATTCAATCATCCAAGTAAATGTCAGGTGAGCGTCGGAGGAAGAGACCACCCAGAATCTATCTCATGCAACAGCAAAGGGTTTATTGGGGGGTCCCGCGTGCTGGTGCTCATACCTCACTTGAATAGAGCAGAGAGCGCTGAGAACAGCTTAAGCAGAGCTTATATACTTTCCTTGAAGAGGGCAGGGAGGGAATTTTATTAATGGATCAGGGCGAGTGGGCAGTTTGCGCGCAACCGGGTGAGGGAGTGCATTCTGTAGTTTGGCCGTTGGGGACAGCACATTCTGGGAACAAGATTAGCAAACATTTCTCAAGATTTCAACAGTTTTTGTTAAGCATACAGAAAAACAGGAAGTGACAAGTGCCTATTTTATTAACCTTTCATTCCCCACTTCTTCTTCTGGCTACTTTTAGTCATAAAAGTGATCATTGGGGGGTGTCACATTTTATGTCTGCTAGTGGGGTATTAACATAAGTTTAACTTGTCCAATTTGAGATTGGAGAAAAGAAATTACATGGTTGAGCAAACAGAGTTTATAGTTAGCAATAATATGAGGAATACACAATTTGAAAGGGCTACCAGTCTTTTTCCAGTTTCCAGCCAGAGTCTCAACAGGCCGCAGGCTTGAGATGAGAGGTATGGATCCAGGAAATGATTCTGTCTACCTTTTCCGCTGTAGGTGTTATAAGTAGCACCTGGTATGGTCCTTTCAAGCGGGGTTCCAGGGATGACACCTGATGTCGTCTTACATAGAAGAAGTATCTTACTTGATGTTGATTTGGAGTCCTCTCATCCCCAGGTTGTTAGGCAGTGGCCATCTGTTTTCACAGGTATCCTGAGTTCTTTCAAGAGCTTTAAGTCTGTCAAGCAAGGGGGTGTGAAAGGGATCGTTAGGTCTTAGAGTTGGAGTTAGGTCCCTTACTGGAGGAGGGGCACCATAGAAAATTTCATAGGGGGTGAGGTTACACAAAGAAACAGAGGGAGTATTTCTTGCATGAAACAGTTCATAAGGCAGTAGCATAGTCCAATATTTTATGCCGGTCACTAAGCTTAATTTCGTTATGGTCTCTTTAATGGTTCTATTCATTCATTCTGCCTGTCCTGAACTCGGGGGTCTATAAGCACAATGTAACTTTCAATAAATCCCCAAGGTCCTGGCTAACCCCTGACTTATGTGGGTTATGAACGCGGGTCCATTATAACACCCTATTACTTTAGGCAGGCCGTATCTTGGAAAAATATCTCCCAGGATCTTCTTCACCACAATTTGCACTGTTTCTTTTTTTTTCTTTTTTTCCTTTTCTTTTTTCTTTTTTTTTTTTTTTGGTGGGAAAGGCTTCAATCCATCTGAAAATGTATCTACAAAGACTAGGAGATATTTAAGTCCATAACTTGCTGGCTTTATTTCAGTAAAGTACACTTCCCAGAATTGTCCTTGTCTGGTTCCTCATAGGTGCTTTCCTGCAGGAAGCTTGGAAGGATAAGAATTAACCAATTGATGGACCTGACAGGCTTTTGTTAACCATTCAGTTATTTCCTTTAACTGTGAGTCGGTTAGTGGAAAACTCTGTTTTTGATCCTTCATGAATGAATGTAGTTTCTTTGAACTAAGGTGAGTGATTTGGTGTACATTATCTACTGACATAGTTAGAGCTGTGAATATAGGAGTTTTTACTGAAGGATTTAGAAATTCCACTTGGGGGCCTTCAGGGTTAAAAGTAATTTTGGCCTGGAGCTTGCTGAGCAGAACTCTGCCCATCAATGGGGCCGGGCATTCTGGAATGACTAGGAAGAAGTGATGGATTTTTACTTTCCCCTGGTCCCAGGTCCTCTTAGTTGTCCAAGCCCGATATTTACTGCAATTAGCCCCTTGAATTAGAGACCTTTTATTTGATAGAGGGCAAAATGGGGCCTTAATGGCTGAGTATATTGCCCCTGTATCCACTTCAATGTTTACTGGGGTGCCCTCCACTTCAAAAGTTAACCTGCGCTGGGGGAGGGGATCTGATCCCCAACTTTCTTAGTCATCCTCCAGAGTCAGAATGGCTGGCTGGCGTGGCTGTCTCTTTCTAAGGCTCTCTTTGGCCGAGTGTCCTTTTTCTTTACAGTAGGCACATTGATCTGAGGCCAGGGGTGGCCTCTAGTTTGGGCCCAGGTATCCCTTCCTGTCTCCATGTTTCTTATTTCTGGCCTATTTGTTGTTGTGACCAGGACCTTAGTCAATTCCTTAGTCTGTCTTTTGTTTCTTTTATCCTCCCTTTGCTTCCTTATCTTCTTCACTTTCTCTCGTATAGTATACCTTTTTGGCTTCGCTGACTAAATCTCTCAAAGTCATATCTTGTAATCCATCTAAGTGTTTTAAATTTCTTTAAATATCCAGGGCAGCTTGCCCAATAAAGGCCATCATGACAGATGCCTTTTGAGCCTCTGCCTGAGTATCAAAAGGAGTATATCTCCTATATGCCTCCATTATTCTCCCTAGAAACATAGAGGGAGATACGTCAGGCCCTTGAATAAACTCTATTACCTTGGCCAAATTAGTTGGTCGCCTAGCAGCCACTAAGATACCCGCTATTAGAGCCCGGAGATAAGTGAACAGATGCTCCCTACCTTCAAAGGTATTGGGGTCCCTGTTTCGTCGATTCTAGGGAAAGCCGGGTTGAATATGTTGGGAAGTTGTGTCAGTCACCCACCTGGTCTGAGGCTATTATTTTCTAGCTTCCAGGAGGATTCTCTTTTGTTCCTCTGTCATGAAGAGAGTCCCTAGGTGTTGTTGGCAGTTATTCCAAGTAGGCTGGTGTGAAAACATCTATGAATCAACCACACCTGAGAGACGAGTGGGGTCCTCGGTAAAAGGGGGATTGTTATTTTTCCAGTTATATAGGTCTGAAGAGGAGAAAGGCCAATACTGGTAGGCTTGCATTTTTTCCCCATGACCATCATCAATCATTGGTACATAGGGACGGAGGGGGAGCATCACGGGAGTTCCAGGGTTTTCAATCATTCATTGCCAGTGAGTTCCTTTAGCCGGGCCAGGTTCCTCCAGGGGAGGAGGGGCTGTGTGTGCCACGGGGGAGTTTTCTGGAGGGTGCTGGGCTAGCTTAGCTTCCTCCAATGGCGGAGAGGCTGAGTCAACAGCAGGGGAATCACGTAGAGGGTGTTGGGGGTTGGGAGACCAGGGCAAGGGATAAGGAGAGGGATGAGAGTCCAGTAGAGTTAAATCTTGTGACTTAGGCAGAAAAGAGGGTGGAGGAGGAGGAGGAGCAGAGGGTTTGAGAGATCGTGGGGGAAAGATTAGGAGCGGGGGCAGGGGCAAAGAAAGGCTTCACCCATGGAGGAGATTTGCAGAGGTAATGCCGGGTTAAGATATATGGCTTTTGATCTGGATGGCTATGTGGCCCTTTCTGAAAGACAATATCTCTGACTTTTTAAATTACTGAGAAGTAGAAAAATTCTTCTAAGGGCCATCCGAATCCAAAGGTGGGCCATTCTGAGGCACAGAGAGTCTGCCAGGTCCAGGGGTTTACTGAAAAAGAAAGATTCTGAGCCCTTAAGCGGAATTTGGTCCAGTGATCAAGGGTCAGGGACAGAGGCATTGAAGTGCTCTTTCCCATAATGAAAAATGCACAAACAGTAAAAGCAACGACACATGACACAGACAAGACAAGACAATAAAGACAGGCAATGGACGTCCAACACTGAGACGAGGACTGAGTAGCCGGCAATACCTGATGGGCTGGCAATACCGAATCTGAAACAAAATATCACTGAGTTAAGGAGACTATTGTTCCTCGATTTTCAGAGTCCTCTGGGGTGTCCCTCAGGGTGGTTGCCTGTGGCTCTGTGACACATCTGTCAGCCACCGTGAGAGAGAGCTCACGCTCTTTATTGACAGCCATTTTGCCAAGACCTAACCTGAAACCTGACACCAGAAAGAGGCGCCTTACGAATCCCGAGAGGAGCCTGTTGGGGTATCTCGTCCGCTGCTCCCAGAACTCGGTGGAACCTCCATATGTAAAGGTCGGACGAGTGTCAGGCAAAGAGACCTCCAAGAGACTGTCTCATGCAAAAGCAAAGGGTTTATTGGGGGTCCAGCATGCTGGGGCTCAGAGCTCACTTAAATATAGCAGAGAGTCCTGAGAACAGCTTAAACAGGGCTTATATACTTTCCTTGGGGAGGGCAGGGAGGGAAGTTAAGTATACAGAAAAACATGAAGAGACAACTACCTATTTTACTAACTTTTCACTAACGACTATACTTTGCCAGATTTCCTAATGTCTCTATTGATATCTATTTTCCTACATACTTTTCCCAGTTCATCTTTGTGACTGACTCTTCACATGTGCTGACATTTACATTTACTCTATACCCAAAAAGCTATAGCTAAAGAACTTTTGGTGCAAATTCTATACTCACTATCCTTTCTAAACTACCGACTATCTTCTTAATCTTACCGACTATCACTTTTTGACTGGATGTTATCTTTGACAATCAATCATCCAAGGCAGAAGGTCCAATGCAATTATATATCGATGTACCTGAGACATCTGTGCAGAAAATATATCAAAGCTAAGTATCACAATCAAGGTCCTAATACACTTCTGGGTTTTAAATCTTACCTGGATTTCTGTTTTCATACTTATATTTTACCTATATATTCTTGTAATTATCGCAGGTTATCAATACCATTTTTCATCCAGCTGAATGATTCCTAACCCAAATCAAACCTGTTATTAACCCTAACCATTCACTGTTGCCTCAATCTAACTTTACAGAAGAGCAGGGACAGAGATGGTCTTACAATACAAAAATGTAGGATTCATTCCAACTACTGAGAAACTCAAAGGTCCATGCAAAAATGATCCCTGCAGAAGTTGTAGGAAGCTATGTAGGAACTGAGAGAGCAAAAGTCATCTTCCATTGTAAAAAACCTGGTCAGGATGAAGGAATGTGTCTGAATCAGCCTCTGTCTTCTTAATTTAGAGAAGAAGGACCAAACCAGGCCTGTGTTGAGAGCTGTTCCCGGGTGCCTATGGTTGATATACCATTCTAAGTTGTGAAAGTGTCACAGGAAGTAGGGGCAGCCTCAATTTCATGGGACCCTTTGAAACAACTGTTAGGACAACGTGGTTGCCAAGGCAGTGACCTTATTCAATTCCTGAAGGAAGTGACCTCACCTAACATCCTTAGTGACAGAACTCTCTGAACTTGGGATCCAGGAAGCCAGTCACCCAAATCCACTCCCAGTCCCACTCCCAGGGGTCTCAATTTCTTGGATTTACCAAGGACAGATTTAGTCTTTCTTGGTACATACTGATGTGAGGATGGCCAAATGCCAGAAAGCTCTGAAAAGTCGCCTTTACTGAGAAAGCAGGTATTGGATCACCGCTGGCTCCTCAGTACTTCACAATGTTGACCAAAGAGACCAGATCTGAGACAGGACAGGCCATTTTGGGGGAAGAAAATCTGGCCCACAATCAGAGAAACTCTGGATAGTCACAGACCTACTTTGGGGAAGGAGGTGCCTTTGTGGGTGTGGGTGTGAGTTTGTGGATTTGTCTCATGTTCTCAGAATAGGTAGGAAAGTCGGTATGTTTGATTTGGTGTAGACTGTTTCGAGTAAGTCGTTTGACAAGGCGAGTGTTTCTATGTCTGTGTATCCCACGGTGTCCATGGTTGTAGACATTAGAAAAGAGAATGCATCAATTGATATGTCCTGTCTAGTTGAAAGCTTCCCAGCATTCATCCTGCCCAATTTATGAATGGATTTCAGCTTGCCTTATCGATGGGCAACACTTGCTATCTTTCAAAGTTTCTGCTTTCTTCCTGAATTCTGGCCACTCTCCAGAATAGGCTCATGGTTTTGTGTCCAATATATGTACCACTTCCAAGCCCTGTGACATCGTCATGTACTGGATAGCTGAAGGGAATGGCGAGCATCTCAGAAAACTCTGATACCAGTGTGATCAGGATAGTCTCAGTGGAGAAAACCTTTGGGCCTTTTAATTATCAATTGTTCTGCTGCCCTCAATGTCTGAAAGGTCTTTGCCTCATGCCACCCCTTTTTGATGCCTGAAAAAAAACTGTTTTCACATGGAAATGAATGGGCATCACCTGAAGCTTTTTGCTTAATTCCTTTGGAAAGGATGTGTCTGAATCAGCCTTTTGGCCCTGTGTGAGGCTTAGGCTTAGATTCTCAGCACCTGATGGATCTAAAGAAAGATTCCATGTGTGCATCCAAAACCAAAATAGCCAAAAGAGCAGTCATTCTGTATGAAGTCTCTCCCCTTCCTTTGTGAGGTTCCAGACCTACATCAAGTTAGAATAGGAATGCTTTGGGTCAAATAATTACTTCAAAGCCCTGCAGAGGCTAGCCCATAGGTGCTTGGGTTTCCTCATGTCTCCAATTCAGACAAAGAATCTAAACCCCACAGTAGTCCTCAAATTGGAGAAGCAGAGAAGTATTAACAGCAGGCCTATGTGATCACACCAGGTTCACAGGAAGGGTGTCCAAGCCACCCTGATTTTAGGCAAATTAGGGGCAAGGGAGATTATTTTGGAGACTGTCTTGGTCTGCGCCCCTCATCGAAACATCCAACCAGAGGTTATGAAGAGTTTTTATATGAAATATCATGAGGACCATGTGGGAGTGTGTTGGTTTTAATTGTGGTCATTTGTGTGGTGGTTGGAAGAGATGACTGGGTCCACCTTGACATGATCTCTGGTGTGATTCCCCTAAGAGACTGAGTTCTGGAACTGACCTCAGAGAAGTATTGCCATGAATTGTGTTGGGATGTTAAGAGACTACGCATGAGAGTCGCCCTTGGAAACTGAGATGTATGCCCAGGTTGTATTTCCACAAAGCACTGGGAATCACAGCCAAGATATCACATGATTTTATTCTGTAAGACTTGGCAGCCATAGTTGAGAGTCAAAACACACATGGACCTTACATTGTAGACATCAATGGGCCTGGATTCACGTGACCATTTAGCCACTCTTTGGGAAGCCTTGCCTGTGAGAATTCTCCATTGTCTTTTATTGACATGAGCTTCCTCAAAATTTATTGGTTCTGGATTGATTTGAAACGCACAGTGCATCCAACTTCATCTTTCAAAAATGGCTAGATAAATACCAAGAAATTTTTGAAATTCCCATGACCAGGTGGCACTGGAGAACCTTTGGATGTCCTGTTCCTGATCATGAGTATACCAGACAGTGCCTTGATTGACTGGGTTTCATGAAAATGGTGTAGAACAGAGATGCCAATAAATTGGAGGCTGCTGAGTACTGGGCCTAGAGCAGTAGTGGTCAGGTGTGTGATAAAACAATTGTGGTGGGGCCATGTGGATCTGCCATTAGCTTCCAAGTGTCTTGTGACTGAAATGGTGCAGCAAGCAGTCCCTTCTATGTAAAGGCATCTTGTAATATTGAGAAGTCTCAGGGCAAGTTTCAGAATCAAGTTGCTATGGTCAATGGGGCAAGCTATGTGGGATAGAAGCATGGTTCGTGCATTGTCCTAGAGAAACTGACCCACCACACGTGACAGAACTCCCTCCAGCACTGTGTCTCAGTTGACCTCTTTGTATTTTGTGAAGCAAATACCAAACTCCCAGTGAAGCCGCAAGAAACACCATGAAAATTTTAGGATCACAAAATGGCTTCACAGTCCACACGGGGAGACACTTAGACCCAGTGGCCACAGTTTAGCTACAAATAGCAAATTCAGCACTGCTGCTCATGTTCAGTGGAAAATAAGAAACAATGTCCTCCAGATCACATAGATGCAGACCCACCTTTATTGGTCTCACTAGAAACGAAGCTAAAGCACTTGACAACAACATATGTTTCAAGTGCCCAACCTCAGAGGCAGTTCCACAAGAAGTCTTTAGGCCAGAAGAGCTCCAGTGTGTGGAGTTTTTACCCTGTCCCTTACTTTTGGAAACTCCTTAGCATATTCCATTCCAGATATGTATTCACAGATTTTCTAACTCTTCTCCTCTAATTTTGTCTTACTTGGGGAGTAGGTAATGTCAAGCCATTGTTCTGGATGACAGTGGGAACAATTTTTTGTAGCACATATTTGCATACACATTGGATTCATTTTACAATTTTCCAGTCAAAATAGTGAATCCCTCACACTAACCCCTACGCTACTAAACTCTGACTACTAATCATAATATGATGGAGAATAATAACCCAAACAGAATTGAAATACAAGCAGTTCAGAGGAGGCATCGTGTATAGTTGGACTTGCCTTTTGCATTATATAGGGTAGGAGTTATGAATCTAGTCAATTATTTGGTTGAAAGAATTCTCCATGTTTTTTTAAAGTTAACAAATATGTGAATTCCTGTCTCCCTTTCTCTGTAGCCTGTTTAGCACATGTAATTTTATATGCACATATAGAATCATACCTGGTATCACACGTATATTTTTGGTGAGGTGGCTGACTTGGCATATAGAAATTGTGAGAAGATATCACTCCTTCTAAAAGCTGTTGGAACTGAGAAGATATCACTCCTTCTAAAAGCTGTTGGAACTGAGAATTCAACCTATGGGTGATCCTCCTATTTGAATAGCATTATACATAAATCCATGTTCAGTAAAATGAATATTTTTGAATCTGTGGATGATATGTATTTCATGATGAATTTCGATTGGCATATATAATGCTACTTTTTAATGTCTCTCTGTGTGTGTCTGTGTGTATATATATATATATATATATATATATATATATATATATCCTCCAGATTTTTCAAAATATGAAATATATGTGTCTTATTATGCACTCCCAAATTTCATTCATATTCATGTATGTGGATTTATAATCTACTTTTCAAAAGATTATTCTCAGAAATATTCATCCACCCGAAATACATTTTGGTTTACTAGTACTGAAAACTATCTTCAGTAAATTGTGCATAGAAATCCTAATATTTTGACATTGCAAGATGGCCATGAATAGAGTGCATCACACCCTTTGTACTGCGCCACTTCATATGTGAATAAGGAGTTAGAATGACGAAAAAGTATCTTGTTAGGATCTTACAGAAAAATGGGTGTGCCTGGAACCTAGAAGAATGATTTCCACCACCAAGGTCCGGTAATTGAGTCTCAAACAAGAGCCAACTATGCGACCAAAGATCTGGGGTGACTGATCCGTGCGGCCCGTGCCATGGCTACAGACGGCGGGCCTCCACCGAGAAGCGACCAGCATGCAGGGAGAAACGTTGCTCCAAATTCTGTGGAATCCGGCTGGCTCACCCGCCACTGAGCCCGGGGCTGAGCTCGGGATTTCAGATGGGGAAGAAAGCACTACAGTTCTATCCCTCACAACTGAAACTCCATCGAGGAAACCAACGGCCACCATCTTGGAGAGCTGAAGTATCCACCGCCACTCTCCGACAGATTGCAACAACAAAACAGGTGTGTGTTACTCAGCTTATCTCCCATACAGCAGGTAATTTGCAAAAATTCTCTCTTAGGCTTTCCGGGGGAGGGATTACCAGAGAAAGCCTTCACAAAGACGGGGGGAAAACTAGTGGCACCTGACCTTCAACTTTCCCTCCCATCACCGGTGAAAACAAAACTTGTCTAGCCAGCGCAATGGGTGGGGCAAGCGGAAAAATTCAAAACAATAGAGTGCCAGGGTTCCCAATAGACACCCTCCACACCCAAGAAACGGCAGGCAAAGAGTACAGTTTGATCTGCCAAGAGGCATCACTCAGGGGAAATCTGGTGTAGCAGGGGAAATCAGGACTCGCAGAGGAAACCAGGGGACTAGAGGACAGACCCGCTTGACTAGGCGGCTGGAGAACGCCTGCCCACCAGCAACCAATCACCCGCTGGCTGCCTGCGCAATTGGGCAGCTAGCGATCACCCGTCCGCCGGTGACAGCCCATTCGCTGATTGCACGACTGGATGGCTGGAGACCGCCCGCCCGCCAGCGACCGGGAGGTGAAACCAACCAGAGACAGTCCAGTCCCACCCCCCCATTCAAACACCCCGGCAAGGAGCCTGGGGCCCGCCATAGCAGACAGGTGACATCACTGGAGCTCAGCTGTCGGAATTCCTTCCAAGCGGAATCCACTTTTGCAGGCATAGTCTACAAACACAAAAGAGAGACAACAGAGATATACAAAACCAAAAAAAAATCTATTGAAGAGAGCAGAAACACAGCAATCAATAGAGCTGAAAAGTAATGTGAACATCATGAAAAAACAAGGGAAAAAAATTCTACAGGAAGACCGAGAAGCATCAGAAATAGGGATAGGGAAAAAACTCAAGGCATACCTAACTCAGATGGAAAGGAATATTAGAGAAGACATGAGGCAGCAAGTCCAAGCAATAAAAGTATATTTTGAAAATCAAATAAACAAACAAATTCAAATGGCAAAGAACGAGTTTTACCAGGAGATAGAGATCTTAAAAAGAAATATCAAACAGTAATCCTAGAAATGCAGAAAACTATAAACCAAATTAAAAACTCAAACGAAGAATATTACAAATAGACTAGATCAATTAGAAGTTAGAACATCAGATAATGAAGACAAAGTTTATCAACTTGAAAAGAATAGAGTAAACACAGAAAAGATGCTTAAATCCCATGAGCAATCTATTCAAGAGATATGGGATGTCATAAAAAAAACAAATTTGAGTGTCATCTGGATAGAAGAAGGCATAGAGATTCAAACCAAAGGAATGGACAACATATTAAATGAAATATTTCTGGAAAATTTCCCAGAGATGAAAGATGGAATGAATTGCCAAATCCTGGAAGCCTACAGGACCCCAAGCATTCAAAACCATAATAGACCAACTCCAAGACAAATAATTATGAAGATAGCCAAAACAAGGACATACAGAAAAAAGAGAGAATATTAAAAGCTACGAGAGAAAGTAGGCAGATTACATTCAGGGGTAAACCAAAAGTTAACGACTGATTTTTTATCACAAATTTGAAAGCAAGAAGATCCTGGAAAAAAGTATTTCAAACACTCAAAAATAATGGATTCCAACCAAGAATACTGTATCCAGAAAAATTAAGCTTCAGATTTGACAATGAAATTTAAGTCTTTCACGATAAACAAAAGCTAAAAGAATTCACAGCCAGAACACCAGCAGTGCAAAGCATTTTGAGCAAAATACTACAAGAAGACGATTTGAAAAGTAATGCCTGAAACTAGCAGCGGGAGGTATCTCAGTAAAGGGAGAGGAAAATAACCAAAAAGTAAAAACTAACCAAAATAAATAAATAAATAAATAAATAAATAAATAAATAAATAAATAAACAAACATGACTGGAAGTACAAATCATATTTCAATTGTAACCTTAAATGTTAATGGCCTAAACTCACCAATCAAGAGACATAAGCTAGTAACCTTAATCAAAAAAGAAAAAAATCCAACAATATGCTGCCTTCAGGAGACTCATATGATAGGTAAAGACATACAGAGGCTGAAATTAAAAGTTTGGGAAAAATCATACCACTCACATGACCCTCGGAAGCAAGCAGGAGTGGCCATACTCATATCGAATAAAATCAACTTCAACCCTACGTTAATCAAAAGGGATAAAGAAGGACACTATATACTGTTAAAAGGAACCTTGCACCAACAATGCATAACCATTATCAATTTGTATGCACCAAACAATTGAGCTGCAACACTCATAAAACAAACTCGCCTCAAGTTCAAGAGTCAAATAAACTACAACACAATAATTATGGGTGACTTCAACACACCGCTCTAGCCATTAGACAGATCCTCTAGACAAAAACTGAATAAAGAAACTATAGAATTCAACAGCAAAATCAGTAACCTAGACTTCACCGACATATATAGAATATATCAACCATCAAAAAGTGGATACACGTTCTTCTCAGTAGCACATGGATCCTACTCAAAGGTAGACCATATATTATGCCATAGGGCAATTATTAGTAAATATAAAGTCGTGGAGATAATACCATGCACCATATCTGATCATAATGGAATGAATCTGGAAATCAATGATAAAAAAAGGAAGGAAAAATCCTACATCACATGGAAAATGAACAACATGCTACTGAATGATAAATGGTTTACAGAAGACATAAAGGAGGAGATAAAAAAAAATTCGTAGAGACAAATGACAATACAGACACAACACACTGGAATCTATGGGACACAATGAAAGCAGTTTTAAGAGGGAAATTCATTTCTTGGAGTTCTTTCTTCAAAAAAAAAAAGAAAAAAACAGCAAATAAATGAACTCACACTACACCTCAAAAACCTAGAAATGGAAGAGCAAAACAACAGCAAATGTAGTAGAAGACAAGAAATAATTAAAATTAGAGCAGAAATCAAGGAAATTGAAACAAAAAAAACATTGAAAATATTGATAAAAATAAAGTTGGTTCTTTGAAAAAATAAATAAGATTTATAGACCCTTAGCCATGCTAAGGAAGAGAAGAATAGAGAGAACTCAAATTACTAACATATGGGATGAAAAAGGCAATATCACAACAGACACAACAGAAATAAGAAGATAATTAGAAAGTATATGGAAAACCTATGTTCCAATAAAATAGATGATAGTGAAGATATCAATAAACTTCTTAAGTCATGCGATCTGCCCAGATTGAGTCAGGAAGACAGACACAATTTAAATAGAACAATAACAAAGGAAGAAATTGAAGAAGCCATCAAAATACTACCAACAAAAAAAAGCCATGGACCGGATGGGTATACAGCAGAGATCTACATAACCTTCAAAAAGGAATTAATACCAATACTTTTCAAGCTATTTCAAAAAATAGAAAAAGAAGAAACTCTTCCAAATTCATTCTATGAGGCCAATATCACCCTGATCCCAAAACCAGACAAAGACACTTCAAAGAAAGAAAACTACAGACCAATATCTCTAATAAACTTGGATGCAAAAATTCTCAATAAAATCTTGGTGAATCGAATACAAAAGCATATCAAAAAAATTATGCACCATGATCATGTAGGATTCATCCCTGGGATTCAAGGCTGGTTCATTATACGGAAATCAATAAATGCTATTCACCACATCAATAGACTTAAAGACAACAACCATATGATCATCTCGATAGATTCAGAAAAAACATTCGACAAAGTTCAACATCCCTTTATGTTGAAAACACTAGAAAAACTAGGGATAACAGGAACTTACCTCAAGATTGCAAAAGCTATATATGATAAACCTCAGGCTGGCATCATCCTAAATTGAGAAAAGCTGAAGGCATTCCCTCTAAAATCTGGAACAAGAGGGATGCCCTCTATCACCACTTCTATTTAATTTAGTTCTTGAAATACTAGGCATAGCAATTAGACAGACAAAAGAAATTAAAGGCATAAAACTAGGAAAAGTAGAACTTAAATTATCGCTATTTGCGGATGACATGATAATATATTTAACAGACCCAAAGGGGTCTACAGAGGAACTGCTAGAGTTAATAAGTGAATTCAGCAAAGTGGCAGGATATACAATCAACTCGCATAAATCAAAGGCATTGCTGTATATCAGCAGCAAAACTTCTGAAATGGAAATGAGGAAAACCACTCCATTCAAAATATCCTCAAAGAAAATAAGATAATTGGAAAAACAATTAAATAGTTGGGAAACAACCTAACAAAAGAGGTGAAAGATTTATAAATGAAAACTACAGAACCCTAAAGAGATAGAAGAGATCTTAGAATATGGAAAAATATACCCAATTCATAGATAGGCAGAAATAACATCATCAAAATGGCGATATTACCCAAATTCTCTACAGGTTTAAATTGATGCCAATCAAAATCCCAACGACATTTCTTGTAGAAATGATAAAGCAATCATGAAATTCATATGGAAAAACAAAAGACCCAGAATAGCAACAGCAATTCTAAGCAGGAAGTTTGAATCTGGAGGTATAGCGATACCAGAGTTCAAACTGTACTACAAAGCAATAGTAACAAAAACAGCATGGTACTGGTACCAAAACAGGCAGGTGGACCAATGGAACAGAATAGAGGACACAGAAACCAATCCACAAAATTACAACTTTCTTATATTTGATAAAAGGGGCTAAAAACCTGCAATATACGAAGGATAGCATCTTCAACAAATGGTGCTAGAAAAATTGAAAATCGATATGCAACAAAATGACACTGAATCCCTTTCTCTCGCCAAGCAAGGAAGTTAACTCAAAGTGGATCAAGGATCTAGATATCAAATCAGTGACACTGCATCTGATAGAAGAAAAAGTTGGCTACGATCTACATACTGTGGGGTCGGGCTCCAAATTCCTTAATAGGACACCCATAGCCCAAGAGTTAATAACAAGAATAAATTAATGGGACTTACTTAAACTAAAAGTTTTTTTTTTTTTTCTCAGCAAGAAAAACAATAAGAGAGGTAAATAGAGAACCTACATCCTGGGAACAAATTTTTACCCCTCACACTTCAGATAAAGCCCTAATATCCAAAATATACAAAGAACTCAAAAAATTAAAAAATAAGATAACAAATAACCCAATCAACAAATGAGCCAAGGACCTGAACAGACACTTCACAGAGGAGGACATACAATCAATCAACAAGTACATGAAAAAATGCTCACAATCTCTAGCAGTCAGAGAAATGCAAATCAAAACCACCCTAGGATACCATCTCACTCCAGTAAGATCGGCAGCCATTAGGAAGTCAAACAACAGTAAGTGTTGTCGAGGATGTGGGGAAAAGGGGACACTTGTACACTGCTGGTGGGACTGTAAATTGGTGCAGCCAATTTGGAAAACAGTATGGAGATTCCTGGGAAAGCTGGGAATGGATCCACCATTTGACAAAGATATCACCCTTCTTGGACTATTCTCTGAGCATCTTAAAACAGCGTACTATTGGGATACTGCCACATCAATGATCATAGCGGCACAATTCACAATAGCTAGACTGTGGAACCAACTTAGATGCCCTTCAATAGATGAATGGATAAAAAAATGTGGAATCTACACACAATGGAGTATTACGCAGCACTAAAAATTACAAAATCATAGAATTTGCAGGGAAATGTATGGCATTAGAGCAGAATATGCTAAGCGAAGCTAGCCAATCCTTAAAAAACAAATGCCAAATGTCTTCTTTGATATAAAGAGAGCAACTAAGAACAGAAAGGGAGGAAGAGCATGAGGAAAAGATTAACATTATACAAAATGAGTGAGGGGAGAGAAAGGGAGAGAGAACAGAAAGCATATGGAAATGGTAGGAAACTCTCAATGATACACAAAATTACACATAATAGGTTGTGAGGGGAAATGGGAGGGAAATAATGGAGAGAATTAAACAACAGCACATGAGGTAGAGAGGGAAGATGGGAGTGGAGGGGAGAGGGGATAGTAGGGGATAGGAAAGGTAGAAGAATACAACAGTCACTAATATGCCATTATGTAAAAATGTGAATGTGTAACCAATGTATTTCTGCAATTCTTATTTGGGGAAAAAAATGGGAGTTCATAATCCAAATGAGAAAAATGTATCAAAGATGATATATCATGAACTTTGTAATGTTTTGAACAACCAATAAAAATAAATAAATAAATAAAGGTTTAAAATTCAGTGGGAAGAAATCAGCTAAAAAAGTGTTGAGATGCATTCATTTTTCTTAGCAGAAACTTTGTTTTGTGTAGTTGTAACTATCACAAATTTATTTTACCAGAAATTTGGCTTTTGAAAATGCACATAAATTGAGATTAAAGGATAATTCACCTACCTTCATGAAAAATTCATAGCATTTCCTATATTTTTCATATTTCATTTTTTTAGTTAATATTTTGTCATGGACCAGGTCTAGCCTTAGGCTATTCTTCCAGAATACTACCTCATCTGACAAGTTCGTACAATGTGTTGGATTTTTCTTTTCTTCTTTTATTTAATTGTTTCTAGCTAATAATGTGTATTTCTCCTTATCTTTATTTGGACATACATACCCAACTATATCTTTGCATTTTATGTTTTACTGGGGAAGAGACTCATCAAAAGCTTTTTGTTATATGTATTAACAATCAAACATTCAGAGCATGCAATTATTCTTAATTTTGCATGAAAATATCTTTGCACAATTTTTCTTATAAAGATTTAGAATTATTAATAATGTCCCTGCTGTAATAAGTAACTACTTACAAGAAGAATTAAACAATTGACTTTATATCAATTATGAATATGAAAAGTACTAAAATAAATATTTGGCAATTAATACACAATTGATAGAAATTGAAATCACGAGAAAGCCATTTAAAATGTCAGTGCATATGGTCCTTAAATAATAGGTTTTTTAAAAAAAATTTATCTAATTCATAAGATATATTATGCCATATTATCGCTTAATGTGATATAAAACCTTAAATTATCAGTATAGATAAATAAGAAAGAAACCTGTTTACTTAAATATGTTTAATTGATTTTCACTGTAAGATGTTAATTCTGGAAGACTTGAGAATTAAGAAAGATATGGTCTATATTATATCTAACAGGCTAATCAAAGTACTTTTAAATATAAATGTATATATACATATATAATATATGTAATGCATATGCATGAATATAGATACATGTATATAATAAATGTATAGTGATATATCTATCAGGTGATTATAATTTTAACGTTTTCTCAAGAAAAAAGAATGACTATAAAAAACAGTCTTAAATTTAAATTTCATAGCAAGATACTGTTTGTAATGACATGAGAGAAAAATTGATATGGATGGAAAATGAAAAAGGAAGAGAGAGAAGGGGGAAAATGAGGAAGAAAGTGAGTAAAGAAGAGGGAGAGGCATATTCGATGTTAAGAAAAAAGTGGAGGGGCTGGGTTTATGGCTCAGTGGTAACATGATTGTCTAGCATGTGTGAGGCACTGGGTTCTATTCTCAGCACCACATAAAAATAAACAAAATGAAGGTCCATCAACAACTGAAAAACAAAAAATAAAAAAGTAGAAATATTACCAAAATTCCAAGCTTTGTTGAATGTTAAATAAAAAACAATATGTTACATAGCCTTATGTAATTTCTAGACTCCCCAAAATAGTCATTAAATGTTAGATCATTAGTTCTATAACTAAAAATCCATTGTTCCTTCCTCTACATTCTGTGGCATGCTAGTACTAAAATAAATTGTATTATAACACCCCCCCAAAAAAAAGCCAAATCATAATATTTCTACAGTAACTGACCCGAGTTTAACATCAATGCAAGTAGATTCCTATGGGACATGATATGCATTTTGACGTTCATTTTTATTCAACACTGGAACATTACTATTTCTTCAGTTTATGCACATCATAGGATACATATTTCATCCACAATTTAGCAAATTTATACTCATTTGTTTAACTTCAAATCACTTCCTGCTTCAGTACCCATGTATTCCTCCATGTTTCTTGACTGCTCTTTTCATGAGACTTCTTTACAAACACATTATTTTCGATTTCCATTATCATATTTGAAGCAAAACACCCGTCATGATAAACCATAACCCTAATATTACCATTAAATGTATAAGTGGTTGGAAAGAATGATTGTATATCAATATAAGATTTCTTACTTAGTTACAGATATCAATTCAATCCATTATTTAAAGTGGAACCAGTTATATTATTTATTCACAGTATGGTCTATTCATGTATCATCTCTATATTCATAGACACAGGGTACACCTCTTTGTACCCCCAATACTAATTTATACGTCTTCAAAATATTGCTCCCAGAAATGGTGGAACAAATACATGTAACCTGATCTACATATACATTTTATCACAGTAATATTCTGAACAGCAAAAAGCAAAGTTCACACTTATGATTGTACCATACCTAAATGGAAAGTGAACATGGATTACTAAAAATATCCATGTCCAGGTTGCCTAATGATCTCAAATGAAAATCCTATTGGTGACTACATATTTGTTTCTTCCAAAGATTATATATTCAAACTCAACCCTGTTGAATATGTCTAAAGCTGTCACTCACTTTACACTTTGAATGATTTTGTAATGTGTCTATTGATATCTGCTTTCCTACATATTTTCCCCAGGTCATCATTGTGACTGAATCTTCACATGTGCTATCACTAACATTCACTCTCTAACCGAAACCCTATTGCTAAAAAACTTTGGTCCAAATCCTATATTCACTCTTCTTCCTAAACCTACCTACTGTCTTCCTAATCCTACCGACTATCCCTTTTTGACTGGATGTTCTCTTCTACATTCAATCATCCAAGGTACAAGGTCCTATGCCATTGTATATCGATTTATCTGAGACATCTGTGCAGAACGTAATTCAATGCTAAGTATCCCAATCAAGGACCCAATGACCTTCTGGGCTTCAATTCTTACTTAGATTTCTCTTTTCGTTCATATATTTCACCTCTATATTCTTATAAATATCGCAGGTTCCCAATACCATTGTTCATCGAGCAGAATGGTTCCTAACCAAAATTGAAAATGTTATTAACACTAACCATACACTCTTCCCTCAATCTAACTTTACAGAAAAGCAGTGACAGTGTTGGTCTTACAATTCAGGAATGTATGGGATCTTCCACCTGATGAGAACCTCAAAGGTATGTGCAGAAATGATCCCTGGAGAAGATGTAGGCAGCTATGAAGGACCTGAGAGAGCAAAAGTCATCTTCCATGGAAAACAACCTGGTAGGATGAAGTTTGGTGTCTGAATCAGCCTCTGTCTTCTTAATGTAGAGAAGACGGACCAAACCAGGGCTTATAGAGAGCTGTTCCTGAGAGCCTATGGATTATATCTCATTCTAACTTATGAAAGGGTCACAGGAAGTAGGGGCAGCCTCCATCTAAAGGGACCATAAGAAGCAACTGTTAAAACAAAGTGGTTGCCAAGGCAGTGACCTCATTCAGTTCCTGAAGGAAGTGACCTCACCTCACTTCCTTGGTGTTGGAACTCTCTGAACTTGGGATCCAGGAAGCCAGGCACCCCGAGCCAGTCCCAGTCCCAGTCCCAGTTGTCTCACTTGTTTGGATTTACCAAGGACAGGGTCAGTCTTTCTTGGTACCTACTGATTTGAAGATGTCCAAATGCCAGAAGAGCTCTGAAGAGGGGCCTTTCCTGAGAAAGAACGTAGTGGCTCACCGCTGGTTCCTGTCAACTTCACAGAGTTGGCCAAGGAGACCAGATCTGAGAGAAGACAGGCCATTTCGGAGGAACATAGTATGGCCCAGCAGTCAGAGAACACTCCGAATAGTCACAGACCTACTTGGGGGAAGGAGGTGCCTTTGTGGGTGTGGTTGTGGGTTTGTGGTTTGGTCTCATGTTCTGAGAATAAGTTTTTTCAGATATCAGCTCCGGAGCCCAGGAATTAGTTCTCATTGGGGCTAAGGTTCCCCACCAGCGAGATTTGAAATTGGCGCTGGCTGCATTGTTAACAAGGGCGGGGACTTTTCACGCCACTGCAGAAAAGAAGAAGGTAGGAAGAAGAAGTCCTTAGGCGCCATGTTGGGGTTTTTCTCTGGGGTATGGCTGCCATTTATACTTTTCCTAACATTCCTCCCTTTTTGTTTTTTTAGAAATTGGGGTGTTGTTTGTCATTTCTGGCTGATTGCTGCTGTGTAGGGGTGCTGTGGGGCCTAGAAAGGGAAGTGGACGAATGCTCGGGGGGCAGGTCTTGGGATATCATGGCAGCCAGAAATAAAACCCAGTGCTATAGATAGCTACTTCAGTAGGGGTAAAGTCTATGAAAGTTCCCTGATGCCACAAGTTGTCGATGGCATGAAACCAGTCCTGGATGGAGGAGATTGTTGGTATCAGCCACTGGTCCTGTAACAGAGACTCAAGGAAATACTGGAAGCGTTGCCTGGACATGGCGTCACCAGCACCTGAAGAAGATCAGAGCGAATAAAAACAGAATGAAGATAAAAATTAAAGCAAAGGTCAATTTTTGGCAGAAGTTCCATGTTGGGGGACTGACATAGAAGAGGCCAAGGGCCATGAGGAAGCTTAGAATGTCATAAAGACTCATGAATCCAGGATGGCAGATTAGGAGGTTCTCCAAGCTCGTTGTCTCCCGCTGTCTAATGTACACTGCATTCCATCGTGCCTGGTAGTGAGCTTCATCACTGAGTGAACTGTTCTCTTGGAGATGTTAGGGGTTCATCGGTCATCAGAGGCTGGTAGTGCCTAAGCAAAAGCTGGTGAAATTTTGATTAAAAATTTTTTGCAGTTGGGTTTGAAGGAACTTCATTATGCATGGCAAGAGAGCACAAAAAGGGAGCATCCCAATAAGGGGCCCCAAGATAGGTAGTAAGTACATGGCAAGATAGGATTGGAAGAACCCTGTTATGGGATTGGAGGAGCTAGGTTTGAGCAATTTGGTCGATAATTCCTGCAATTTAACAACATTTCTTTCTATCAGCCCAGATTCATTAACATAATAACAACATTCCTCTCTGAGGAATAGGCATGTACCCCCTTTTTCTGCAGTGAGAAGATCAATTGCCCTTTGATTCTGTAAAGCCACGTGTGCCAATGAAGTAACCTGGCGCTGCAAGGAGCCCAGAGACTCAGCAGTTGTATCGAGTGCTTCCTGCAGTTTTTGTTGCAGGTCATTGGATGCCCATAGAACATGACCTATAGCTCCACCAGAGAGTCCGAGACCCGCCACTGAGGTTGTTAAAGTGAGGCCTACAAGAACCGGCAGAAAGACTGCCCTACGGGTTCGGGAAGGTAGGGCCAACTGTCGGAATTCGGTGGGAGTATACAAAGACAGCTGAGGAACTACAGTAACCAAGAAACAGGTGCCAGAGACATTGATCGTTGAGGTACTTAAAGACCCATTACACCAGAGGAAATTTCCAGGTTGCATAAACGCAGGGCTCGATTGGGTGCTTAAGCTCAAGGAACAAATTGGTAAAGGATTCATTATTGGCAGGTGGAAACAGATGAAATCAAATAAAGCATTGGTGGAATAACTTTCCCACAGTGGGATACGTGTCACATGTAGGGGTTGTCCTTTCTTAGAGAAATTGTAGGTTTTTGCTGAAATATTTCCTGCCGCTAATGGGACCGCTGCTAGAAATGGACGACTAATTGAATCACAGAGAAAGCACTGAGAAGGAGGCACAGAAACAGGGGTGGATTTTAATAATTGAAGAGTTTGGTGTAACAAATTGAGCCATGTGTCAGGGGGACCTGAGGGGGTTGAAGGGTCTGAATCCTTTTTGGATGAGCTATGGATAAGATCTCGAAGTTTTGATTCTGACTCCTTAATGTGTTCGACTACCTGGATGGTTGCCTTAGGTGGCATAATCAGGGTGCTGCCAACAGTCATCCACATTGTGGGTCTGGCTGAGGTTGTCCGAGCATAGACAGCAAACTCAACATAGCCCCAACGTTTGGCCTTGGGGTCAGGTATATCTAAAGTATACCATCCATTGTTATCAGATGAAGAGCCTTTATGCCACTTTAGGTAACTAGATGTCCACCATTTTGGGTAACCAAGTGAGTGGTAAGAATAGCTACCATGTTCATCATGGAACCTGCATGACCAATAGGGGCACCCATTATATATCTCAGGCCACCAATGACAATAGTCTTTTGTTTGATCAAAAAGGAAGCAAATGAAAGGCCAGTTCCAGCTACCAGGGACGAAGGTCCTTGAAGGTGACAATTTTAGGGAAATAGAGGTGCAATTGTGGATGAAGCAAGTAGTTGCATCCACTGCACGGACCTTCTGCATGCCATGTTCTGAGTACCGTTCCTGGAGAGTGAATAAATACATGGTAGAAGAGGTGGGTAAAGACCAGTCCCGATAGAGTACAGAAAATAAGCAGAGCACAAAAAAACAAGCAGTTACAGAAGATTAGGGTGTTGGGAGAGCTCATTGTGACTTTTTAAAGAGGAATTGGGCTGCATGGAACACCGTGTGAGCTGCAACTTAAATGGGTGAGATGAGTGTGGAGAGCAGGAGTTAAGGGGAGGTTCAGGAGGTGATTCTTGGAGTTCCTCTGGGTGGTCCTGTCGTCAGCAGGTGGGACCTCCTGGTGATATGGCTTCAACCTAGAAATGTGAATCCAGGGAGTGAGACGGTTGTCTGGTAAGGAGAGTTTGGCGGCAGTGGGGGTACAGAGAATGACAGGATAGGGGCATTTCCATTTTGGGGCAAGAGTCCCTTTCTCCTCTGGGGTATTATAATAGACTAGACTCCCAGGTGTTATGGGAGGAGTGTTTGGAGAGGACACTGGGTCCGGATGAAACCAGTCCTGATATTTCCAGAGTTCCGAGCAGAGATGATATAAAAGAGGCAAAGACAAATCTCGGGTGAGAGATCCTTGTGAAATGACCAACCCAGGGGGTATAAGAGCTCTTCCATACATTATCTCAAAGGGAGACAGTAAAGATGGTTTTTAGGGAGAGCTCTGATTTGAAGCAAATCCAAGGGAAGGAGTTTGACCCAGTCTAAGTTTAATTCCATTGTCAATTTGGTAAGGACTTCCTTTAGAGTACGATTTACCCTTTCCACTTTCCCTGAAGCTTGGGGGTAATATGGAGAGTGGGAATGCCACTTGAAGGAGAGGGCTTGAGAGACCTTTTGTGTGATCCTAGAAATAAACTCAGGGCCATTGTCATATTGTAGAGAAGTGGGCATACCAAACCTGGGGATGATGTCTGTCAGTAAGATTAAAGCTACAGTGGAAGCCGTTTTATTGGAAGTGGGAAATGCCTCAATCCAACCAGAGAAAGTGTCCACAAAGACAAGGAGGTATTTAGTGCGCCATACTGTGAGCATGTTGGTGAAGTCTACCTGCCAGTCAGCAGTGGGAATGTGTCCCCGGGCTTGGTGGGAAGGGAAAGGTTTGGGCCTTAAAGGAGTATAAGTGTTGGTCCACTGACAGATCTGACAATTAGAGGCTATATTCTGTAGCATGGCTTTGTCAGAGAGGGTGAGCGAGAAGAAGCTCTGTAAAAAGAGGGTCAAAGACTGAGAATTGGAAAGGAATAGATTATGAAGGAACTTGAAGAGATCCTTGTTCTTACTGGAAGAAGTAGGGGCTTCAGATGAGCTGTCTAAAGTGGCCATTATATGTCCCCCAGGGGGTCCATCATTGGAAGTGGTAGCAGCCATTTGTGCCACCTGGTCAGCTTTGGCATTGCCCTCAGTGATAAGAGAGAAGTCCTTCTGATTAGACCTACAATGGACAACTCCCACCTGGGTGGGTAAGTGGGAGGCCTCTATCAGATTTGTTATAAGAGCCGAATTAGTGATCACATTACCTTTGGTGGTAAGTAGGCCTCGCTCCTTTTATATTGCAGGATGGGATAAGATATGGAAGACATATTTTGAATCAGTATAAAGGATGAGGGATTTGCCTTGTGCTAGAAGGCTGGCACGAGTGGCTACTATAAGTTCAGACTGCTGGTTGGTAGTTCCTGAAGGCAGAGCTTTGGCCTCTATAATCTCAGTGGCTGATACTACAGCGTATCCAAAGTAATGAGTGCCGTTCTGCCTAAAGGAACTGCCATCAGTAAACCAGATAAGGTCAGGCGTGGCTAGTAGTCACTCAGAAATGGAAGAATGACAGGGGAGGAAATCATCTAAGGTTTCCAACCAATTATGAGTTGGTGTGTTAGACGTGGGAGTCATTGGGAGCAGTGAGGCAGGGTTCTGTGCAGAGCAGGGAAGGAAAGTAATATTAGGGTTTTCCAGAAAGGAAGTGAGGAGCGACAGAAATCTGGATGGAGGAAGGGTTTGAAAGCCCTTATAAGCTAAAAGATCCTTCAAGTGATGTGGGGAGTGGATAGTTAAAGGGGCCCCAAAAGTAAGCTTAGAGGCTTCTTTGTGTAAAATTTGTCCAGCAGCCAGAGCTCTTAAGCAAGGGGCCCACTCACGGATGGTAGGGTCAAGTTGCTTGGACAAATATGCCACAGGTGCAAATGTAGGCCCATAGTTTTGACCTAAGACCCCAAGTTCTTGCCTCCCATTTTCATGGACATATACATGAAATGGTCTTGAAAGATCAGGAAGGTGAAGGGCAGGTGCCTTTAAGACAAGTTGCTGAAGCCTGCGCAAGTTGTAGTTTGGGGAGGAGGCAAGAGATTCACTAGGGGGTCCCTTTGCTAGGTCATACAGGATTTGTAAAGAAGAGAATAATTTGGGATCCAGGCCCTAAAATAACCTGCTAGTCCTAGGAATGATAGTATTTTGGCTTTTGTATGGGGCACTGGAAGATAAGAGAGGAGTTGCCTCCTATCCAGTGTTATTTTCTTTTTTCTGGGTGTAAGGCAAAAACCAAGATAGGTGACAGAAGACTGGGAAACCTGGGCCTTGTGGGGAGACTCCCTATTTCCCTTGTCTGCTAGGAAATTAAGAAGCTGAGCAGTGTGGGATTGAGGGTGTTCCCAGAGGGACTACATAGAAGAAGGTTATCGACATATTGAAAGAGAGTAGAGTCAGGACAGGTCGGGTGAAAGGATGTGAGGTCCTGGGCAAGAACTTGGCCAAAGAGATGGGGGCTATCCCTGAATCCCTGTGGGAGGACAGTCCAGGTAAGCTGATGAGAATGACGGGTGTGAGAGTCAGTGCAAGTAAAAGCAAAGATATACTGAGATTCTGAGAACAAGGGAATAGAAAAGAACGCATGTTTTAAATTTAGGACCAAGAAGTGGGTAATAGTGGCAGGGATCTGAGAGAAAAGGGTGTAAGGGTTGGACACTAGCGGGTGGATGGGGACCACAGAGGAGTTGACAAGGGGAAGGTCTAGAACCAGCCTGTAGGACACGTTAGGTTTCTTTACTGCCAGAATGGGGGTGTTGAAAGGAGAGTGTGTAGGCCTAAGATACCCCTTTCATAATAAATCCTGGATGATGGCTTCTAATCCGAGGAAGGCTGTGGTTGTGAGTGGATATCATGGTTGACTAATATATCTTGAAGGGTCCCGTAAGACAATATGAATAGGACTGCATTTAGCCATAAAGGGTGTAGTTGTGTCCCAAAACTCAGGGTTAACTGGTTTAGATAGTCCTGGGAGAGTGCATGAAGGAGGTGTATCTGCCCCTAGGAACATCATGAGGAAATGAGAGGTAGGAGAGGTGTGGGGTGATATGTGAATGGTGACTTTTAATAGTGAGAGTATGTCCCTTTCCAGAAGGGGAATGGGGCAATGGCTCATAACGAGAAAGGAGTGAGTGAAGGACAAAAGGGATTTTGAGGGAAAATACGTTTACCTCCTACCACGACAATAGGAGTTTTTGAGGGTGTGGTAGGACCCCAATACTCCCTCAAGACTGAAAAAGTGGCACCAATATCCAAGAGGAAGGTAATGAAGCGTCCATCCACCAGGAAGGTGACCCTAGGCTCTTGATTCTTGATGGTAATAGTCTGGAGGGAAGGCCCAGGGCTCCATCAATCCTCCTCTGCCAAGCCCAGGAGAGGCTGGGGTTGCCGGGTGGCTGAACAACCTCCCTTCCGGGTTGTTGGGCAGTCTGCCCCCCAGTGTCTCCTTTGATGGCATGTTGGGCAGGGGTTTTACGGTGTTCTCGGCGAAGGACAATCCTTACCACATTTGAAGAAAGCTCCAGGGGGTGTCACATTGGGACGGCGTGGTGATGGCCTTCTCTGAATGACCTGGGCCAACATTTGGAATTTGGCATTTTCAGCTCTCTGCCTACGGCAATCACTTTCATCCTCTCTACCATGAAAAACCTTTAAAGCGACAGCGAGGATTTTGGTCTGAGGAGTAGCAGGGCCCTGTTCAAGCTTTTTAAGCTTGGCTTTAATGTCAGAGTATTTTTGGGCCAGAACATATGTCATTAAGACATGACGGCCATCAGGGGTTTCTGGGTCGAGTTATGTGCACTGTTGAAGGGCCTTGGTTAGTCTATCCAGGAATTCTGAAGGTGTTTCCTCCTTCCTTTGAATGACCTCCTGCACCTTTTTAAAATTAACAGCCTTGCGGGTGGCCTTTTTCAGGCCCGTCAAGAGGCAGGATGTAAAAAGGTCATGAGTCAGTAAGCCTTCAGGGGTGTTGTAATCCCATAGGGGATCCTGCTCTGGGACAGCATGAGGGCCCGTGGGGTGGTTAGGATTGGTCCTATGATTTTCATCAGCATGGGCTTGGGCTAGCTCCCAGACCCATTGCCTTTCCTCCGGGAGATGTGTATTGGCCAAGAGCATGTATATGTCATGAAGAGTGAGGCTATATGCTTGCAGGACCCATTGAAACTCCCGTATGTAAGTGGTGGGTTTAGTGGTGATTGAGCCTAACTTCCTCTCTAGCTGAGTAATGTCTGACCTGGAGAAGAGCACGTGGACTCTGATGACACCCTCGGGACCAGCTACCTCACGAAGGGGTGCGATTGTCTTAGGGGTGGGAAGGAGTCCTTTAGACCTGGTAACAGGAGGACTGAAAGAGGCAGGCGGCGGACAGGAAAAAGAGGAAGGGGAAGGGAGTGTCTCTTTGGAAGAGGAGGAGGTAGAGCAGGCAGAAGAGGATGGAGGGGAGGGGAATAAAATGGAAGGCTGAGGATCCATGGAATCAGGCAGAGGATGAGGAGGGTATAGCAGAAGAGAATGGGCAGATGGGGCTGGGGATAAGGTGGGGGTTCATCTGCTGGGTCGAATGAGGAAGAATCTGTGAAGTCAGAAGTAGAAGTAGGGGAAGAGAGGGGATTGCAAGCAAGGAGGACCTGAGGGGGAGGGCAGGAGGAGCAGAGACAAGGTGCTGTGTGGGAAGGCTAAAACCTTCAATGCAGGGAATCTTCCTCCACTTTTTCAGACGCTGGCAGTAGTTAAAAAGGTCCCGGGGGAGGTTTGGATCTAAGGATCCTTCTTGGACTGATCCCCTCATGGAAACCTCAAGCCACAGGTTATGATGAGTGTCTATATGGAAGAAGATGAGGGCCTTGTGGGAGTGCTTTGGTTTTAATTGTGGTCATTTGTGTGGTGGTTGGAAGTAATGACTGGGTCTACCTGGGCTTGAACTCTGGTGTGATTCCCCTTAGAGTCTGAGTTCTGGAACTGATCTCAGAGAAATATTGCCATGAACTGTGTTCAGATTTTAGGAGGCCACGCATGGGATTCGCCCTTGGAAACTGAGATCAAGGACAGAGTGGCTTTCCACAGAGCCTTGGAATCTCAGCTAGGATATCATATGATTTTATTCTGAAAGATTTGGCAGCCATAGTTGAGAGTCAGAACACCCATGGACGTCACATTGAAGACCTCAATGGGCCTGGTTTCATGTGACCTTTTGAAGACTCTATGGGAAGACTTGCCTGTGAGAGTTCTCCAGAGCTTTCATTGAAATGAGCTTCCTCATCATTCAATGGTTCCTGAATGAACTGAAACCCACAGTGTCTCCAACTTCATCCATGAAAAAAAGCTAGATAAATACAATGAAATTTTTGAAATTCCAATAATCAGGTGGCACTGGAGAACCTTTGGATGTCTTGTTGCTGATCATGAGTGTACGAGAGAATGCCAAGATTGACCGGGTTTCATGAAAATGGTGTAGAACAAAGATGCCAGTAAGTTGGAGCCTGCTGAGTAGTGGGCCTATTGCAGTGGTGGGCAGGTGTGTGATAATATATCTGTGGTGTGGCCATGAGGATTTGCCATTGCCTTCCAAATGGCTTGTGACTGACTTTGTGCATCCAGCAGACCCTTCTATGTAAAGGCATCTTCTTACATGGAGAGGTTCCAGGGCAAAGTTCAGAGTCAGATTTCTATGGACAAGGGGGCAAGCTCTGTGAAATATAACGTGGTTGTTGCATTCTCCTGCAGACCCTGACACACCACAAGTGACTGAACTCCTTCCAAAACTGGGTCCCAGTTGAACTCATTGTATTTCATGCAGCAAATACCAACCTCCAGTGCAGCAGCAAGAAACACCACGAAAAGTGGAGGATGAACAAATGGCTTCACAGTCCACACGGGAAGACACTTAGCACCCAGTGGCCACAGTTTACCTAAAAAGAGAAAATTCAGCACTGCTGCCTTATGTTCATTAGAATACAAGAAACCATGTCCTCCAGGTCACATAGATTCAAACCCAGCTTTGATGGTCTCACTAGAAAGGAAGCTAAAGCTCCTTACAACAACATATGTTTCAAGTGCCCAACCTCAGAGGAAGTTCCTCAAGAAGTCTTTAGGCCGGCAGAGCTCCATGTTTTTGGAGTGTTAACTGTTAGACCAGGACACAAGAAAAGACCACTGACTCTAATTAAAATCAAATTAAATTAATCTTATTATTTCCACCTTTCATGCTGCCTCCCCTCCCAAAACAGCCGGAACAAGACAGCAACCCCAGCTTTCCTACAGCCCAGCTTTATAGCCCAGAAAGTTACACAAAAGGGGTGTTACAGATAACAGAACTCTGACAAGCATCACACTAATGGTAGTTTAGATTTTTTTTGCTGTCCCTACATCAGAATTCAGAGGACCATTAGAGCCTCAGAGAGGGATGTTGTCTGGCCAGAGAAGGCAAATATTTATGATGTGTCACTAAAGTTTCAGAGAGGGCTGCTATCTGGTCAGAGAGCTGGGCATGCGTGAGTTCAAGGCACGGGCAGGCATTTCAAGCAGGTTCAGAACTTGCAGTAATTTATGGTAAAGCCAAAATTATCTTTTCATGGCTTTGTGGCAAGATGGCTCCCAATTTTAATAAAAGATCAGGTTGGGTCTATCATTTCCCCCTTTTCTCTGTGTCCCTTTCAAATTTTTATTAGATTAGGGGAAGAGCACTGAGGAAATTTTAATCCCTCAGGTAAGATTCTCCAAATTTTTAGAACTCACCCAAAACCGATCTCCCTGATTTTACCTGACTTAATTAATTACTTATATTGATAGTCTATTTATCTTTCTCTTCATTGTTGTAAGAAGAGTGGCGTCAATCATTATTTCTTCTTCTGACCTGAGACAGGGTGAAGTGAGTGGGCGTGAGGGACATGAGTTGCCTTTTATAAGTCAGTTGGGGGACATGAGTTGCCTTTTAGAAGTCATTTCGGATTGAAGTCTGGTTGGGGAAGAACAGGTTGTAAAGTCATCTGGGGATGGGTTCTTCTATGAGAGAAACAAAAACCATGAGTACTGAATAAATGTTGCAGCAGCTGGAACATGTCACTGTATGGAAGTTCCCTCACCAGTCTTTAATATCCCCAGTTATCAGGACTATCAAATTAATATTTAACTTTTAGTGTTACAGTTGTCCCTCCCCGTAAGATACAGTTTAACAATTTAATGTCATCTGATCTTGTAAAATCCTTTTTTTTGTATGACCTCTATGTCTAATAGAGAAACCTTTAATTCTGTTACTCAGGGCTGGATAATCGTACTAGCAAACACCAAGCCTACCTGTGTAGGTTAGGAATATCTGCAGGCCTTAAATTAGAAATTTCTGCCTGTGGCAGCTCTTCTTGATAGTCTCTTTTTATAAGTATCAGGCATTCCTGTCTGAGAATCCTTCTTTGTAGCCTCCAGTCTTACTTATTTTGGGAGGCTAAAATAAAGTGCATACCTTAAAATATTATTATTATTATTATTATTATTATTATTATTATTATTATTTTTATTATATTATTATTATTTAAAATGCCCAGGAATGGCTGTATTTTGGTCTTAACTGTCTTTCCAAAGTGTTTAAGATGAAGCAGTCAAACGGACTTTTGTTTCTATCTATTGTTAACAGTCAGCTGAGCTTTATGGTAGTCAATTCTGGAAAAACGAGAGCAGATTTTCAATTCTGCTAGTGCCATTTGCGCTAGGTGGGTCCAGGTCTTGCTTGACCATTTGGCTTCCCTCAGAAGCATCAGGGATATCTCCTTTCTCTGATGACTCTCATAACAAATGCACTGATTGGCTTTCTGTTCTCCAGTGGTCTCATTAATCTCCCTGATCAGGAGGTTATGTGGCTCAGAGTTGAAAAGCTCTTTAGAGAAGTCCCCTGTTCCCTGGATTCAGATTGACTCAGAGGGTAAGAGCCAAAATATTGGTTTTCTTGGCCCTTTTCATTTAACTTTAATTTTAAATCCTAATCTTAAACATCCAGCAAATAAATTTTAACAGCCTTATATTAAGAGTACTGGACTTTAATGTCTATAACTTTATAATTATCTTTTAATTAATTGGGATCTGTATTATTCTGTCTGTATTGTAGGTGATGACTTATTATCTTGAATAAACCCATGTTGTGTTCTTAAAGCAACTAACAGGGAATCTTTAGATCACTTATAAGAAAATTTCAAAATAAAATTAACAAAAGTAAAAATACTTAGTTCGTGTAATAGCTACCCTAAATTTTTTGGCTGAGTATTACTTTATATCCCCTGTTTTAGATCCTAGGAATCTTGACATTTTTTAGGTTTTTAACATAACTTTAAAGAAATATTATCTGACCTACTGGTTTCGTAGTCATTCTCACATATAGTAAGATGGGACACACAGCCTTATCTCAGGTAAGGCAGGGCTCTTTATAAATCTTAAGTATTTTAGTTCTAAAGCTGATCTTTATTTTTAAATATCATTTGACAAAGTTTACATAAATTGCGGTCTCATGAACATTAGCTAACACCATATGATATCACATTTAAAACATGAATTAAAGAAAGCCTGAAAGTTTTCAACTTTTATATAGATTAGGCTCTCATTAACTTAAAAATACATTTAAATTGTTACACAATGTAAAAAGTAACATGAAACTTTACATATCTTATTGATAACAGGTAAATAAATCTCCAATAAATTTTTTTTACCATACAACTTCAGAACACCAGCTTGATATAATGCTCTTTTAAAGTTTCTACCTTACAGACTTGCATACCTGTAAGATATGAAAACATTAATAGCATTACAATTACATCGATGTTTCTACATTAACCAAGTTTACCTTTTAAAGAAATGGCAGTACAGTGCTCTAAAATAACAGTTCTGATTTAATAAGTTGTTTAATTTTTATGGTTCCTTGCTCTAGAAAAAATAAAACTTAATAAACACAATGTTATGGGTAAACTTATGTTTCAAAAAATTTTTGTCTCATTAACACATGACTGATTTTTAAAATCTTATATAGAGTTTAGTAAAAACTCATACAGACCTTAGTAAATGAATCAGATATCTAACAAAAGTACTCACGAATGAGTAATCCCATATCAAATTTACTTTACTTATTTATCAAAATATTAGAGAAATGTATTGAACAGTGTAAACCATTTTTATGTTGAAGAAAATGTCCTAGAACCAAGGAACATTAGACGTTTTGTAGATATTAATATTTTATTAGATTTTTGAACACCTAGAAAAATTTGTAAGCTTAAATTTAAAAACATTTATTTTTATCTGTTTATCCAATTTAAATTGAAACATTTAAACCACGTGAACTAAAGATCTTTGGATCCACTTTTTAAAATTTGTTTTTATGAGTGCTTTTTTTATGAGCGCTCCTTATATATGTTAATTTGTGTATCATATATATGATATACGAACATATGTATATATAGACAGACAACACATAACAAAATTGTACACACATAATAATAGTAAAGGCCTTGTAGTTTTTCGCAGGTTAAATCTTTATTGCAATGTTTCAAAAAGTCCACAGTTGGTCAAAGATAGAACTCATCAGAAAAACATTAACCTAGGTCTGCATGCTCAGAATCATGAGCTCAAAAAGAAAATACAGAATCTAAGGAAAAAAATAAGAGTCCTAGAAAAAACGACTGGCCAGTAATTAGTAAATACCATACAATTTACTTTTTTTTTCCGTTAGTCATCAAATCAGTCTCCTACTAAGCTTGCAGGCTTCTTTCATTTGCATTTCAACATAAGTCATGGCTGAGGTCTGGAAGGAGCAGGAAAAAACTGCTATTCTGAGCAGACACCTCAGGCCTAAGGCATTTTAACCATAATTTTCAGGTTCGGGTGTTGAAAATTACGATACAAGTTTAAGATACAATTCACAAAATTTTATGTCTTTACATCTTATTTTGTCAACAGATACCATACTATGGTTTACTATCCTTGTCCAAATTAATGCACTGGTACACACAGTGACATTTTCCCTGGCTACCGAAATCAAAATTGGTTAAAAAAATAAGACTGAATGATTGGGAAGTTACTTGCCAATTGGAAGTAGAGTTCTTCAGTTTTCCATCCTAAGTATTTAAGTTCTCTGGCATGAATTACCTGAAATCTTAAACTAAACAATTACCTAAACCCGACTTTTAACTGCAAGATTGTGCAATGCTTCAAAAACCCATTCAGATACCAGTTTGTTATGATAAAACATCATCATTTAGACACACATTCAGCTAAGATCATTCCCAAGAAAAATTTTATAATATCAACACATTATTGCACATGTCTTAAAGGACCAGAAACAAAGACACAAGACAGACAGAAAGGAGGTAGAGACTATGGTTGCCAGACAGAATCCTTTAAACCAGAGGAGATAAGAGAAAAATCTACTACACCAGTGGCACCATAAAAATCTACTACACCAGTGGCACCATGGGGGGGACCAGATGTTTTAACAGAGGGGCAACCTGAAATGTAAAATAAAGTGTCTATATGGTGACTTTAATGAATTTAGTGTCCCCTTTTTCTTTTTCTCTTTTTTAACAAGACAGAGGTGGCGTAATTCTTACAGTGCACGGAAGGAAGGAGGGTATTCCCTGAATCAACAGGGCTTTGGCAGCTGCTGGGGGTCCCTCAGTCCCTCCTTTTACTTACAGGATTAGCTCCTCTGGTTCAGTTCCACCCCAAGCAAGCTCCATCTCCTAACATTTCAGTAGACAGCTCTCACAAAGTTCTGGGGCGGAGGGGGGATACCAAATTTGTAACTTAAAGTTCGGTTCCTGACCTAGAAGCAAATTTATACCAATTAAATAATGAGGAATGGGTTCTGAGAAAAAGAAAAGGGGAGGTTAATTACTTTGCTAACAAAGGAGAAACACAGGGGACTCTGCCAAATTTTGTGACTCTCTTGATCTGGAGGGACAAGGGGTTTTAAAGGAGTTTCACTTGTTAACCTGGGAGATACTCAGTTCTTAGGTCCCCAGCAGGCATTGCCCTCTGCAATGGGTGTGCTCCAGGCAGCCAGCTAGGGGCTTCTATCATCCTGCTTAACAAAGGGGGGTAAAGTTCATCGCAGTTCCTTAAAACACAGTTCAAACGGGTGTCAGGCTTACTCTCTTTATTACCCATTTTCACGTCCAATATCCTTAAGTTTTTACCACTGAAATCACACAACAAAATGAACAAAAGCAAACAAACAAACAAAAAAAATAGAACACAGAACAAAACACACACACACACACACACACACACACACACACACAAAGAAAAACAGAAACCCGGCGCCTAAACAGAAAAACAGTGGTACAGTGCAAGATCTTGCTAAAGCTCCAGGGTACGAGCGCGTGCGTGCCCGTGGGCACCTCTCTACACTTCCAGAGGAATTTCCTACAGAACAGAACAGAGGACAGAATGATTCTTGTTACTGTCCTGGACAGGAGTATATGTGAGTCTCCCCAGGCCACATCTCTGTCATCAGAAGAGATCTCCCTTAACCGGATATCAGATGTTATAAAGGCGCCACTTACCTATGGAGGCCTCCTCCATCAGGTGCTTGCTAATAGTTTTAGTGCGGAGGTTCACTGCAATGCTCCCGGGACTAAAGGCTCTCTTCCTAATATAGAGAAGATGGACCAAACCAGGCCTGAGTGGAGAGCTGTTCCTTGGTGCCTATGGTTTATATACCATTCTAATTTGTGAAATTGCCAAAGAAAGTAGGGTCAGCCTCCTTCTCATGGTACGCTTGGAAGCAACTGTTTGGACAAAGTGGTTGCCAAGGCAGTGACCTCATTCAGTTCCTGAAGGATGCGACCTCACCTCACTTCCTTGGTAATGGAACTCTCTGAACTTGGGATCCAGGAAGCCAGGCACAGAGAGCCAATCCCCGTCCCAGTCCCAGTGGTCTCACTTGCTTCGATTTAGCAAGGACAGAGTCAGTCTTTCTTGCTACCTACTGATGTGAGGATGGCCAAATGCCAGGAAAACTCTGAAGAGGGGCCTTTTTTGAAAAAGCAGGTAGTGGCTCACAGCTGGCTCCTGACCACTTCACAGAGTTGGACAAGGAGACCAGATCTGAGACAGGACAGGCCATATCGGGGGAACACAGTATGGCCCAGCAGTCAGAGGACACTCCGGAGAGTGAGAGACCTACTTGGGGGAAGGAGGTGCCTTTGTGGATGTGGATGTGTGCTTGTGGTTTTGTCTCATGTTCAGAGAATAGGTAGGAAAGTCGGTTTGTTTGGTTTGGAGTGAACTGTTTCTAGTAAGTTGTTGGACAAGGCGAGTGTTTCTATGTCTGTGTAACCCACTGTGTCCGTGGTTGTAGACGTTAGAAAAGAGAATGCATCAATGGATGTTTCCTGTCTATTAGAAAGCTTCCCAGCATTCATCCTGCCCAACTAATGAATGCTCTAGGGCTTGCCTTATCAATGGGCAACACCGGCTATCTTCCTAAGTTCCTGTTTTCTTCCTGAATTCTGGCCACTCTCCAGAATAGACTCATGCTTTTGTGTCCACGATATGTAGCACCTCCAAGCACTGTGACATGGACATGTACTGGATAGCTGAAGGAATTGGCAAGAATCTCAGAAAACTCAGATACCAGTGTGACCAGGATAGTCTCAGTGGAGAAACCCTGCAATTGGCCTTTTGATTACCTATTGTTCTGTTGCCCTGAATGTCAGGAAGGTCTTTGCCTCAGGCCACGCCTTCGAGATTCCAGAAGAAAACAGTTTTCAAACGGAAATGAGTGGGCATCACCTGTGGCTGTTTGCTTAATTGCTTTGGAAAGGGATGTGTATGAATCAGCCCCTTGGCCCTGTGTGAGCCTAGAGCTTAGATTCTTAGCACCTGATGGATCATAAGAAAGATCCCATGTGTGGATCCAAATCAAAATGACCAAAAATCAGTCATTGTGGATGAAGTCTCTCGCATTCCTCCGTAAGGTTCTTTACCTCCCTCAAGTGAGAATAGGGATCCAATGGGTCAAATGAGTTATTCAAAGCCCTGCGGATGCTAGCCCATAGGTTCTTGGGTTTTCTTATGAATCCAATTCAAATAAAGATTCTAAACCGACAGTCAGTAGGCCTCAAATTGGAGAACAGAGCTGTGTTAATGGCAGGCATATTTGATCACTCCTGGATCACAGGAAGGGTGTCCAGGCCACCCTGACTTTTGGTAAATGAGGGGAAAGGGAGCTTATTTGGGACACTGTCTTGTGCTGCGCCTCTCATGGAATCCTCCTGCCAGAAGTTATGATGAGTGTCTATATGGAAGAAGATGAGTGTCATGTGAGAGTGTTTTGGTTTTAACTGCGGTCATTTGTGTGGAAGTTGGACGAGATAACTGGGTCCAACTTGGCTTGCACTTTGGTGTGATTCTGCTTAGAGACTGTGTTTTGGAACTGACCTCCGAGAAGGTACAAGGTCCTATGACATTGTATATCCATATTTCTGCGACATCTCTACAGAACGTAATTCAATGCTAAGTATACCAATCAAGGGCCAAATGAACTTCTGGACTTCAAATCTTACCTAGATTTCTGTTTTCATACTTATATTGAAAGGTTCATAAAATAGATACTTGTCACTTCCTGTTTTTCTGTATGCTTAACAAAACACCGTTGTAATCTTGAGAACTGTTTACTATTCTTGTTCCCAGAATGTGCTGTCCCCAACTGCCAAACTGCAGAATGTACTCCGTCAACCAGTTGCACGCAAACTGCCCACTTGCCATTACCCATCAATAAATTTCTCTCCCTGCCCTCTCCAAGGAAAATATATAAGGATTTCTTAAGCTGTTCTCAGGGCTCTCTGCTCTGTTCAAGTGATCTCTGAGCCCTTCATGCCGGACTCCCAATAAACCCTTTGCTGTTGCATGAGACTGTCTCTTGGTGGTCTCTGCCACAGATGCTCGCCCAACCTTTACATCTGGTGGCCCTAGCGAGATCCGGCAGCTGCAGACAAAATACCCCCAACGGGCTCCTCTGGGGGTAAATAAGACCCATCTTTCTGGTTTCAGGCTTCAGGTTAGGGTATGGCAAAATGGCTATTGGTAAAGAGCGTGAGCTCTCTCCCATGGTGGCTGACACACATGCCACAGAGCCACAGACCATGTCCCTGGGAGATAGACTCGGGAAATCGAGGAACAATAGTCTCCTCGACTCAGTGATATTTTGTTTCTGATTCGGTATTGCCAGCCCTTCAGGTTTTGCCGACTAGTCAGCCCTGGTCTCAGTATTGGACGTCCGTTGCCTGTCTTTATTGTCTTGTCTTGTCTGTGTTGTGTGTCGTTGCTTTCACTGTCTGTGTATATTTTATTATGGGACAGATCATTTCAATGCCTCTGTCCCTGACCCTTGATCACTGGACCAAATTCTGCTTAAGGCCTCAGAATCTTTCTTTTTCAGTAAAACGCCAGACCTGGCAGATTCTGTGTCACAGAATGACCCACAATTGCAGTCGGATGGCTCCTAGAAGGATCTTTGTACTTCGCACTTATTTGAAAAGTCCGAGATATTGTCTTTCAGCAGGGGCCACATAGACATCCAGATCAACAGCCATATATCTTAACTTGTTAGTACCTCTATAAATCTCCTCCTCCATTGGTCAAGCCTTTCCTTGTCCCTGCACCTGCTCCTACTCCTTCCCCCACAATTCTATCTCTCAAACTCTCTGCTCCTCCTCCTCCACCCTCTGTTCTCCTTGAGTCTCAAGACTCTACTGGACTCTCCTCCCCCTCCTTATCATCTGCCCTCGTCTCCCAACCCCCAACACCCTCTAAGTGATTCCCCTTCTGCTGACTCAGCCTCTCCACCATTCGAGGAAGCTAGGCTGGCCCAGTGCCATCAAGATGACTGTCCCGCAGCACAGACAGACCCTCCTTCCCTGGAGGAAGCTGGCCCGGCTAAAAGAACTCAGAGAGCTCACCGACGTTTTCACACCTGCCTACTTGGGGTGACTGCCAACACCACCTAGCGACTCTCTTCATGACAGAGCAATGAGAGAAAAATCTCCTGGAATGTAGAAAAAATATCCTCAGACCTGATGGGCGACCAACACAACTTCCCAACATAATGAAAGCTGGCTTCTCCTTAAACCTATTGAACAGGGACCCCAACACGTTGGAAGATAGGGAGCATCTGTTCAATTATTGCCAGGCTCTAACAGCGGGTCTCCAAGGGACCGCTGGGTGACCAACTAATTTGGCCATGGTAAGAGAAATTATTCAAAGGCCTGATGAATCTCCCTTTATGTTTCTAGAGAGAATCATGGAGGCATATAAGAGATATACTTCTTTCGATCCTCAGGCAGCGGATTAAAAGGCATCTGTCATGATGGCCTTAATTGAACAAGCTGCCATGGATATTAAAAAAAAAAAATTTAAAAGAGAGATTTAGTCAAAGAAGCCAAGAAAGTATACTATAAGAGAGAAACAGGGAGAAAGAAAGGGAGCAAACGGAGGATGAGAGAAGCAAAAGACAGACTAAGGCATTGACTAAGGTCCTGATCACAACAAGAAAGAGGCCAGAAATTAAGACACAGGGTGACAGGAAGGGCCCATGCCAGAGGCCACCCCTGGCCTCAGATCAGTGTGCCTACTCTAAAGAAAAAGGATACTGGGCCATAGAGTTCCCTATAAAGAGACAGCCACGCCAGCTGGACATTCTGACTCTGGAGGATGACTAAGAAAGTTGGGGCTCAGATCCCTTCCCCTAGCTCAGGGTAACTTTTGAAGTGGAGGGGACTCCAGTAAACTTTGAAGTGAATACAGGAGCAGTATACTCAGCCCTTAAGGCCCCATTGGGCCTTCTATCAAATAAAAGGTTTCTAGTTCAAAGGGCTGATGACAGTAAATATCGGGCTTAGACAACTAAGAGGACCATGGACCTGGGGAAAGAAAAAATCCATCACTCCTTCCTAGTAAGACCAGAATGCCTGCACCCATTGATGGGCAGAGATCTGCTCACCAAGCTCTGGGCCAAAATAACTTTTAACCCTGAAGGCCCCCAAATGAAATTTGTAAATCCTTCAGTAAAACTCCTATAGTCACCGCTTTAACTATATTAGTAGAAGATGAACGTCCACTCTTCACACCCCCCAAGACTGATCAAACAGGCATGCTACCCCAAAAATGGATAACAGATTACCCAGATGCCTGGGCAAAAACTGCGGTGTTAGGTCTGCCCGTGAAACAACCTCCAATAACAGTGGAGTTAAAAACCTCAGTGTCCCCAATCAATGTCAAATAATAGCCTCTAAGCAAAAAAACTAAAGGTGGGATAAGGCCCCATATTCAGAAATATCTGGCCTTAGGAGTCCTAAGGCCCTGTCAATCGGCCTGGAACACTCTCCTGCTACTAGAAAAAAAAAAAAAAAGCCAGGAACCGGGGACTATCGCCCCATTAAAGAGCTAAGAGAGATCAACAAATGAGTGCAGGACATTCACCCCACGGTACCTAATCCGTACAATCTGCTTAGCACTCTGAACCCTGAGCGGAAATTATATACTGTTCTGAACTTAAAAGATGCTTTCTTTTGCTTGCCTCTGCATAAAGATAGTCAGTTGCTGTTTGCTTTTGGGTGGGTAGACCCAGAAACCAAAACGTCTGGTCAACTAACTTAGACAAGACTCCCACAGGGGTTCAAAAACTCCCCCACTCTCTTTGATGAAGCCCTCCACAGAGATCTCAACAACTTCAGAACTACACACCCTGAAGTTACCCAGCTTCAATACGTGGATGACCTGCTACTGGCAGCCAACACCAAGGAAAACTGTGAGTCTGGGACCCAAGCACTATTATATGAGCTTGCTCAACTCGGGTATAGAGTTTCGGCCAAAAAGGCCCAAATTTGCTAGCATGAAGTAATCTTCCTGGGCTATTCCCTTAGGGGCAGTAAACGATGGCTCACTGAGCCCAGAAAACAAACCATTGTGTAGATACCACCCCCATCTTACAGCAGACAACTCAGAGAATTTCTTGGGACTGCTGGCTTTTGCAGGTTATGGATACCTGGGTTTGCGTCCTTAGCTGCTCCTTTATACCGCTGTTAAAGGAAGATGCCCAATTCCAATGGAACCCTGAGTACCAGGAAGTTTTTGATAACATCTAAGGACACTGACACTGAACACCTCAACTTCACTGAGCTAAGCCTGCAATTACAGCAAGCCCTACACTACGTTAAAAATGCACATCAACTCACTCACCTTGGTTCAAAGAAACTGCAGGCATTACTGTAGGATTAAGAACAGAGTTCTCCACTAACCAACTCACAGCGAAAGGAAATAACTGAACGGGTAACAAAAGCCTGTCGGATCCGTCAATTGGGTAATGCTTACCCTTCCAAGTTTCCTAGAGGAAAGCACCTACGAGGAACCAGACCAGGACAATTCTGGGAAGTGGACATTAATGAAATTAAGCCAGCAAGGTATGGACTTAAATATCTCCTAGTCTTTGTAGATACATTTTCAGGATGGATTGAAGCCTTACACACACACACGCACACACACACACAAAAAAAAAAACAAAAACGGCGCAAATGGTTTTCAAGAAGATCCTGAAAGATATTTTTCCAAGATACGATCTGCCTAATGGACTGATAATGGACTGGTGTTCATGGCCCAGGTAAGTCAGGTGTTAACCAGGACCCTGTGGATTAATTGGAAGTTACATTATGCTTATATATCCCAGAACTCAGGACAGGTAGAAAAAATAAATAGAACCATTAAAGAGACCTTAACGGCCCCCTTAGGGATCTGGTGGCTATCTCTCCACCCAGACATTTTTCATCTTGGTAGAGGTCTTTCCTTTTGAGATATACCTGATGAAGAGGATCTCACTAAAATTTCATTAAATCCCTTCCATACCATAGATAATTGAAACAAACATTATGGATGCAGGGACACGCGAGCCAGATGCAGGTTGGCTAGCCTATATTACTATGTATGCCCGGCAGACTATCAAAGCGACAAACAGCCATGGCTTTGTGGGGGAAAAGCCGACTTCTTGTCTAAGTCATGGGGATGTGAGCATACAGGGGCTGCCTGGTGGAACCCAAACTCCTCATCAAATTCAGTACACAGCATTGGCCATATTACCAATTAGACAACCAAAAACTATGGCTCCCAGAGGGTTCTCTAGATCTTCAAATTCTGCATGACATTTTTAACTTTGGCAAGTGCTCAAAAGGGGGAAATTTCCCTATGTGGAATCCTTTTTCCTCCTGCGCTCACATCCTGTACTATGCTTCCCCAATAGTTCCTCACACTCAGCCTTCTGCTCTAGACTCTCTGCTTTCACTCCCACCTCAGCAACCTGATTTCTCCCCTCCAATTACTAGATCAAAAACCCAAACCTCCGCTGGATCTCAGAACATTGCCCCCTTGCTGAGGAAGCAGGTACCGAGGTACCCCTCCACCCACTCACTCCTCTCTTTCCCTGTCAGTGTCTGCACTAGGTCCCACCAAGTCCTCTAGCAAGCTTAGCCAAAGCTCAAACCAGCTGAGAAGAGCCCTCAGACCCCTATCCAAGATGTAATGAAAATGACCTTTAAAGTTGATTTGTCATCACTGAAAACAGGTTCTAAGAATTTAAAGTCCCTCACAGGCTTTTTGGAATACTCACTCCCGTCTTCCCCTCTGCTCTACCTGTTCTACTGCTCAAGTTTTTGTTCTATGAAAATCCCAAACCCCTTTCCCATTATTCTTTGGCATCTCTCCTTCCTCATTCTCAGATCCACAGAGCTGCTCTCAGCATCGCCTTCCCTGTCATCCCCCTCTGTACCAGGTCCACAGAAATGTCTTAAATGACCTTCTCCAGAAGTCTTCACCAAGGCTTACTTTAGGTCTTTCAGCAAAAGAGTCCCTCTGAAAAAGTTCAATGGAGATAAACTTCCACTCTTCGTGTTGCCCTGTTCTACTTGGCCACTGGCTGGAAAAATCACCACCCTTAAGCTAGACATCGCCTTACCAGTTTTTCACAAAATATGTGAACAAGGACTCTGGCCTTGAGCTGGGGTTTCACGGAGATGGCTACATTTCTAAGATAAAAAAGTTACCAACTGGGCTCCATGGTGACAGCTGGCAAGGAGGAAAAAAAAGAGACAAAAAAGCTCTCCCGTTCCAAGGTGTCCTTGAAAAGTTAACGTGCACAGAACAGAGGAAAAAAACAGAAACAAAAACTGATTTGTGTAAATTTCTGCAGACTGTGAACTTCTGAGCCCCTTCCCTTACATGTTGGGTACAAATACTAAAACTACCAAAACTTGGGGTTCAGTGGATTAATTGATTACAACAGAAGCAATGCCCTCTAAATACGGATGCGACCAAATAAAACTGCTTTCCTGTCTTTGGTCCTATCTTAGGTGCCTTTCCTTGTCCATCCCTACAACAGTATAATTCTATACACTTTAACATTATTTATGTTTTCATAAAATGGTCAATAGATGCGATTAATTATGTAATGATGCAGATGTTTTCGAGAGTGCTCTATCAGGATGCAGGTTCATTTAAAGATCAAATAGGGGGGCATACAACCCGGTTCCACCAGGAACCTGTATCCCTCACTTTAGCCATCCTATTAGGAATAGGCAAAGGAACAAATGCCCTAGTCCATGAGACACACCAAAGACACAATTAGAAGCAGAAATAGACCAAAGCTTAAAGACATTAAAAACCGCATCACAGCTTTACAGGAATTTTAACCTCTCTCTCTCTGAAGTTGTTTACAGAGGAGGCGAGTGTTGGCCCTCCTCTTCATGAGAGAAGGGTGCCTTTTTGCTTGCATTGAGGAAAGAATGATGTTTTTATGCCGACAATACTGGAGTTGTAAAAGAATCTATGAGTAAATTAAGAAAACGACTTGAAGAGGGTCAAAGAAAGACAGAGGCCTCCAAAGGGAGGTTTGAGTCTTGGTTCACATAGTCCACCTGGTTAACTACGCTTTTATCCACCCAGGCTGGTCCATTAATAATTCTCATATTATTGTTAACTGTAGGACCCTGTTTGCTCAACCATGTAGTTTCTTTTCTCACCCAAATTGAACCTGTTATTAACCCTAACCATACACTGTTCTCTCAATCTAATTTTACAGAAGAGCGGGGACAGAGTTGGTCTTAAAATACAGCAATATAGAGGATCTTCCACCTGCTGAGAACCTCAAAGGTCCATGAAGAAATGATCCCTGGAGAAGATGTAGTCAACTATGAAGGACCTGAGAGAGCAAAAGTCTTCCATGGCAAACAACCTGCTAATGATCAAGGGATGTGTCTGAATCAGCCACTCTCTTCTTAATGTAGAGAAGATGGACCAAAGCAGGGATGTGTTGAGAGCTTCTCCTGCGTGCCAATGGTTGACATACCATTCTAACTTGTGAAAGTGTCACAGAAAGTAGGGGCAGCCTCCTTCTCATGGGAACCTTAGAAGCAACTGTTAGGACAAAGTTGTTGCCAAGGCAGTGACCAAATTCAGTTCCTAAAGGAAGTGACCTCACCTAACTTCTATGGTGATAGAACTCTCTGAACTTGGAATCCAGGAAGCCTGGCACCCAGAGCCAGTCCCGGTCCCAGTCCCAGTTGTCAAACTTATTTTGATTTACCAAGGACAGACTCAGTCTTTCTTGGGACCTACTGATATGAGGATGGCCAAATGCAAGAAAAGCTATGGAGAGGGGGCTTTCCTGAGAAAGCAGGCATTGACTCACCACTTGATCCTGAAAACTTCACAGAGTTGGCCAAGAAGACCAGATTTGAGACAGAACAGGCCATTTCTGGGAACATAGTATGGCCCACCAGTCAGAGGACTCTCCGGATAGTCACAGACCTACATGGGGGAAGGAGGTGCCTTTGTGATGTGGGTGTGAGTTTGTGGTTTTTGTCTCATGTTCTGAGAATAGGTATGAAAGAAGGTTTGTTTTGTTTGGAGTGAACGGTTTCTAGTAAGTCGTTTGACAACGCGAGTGTTTCTATGTCAGTGTATCCCACTGCGCCCGTGGTTGTAGACATTAGAAGAGAGAATGCATCAATGAATATGTCCTGTCAGGTAGAAAGCTTCCCAGCATTCATCCTTCCCAATTAATTAATGGACTGCAGCTTGCCTTATTGATGGGCAACACCTACTATCTTCCTAAGATCCTGTTTTCTTCCTGAATTCTGGCCACTCTCCAGAATAGGCTCATGGTTTTGTGTTTAAGATATGTACAACCACGAAGCTCTGTGAAATGACCATGTACTAGATAGCTAAATGGAATGGCAAGCATCTCAGAAAACTCAGATATCAGTGTGATCAGTAAAGTCTCAGTGGAGAAACCATGCTTGGGGCCTTTTGCTTACCTTTTCTTCTATTGCCCTGAATGTCAGGAAGGTCTTTTCCGCAGGCCACCACTTTGTGAAGCCTGAACAAAACAGTTTTCAAATGGAAATGAATGGGTATTACCTGTGGTTCCTTGCTTAATTGTTTTGGAGAGGATGTGTCTGAATCAGCCTATTTGCCCTGTGTGAGGCTGTGGCTTAGTTTCTCACCTTCTGATGGATATAAAGAAAGATACCATGTGTACATCCAAAACCAAAATGGCCAAAGAGCAGTCCTTGTGGATGAAGTCTCTCGCCTTTTTCTGTAACTTTCCTGAACTCCATCAAGTCAGAATAGGGATCCTATGGGTAAAATGAGATCTTCAGAGCTCTGCAGAGGCTAGCCCATGGTTGCTTGGGTTTTCTCAAGACTCCAATTCACATAAAGAACCCAAACCCCACAGTCAGTTGACCTCAAATTGAAGAAGTGGAGCAGTATTAATGGGAGGCTTATTTGATCTCTCCTGGTTCACAAGAAGGGTGTCCATGCCACCCTGAATTAGGCAATTTAGGTGCAAGAGAGCTTATTTGGGACACGGACTTGAGCTGTCCCCCTCATGGAAAACTCTAGCCAGAGGTTATTATGTGTGTTGGAGTCTTTTAATTTAAATTGTGGTCATTTGGGTGGCGGTTAGAAGAGATGACTTGGTCCACATGTGCTTGAACTCTGGTGTGATTCCCTTAGAGACTGAGTTCTGCAACTGAACTCAGAGAAGTATTGCCATGAATAGTGTTGAGGTTTCAGAAAGCCAGGCATGAGTGTCGCCCTTGGAAACTGAGTTCTAGGCCCAGGGTGGCTTTCCACAGAGCACTGGGCCTCTCAGCCAGGATACCACATGATTTTATTCTGAAAGACTTGGCACCCATCATTGAGAGTCATAACTCATATGGACCTCACATTGTAGAGCTAAATGAGCTAAACATCATGTGATCTTTTCACCACTCTTTGGGAAGCCTTACCTGTGAGTGTTCTCCAGAGCTTTCATTGAAATGAGCTTCCTAACCATCTAATGGTTCCTGAATGAATTGAAACTCACAGTGCCTCCAACTTCATCCTTGAAAAATGGCTAGATAAATACCATGAAATTTTTGAAATTCCCATCACCAGGTGGCACTGGAGAACCTTTGGATGACATGTTGCTGATCATGAATGTTCCAGACAGTGTCTTGTTTTACTGGGTTTCATGTAAATGGTGTAGAACAGAGATGTCAGTAAGTTGGACTCTGTTGAGTAGTGGGCCTAGAGCAGTGTTGGGCAGGTATGTGATAAAACATCTGTGTGGGGCCATTTGGATCTGCCATTGGCTTCCAAATGGCTTGTGACTGATATGGCGCAGCCAGCAGAACCTTCCGTGTAAAGGCAACTTGTTATATGGAGAGATTTCAGGACATTGTTCAGAATCAGGTTGCTATGGTCAAGGGGTCAAGCTATGTGGGATAGAAGCCTGGTTCTTGTATCATCCTGCAGATCCTGACCCACCACACGTGACAGAACTCCCTCTTGCACTTTGTCCCAGTTGAACTCCTTGTATTTCATGAAGCAAATACCAAACTCCCAGTGCAGCAGGAAGAAACACCACGAAATGGAGGATGACCATATGGCTTCACAGTCCACACGGGGAGACACTAAGCGCCCAGTGGCCACAGTTTACCTACAAAGAGAGAATTCAGCACTGCTGCCTCGTGTTCATTGTAAAATAAGAAACTTTGTCCTCCTGGTCACATAGATGCAGACCCAGCTTTGAGGTTCTCACTACAAAGGAAGCTTAACTCGTGACAACAACCTATATTTCAGTGCCCAACCTCAGTGGCAGTTTCTCAAAAAGTTTTAGGCAAGCAGAGCTCCATGTTTGTGGAGTGTGTACTTTGTCCTTATTTTTGGAAACTCCTATACCACCTCCAAGTTTGTGCACTCTTGAGCATTTTCCATTCCAGAAATGTAATCACAGATTTTGTAACTCTTCTTCTCTAATTGTGTCTTACTTGGGGCGAAGGTAATGTCAAGGCATGGTTCTGGATGAGAGTGGGAAGATTTGTTGTAGCACATATTTGCATACACATTGGATTAATTTTCCTATTTTCCATTCGAAATTCTGAATCCCTGACACTAACACATATTCTACTAGACTCTGACTACTAATTCTAATATGATAGAGAAAAATAACCCAAACAGTATATAAGTACATGCAGTTCAGAGTTCGACTTGCCTTTTGCATGATAAAGGGTAGGTGTTATAAATCTAGTCAATTTTTAATTGAAATAGTTCTCGATGTGTTTTCAAAGGTAACGAATATGTGAACTACTGTCTCCCATTCTCTGGAGCCTATTCAGCACATGTATTTTTATATGCACAAATAGAATCCTGCATGGTATCACACGTACATTCTTGTGAATTACATGACATAGCAGATACAAAGTGTGAGAAGTGATCACTCCTCCTAAACCCTGTTGGAACTGAAAATTCAACCTATGGGTGAGCTTCCCAGTAGAACAACATAATACATAAACCCATGTTCAGTAAAATGAATGTTTTTGCATCTTTATGATATATATTTCATGATGAATTTCGATTGGCATATATATTGCTACTTATTAATGTCTATGTTTGTGTGTGTGTGTGTGTGTGTGTGTGTGTGTGTGTGTGTATATATATATATATATATATATATATATATATATATATATATATATATATATATTTATACTCTCCAGATTTTTAAAAATATGAAATATATGTGTCTTATATACAATCCCTAAATTCATTCATGTTCATGTATGTGGATTAATAATCAACTTTTCACAAGATTATTCTTCGAAATATTCATCCACCCGAAATACATATTTGTTTCCTAGTACTGAAAACTAACTTCAGTGAAAGGTGCATACAAATCCTAATATGTCTACATTAACTAACCCAGTTTAACATCAATGCATGTAGGTTACTATGGAACATGATGTGTATTTTGACGTTAATTTTTATTCCACACTGGTACATTACTATTTCTTCAGTTTATGTACATCATAGAATATATATTTGATTCACTAGTTGGCAAATTTATAGGCATTTGTTTCACTTTCAGTCACTTCCTGCTCCAGAACACATGTATTCCTCTATGTTTCTTTACTGGTCTATTCATGAGACTTTTTTCCAAATATATTAATTTTGATTTCCATAATCAATTTTGAAACAAAACTCACAAACCCTTCATGATAAACCATAACCCTAAGATGATCATTAGATATATTACTGGTTGGAATGAATGATTGTATATCAATATAACATTTCTTATATATTTTCAGATATCTATTCAATCCATTATTTAAAGTGGATCCAGTTATATTATTTATTCACAGTATGGTCTATTCATGCATTATGTGTATATTCATAGAAATAGGGTACACCTCTTTGTACGACCATACTAATTTATAAGTCTTCAAAATATTGCTCCAAGAAATGGTGGAAGAAATACTCATGTCACCTGATCTACATACACATTTTATCACAGAAATATTCTGGACACCAAAAGCAAAGGTCACACTTACAATTGTACCAAAGCCTAAATAGAAAGTGAGCATGGATTACTAAAAACATCCATGTCCAGGTTGCCTAATGCTCTCAAATATCAATCCTATTGGTGACTACATATTTGTTTCTTCCTAATATTATATATTCAACCTCAAACCTGTTGAAAATGTCTAACCCTATCACACACTTTATACTTTGCTTGATTTCCTAATGTCTCTATTGATATCTGCTTTCCTACATGTTTTCCCCAGTTCATCATTGTGACTGACTCTTCACATGTACTGACATTTACATACACTCTCTACCCGAAACCCTATTGCTAAAGAACTTTTGGTCCAAATCCTATACTCACTCTTCTTTCTAAACCTACCGACTACCTTCCTAATCCTACCGATTATCACTTTTTGACTGGATGTTCTCTTCAACATTCAATCATCCAAAGTACAAGGTCCGATGCCAGTGTATATTGATTTATTTGAGACATCTGTGCAGCACATAACTCAAAGCTAAGTATCCCACTCAAGTCCCCAATGCCCTTCTGGGCTTCAAATCTTACCTAGATTTCTGCTTTCATAGTTATATTTCACATATATACTCTTGTAAATACCACAGGTTGCCAATGCCATTATTCATCCTGCAGAATGATTCGTAACCCAAATCGAAACTATTATTAACCCTAACCATACACTCTTCCTTCAATACAACTTACAGAAGAGCAGGGACAGAGTGGGTCTTACAATATAGGAATGTAGATTATCTTCCACCTGCTGAGAAGATAAAAGATCCATGGAGAAATGATCCTTGGAGAATATGTAGGCAGCTATGTAGGACCTGAGAGAGCAATAGTCATCTTCCATGGCAAACAACCTGGTCAGGAAGAATTGATGTGTCTGAATCAGCCTCTGCCTTCTTAAAGTAGAGAAGATGGACCTATGCAGGCCTGTGTGGAGAGCTGTTCCTGGGTGCCTATGGTTGATATACCATTCTAACTTCTGAATGTGTCACAGTATGTTGGGGCAGCCTCCATCTCATAGGAACCTTGGAAGCAACTGTTAGGACAAAGTGGTTACCAAGGCAGTGACCATATTCAGTTCCTGAAAGAAGTGACCTCACTTCACTTCCTTGGTGATGGAATTCTCTGAACTTGGGATCCCGGAAGCCAGGCACCCAGAGTCAGTCTCACTCCGAGTCCCAGTGGGCTAACTTATTTGTTTTTCTCAAAGACATAGTCAGTCTTTCTTGGTACCTACTGATGTGAGGATGGCCAAATTCCAGCAGAGCTCGGAAGAGGGGCCTTTCCTGAGAAAGTAGGTAGTGGCGAACCACTGGCTCCTGACAACTTCACAGAATTTGCCAAGGAGACCAGATCTGAAACAGGACAGGCCATTTTTTGGGGAACATAATATGGCCCACCAGTCAGAAGACACTTTGGATAATCACAGACCTACTTGGGTGAAAGAATCGCCTTTGCTGTTGTAGGTGTGAGTTTGTGGTTTTTTTTGATGTTCTGAGAATAGCTAGGAAAGGTGGTTTATTTGGTTTGGAGTGGACTATTTCTAGTAAGTCCTTTGACATGGTGAGTGTTTCTATGTCTGTGTATCCCAGTGTATCCGTTGTTGTAGACATTAGAAAAGAGAATGCATCAATGGAAACGTTGTCTCTAGTTGAAAGCTTCCCCACATTCTTACTGCCCAATTGATGAATGGACTGCAGCTTGCCTTATGGATGGGCAACATCTACTATCTTCTTAAGTTCCTGTTTTCTTCGTGTTTTCCAGCCACTCTCCAGAATAGGCTCATGGTTTTGAGTCCCAGATATGTAACACCACAGGGCTTTGTGACATGGCCATGTACTGGATAGCTTAAGGGAATGGGAGCATCTCAGAAAACTCAGATATCAGTGTGACCAGTAATGTCTCAGTGGAGAAACCCTTCTTTGGTCCATTTGCTTACTTCTGTTTCTATTATCCTGAATATCAGGAAAGTCTTTGCCTCAGGCCACCCAATTGTGTAGCATTAAGAAGACTGTTTTCATATGGAAATGAATGGACATCACCTGTGGCTCTTTGCTTAATTGCTTTGGAATGGAAATGTGTCTGAATCAGCCTCTTGTCCTTGAATGAGGTTGTGGCTTAGATTCTCAGCACCTGATGGATCTAAAGAAAGATCCCATGTGGTTCCAAAACCAAAATGACCAAAAGAGAAGTCATTGTGGATGAATATTTTTGCCTTCTTGTTTTAGGTTCCTGACCTCCATCAAGTGAGAATAGGGATCATTAGGGTCAAATGAGTCTTTGAAATCCCTGCAGAGGCTAGCCCACATGTGCTTGGGTTTTCTCATGACTCCAAATCACATCAAGAATTTATAGGCTTCAGCCAGTAGGCCTCAAATTGGAGAAGCGGAACACTTTAACAGCAGGAATATTTGATCACTCCTGGTTCACAGGAATAGTGTTCAGGCCACCATGTTTTTAGGCAAATGAGGGGCAAGTGAGCTTATTTTGGACACTACCTTGTGCTCATTGAAACCTCCAGCTAGAGGTTATGATGAGTGTCTACAAGGAAAAAGATTATGGCCCTGTGGGAGTGATTTCATTTTAATTTTGGTCATTTTTGTGGCAGTTGGAAGGGATGACTGGGTCCACCTGGGCTTGAAATCTGGTATGATTTACCCTTAGAGACTGAGTTCTGGAACTGACCTCAGAGAAGTATTGCCATGAATTGTGTTGGGATTTTAGGAGGCCACGCATGAGACTCGCTCTTGGAAACTGAGATCTTGGCCCAGGTTGGCTTTCCACAGAGGCCTGGGAATCTCAGCCAGGATATCACATGATTTTATTCTGAAAGACTTGGTAGCCATAGTTGAGATTCAAAACACACATGGACCTCACATTGTAGACGTCAATTGGCCTGGCTTCATGTGACCTGTTGGCAACTCTTTGAGAAGCCTTGACTTTAAAGTTCTCCAGAGCATTCATTGAAATGAGCTTTCTCAACACTTAACGGTTCCTGAATGAATTGAAACCCACAGTGCCTGTAACTTCATCCTTGAAAAATTGCTAGATAAATACCATAAAAGTTTTGAAATTTCCATGACCAGGTGGCACTGCAGAAACTTTGGATGTCCTGTTGCTGATCATGTGTATACCAGACAGTGCCTTGTTTGACTGGGTTTCATGAAAATGGTGTAGAATACGAGATGCCAGGAATTTGGAGCCTGGTGAGTAGTGGGCCTAGAGTAGTGGTGGGCAGGTATTTGATGAAACATCAAGGTGGGGCCATGTGGATCGGCTATCGGCTTACAAATGGCTTGTGACTGATATGGCGCAGCCCCCATTCCCTTGTAGGTAAAGGCATCTTGTTATGTGGAGAGGTTTCAGGGCAATGTTCATAATCAGGTTGCTATGGTTATTGGGACAAGCTATGTGGGATAGAAGACTGGTTGGTACATTCTCCTGCAGACGCTAACCCACCCCACGTGACAGAACATGCTCCAGCACTGTATCCCAGATGAACTTCTTATATTGTGTGAAGCAAGTACCAAATTCCCAGTGTAGCAGCAAGACACACCACGAAAAGTGGAGGATGATCAAATGTCTTCACAGTCCCCACCGGGAGACACTTAGCCTCCAGTGGACATAGTTTACCTACAAAGAGAAAATTGAGCACTGCTGCCTCATGTTCATTGGAAAATAAGAACTCATGTCTTCCAGGTCACATAGAAGCAGACCCAGCTTTTATGGTCTCACTACAAAGGAAGCCAAAGCTCATGACAACAACATATATTTCAAGTGCCCAACCTCAGAGGCAGTATTCCAAGAAGTCTTAGGCCAGCAGAGCTCTTTGTTTGTGGAGTGTTTACCCTGTCCTTTACTTTTGGAAATGCCTCTACCACCTCCAAGGTTGTGAACTCCCGAGGATATTCCATTCCATATATGTATTCATAGATTTTCACACTTTTCTACTATAATTGTGTCTTACTTGGGTGAAGGTAATGTCAAGGCATTGTTCTGGATATGAGTGAGAAGATTTTTGTGTAGCACATATTTACATACACATTGGATTCATTTTTCAATTTTCCATTTGAAATACTGAATCCCTGACACTAACCCATACCCTACTAGACTCTGACTAATGATCCTAATATGATGGTGAAAAATAACCCAAAAAGAAAAGAAATACAAGCAGTTAAGAGGAGGCATGGTGTATAGTTGGAATTGCCTTTTGCATTATATTTTGTAGGAGTTATAAATCTAGTCAATTTTTTGTTGAAATAGTTCTACATGTGTTTTTAAAATTAACAAATATATGAATCCCTGTCTCCCTTTCTCTGTAGCCTATTCAGCACATGTATTTTTATATGCACATATAGAATCCTACCTGATATCACTCGTATACACTTGTGAGGTGGCTGAATTGGCAGATGCAAAATGAGAGAAGAGATCACTCCTCCTAAACGCTGTTGGAACTGAAAATTCAACCTATGGGTGAGCATACTAGTTGAATAACATTATACATAATTTCATGTTCAGTAAAATTAATATTTTTCAATCTGTGGATTATATATATTTCATGATGAATTTCTATTGGCATATATATCGCTACTTTTTTTTATTGGTTGCTCAAAACATTACAAAGCTCTTGACATATCATATTTCATACATTAGATTCAAGTGGGGTATGAACTCCCATTTTTACTCCAAATACAGATTGGAGAATCACATCAGTTACACATCCATATTTTTACATAATGCCCTATTAGTTACTGTTGTATTCTGCTACCTTTCCTATACTCTACTATACCCCCTCCCTTCTCTTCCCATCTTTTCTCTCTACCATACCTACTGTAATTCATTTCTCTCCTTGTTTATTTTCCCACAACCTCTTATATGTAATTTTGTGTAACAATAAGTTTCTCTCTCCATTACCATGCAATTTCCCTCTTCTCTCCCTTTCCCTCCCACCTCATGTTTCTGCTTAATGTTAATCTTTTCTTCATGCTCTTCCTCCCTGCTCTGTTCTTAGTTGCTCTCATTATATCAAAGAAGACATTCGGTATTTGTTTTTTAGGGATTGGCTAGATTCACTAAGCATAATCTGCTCTAGTGCCATGCATTTCCCTGCAAATTCCATTATTTTGGCATATTTTAGTGCTGCGTAATCCTCCATAGTATATAAAAGTCACATTTTTTTATTCATTCATCTATTGAAGGGCATCTGGGTTGGTTCCACAGTGTAGCAATTGTGAATTGTGCTGCTATGAAAATTGATGTAGCAGTATCCCTGTAGTACGCTCTTTTAAGGTCTTCAGGGAATAGTCCAAGAAGGGCAATAGCTGGGTCAAATGGTGCTTCCATTCCAAGCTTTCACAGGAGTCTCCATACTGCTTTCCAAATTGGCTGCACCTGTTTCAGTCCCACCAGCAATGTACAAGAGTACCCTTTTCCCCACATCCTCGCCAGCACTTGTTGTTGTTTGACTTCATTATGGCTGCCAATCTCACTGGATTGAGATGGTATTTTAGGGTGGTTTTTATTTGCATTTCTCTTACTGCTAGAAATGGAGATCATTTTTTCATGTACTTGTTAATTGATTCTATGTCCTCCTCCGAGAAGTTTCTGTTCAGGTCCTTGGCCCATTGGGTTATTGGTTATCTTATTGTCTAATTTTCTGAGTTCTTTGTATACTTTGTATACTCTGGATATTAGGGCTCCATGTGAAGGGTGAGGACTAAAAATTTGTTCCCATGATGTAGGCTCCATATTTACCTCTCTTATTGTTTCTCTTTCTGAGAAAAAAAAATTCAGTTTAAGTAAGTCCCATTTCTTGATTCTTGTTATTAACTCTTGTTTTATGGGTGTCCTATTAAGGAATTCGGAGCCTGACCACACAATATGTAGATCGGAGCCAACTTTTTCTTCTATCAGACGCAGAGACTCTGATTTGAATCTAGCTCCTTGATCCACTTTGAGTTAACTTTTGTGCATGGCGAGAGGAGGGGATTCAGTTTCATTTTGTTGCATATGGATTTTCAGTTTACCAAACACCATTTGATGAAGATGCTATCCTTCCTCCATTGCAGGCCATTAACTCCTTTATCAAATATAAGATAGTTGTAGCTTTTTGGATTAGTCTCTGTGTCCTCCATTCTGTACCATTGGTCCACCCACCTGTTTTCGTACAAGTACCATGCTGTTTTTATTATGATTGCTCTGTAATATAGTTTGAAATCTGGTATCGCTATACTGCCTGATTCACACTTCCTGCTTAGAATTGCTTTTGCTATTCTGGGTCTTTTATTTTTCCATTTGAATTTTATGATTGCTTTATCTATTTCTACAAAAAATTCCTTTGGGATTTTGATTGGCATTGCATTAAACCTATAGAGAACTTTTGGTAATATCGCCATATTGATGATGTTAGTTCTGGCTATCCATGAACGGGGTATATTTTTCCATCTTCTAAGATCTTATTCTATTTCTCTTTTTAGGGTTCTGTAGTTTGCATTATATAAATCTTTCACCTCTTTTGTTAGGTTGATTCCCAAGTATTTAATTATTTTGAGGAAATTGGGAATGCAGTCTTTGGACTCATTTTTGTTTCAGAAGTTTTGTCGCTAATATACAGAAATGCCTTTGATTTATGCATGTTGATTTTGTATCCTGCCACATTGCTGCATTCATTTATTAGATCTAGTAGTTTTTTCTGTAGACCCTTTTGGGTCTTCTATGTATAGAATCATGTCATCTGCAAATAGTGATAATTTAAGTTCTTCTTTTCCTATTTTTATGCCTTTAATGTCTTTCATCTCTCTAATTGCTCTGGCCAGTTTTTTCGAGAAATATATTGAATAGAAGTGGTGATAGAGGACATCTCTGTCTTGTTCCAGATTTTAAAGGTAATGCCTTCAACTTTTCTCCATTCAGAATGATGCTAGCCTGAGGCTTAACATAGATAGCTTTTACAATGTCGAGGTAAGTTCCTGTTATCCCTAGTTTTTAAAATGTTTTGAACATAAAGGAAAGCTCTACTTTGTTGAATGGTTTTTCTGCATCTATCGAGATGATCATATGGTTCTTATCTTTAAGTCCAATGATGTTGTGAATAACATTTATTGATTTCCGTATATTGAACCAGCCTTGCATCCCAGGGATGAATCCTAGTTGATCATGGTGCACAATTTTATTGATCTGCCTTTCTATCCAATTCACCAGAATTTTAATGAGAATTCTTGCATCTAGGTTCATCAGAGATATTGGTCTGTAGTTTTCTTTCTTTGAGGTGTCTTTGTCTGGTTTCAGAATCAGGGTGATGTTGGCCTCATAGAATGAATTTGGCAGAGCTCCCAGTTTTTCTATTTCCTGAATAACTTGAAAAGTATTGGTATTAATTCTTCTTTAAAGGTTTTGTAAAACTCTGCTCTATACCCATCCGGTCCTGGGCTTTTCTTGGTTGGTAGTCTTTTGATTGCTTCTTCTACTTCATCCATTGATATTGGTCTGTTTAAATTGTGTGTTCCCTTATGACTCAGTCTGGGCAAATCATATGACTTAAGAAATTTATCGATGTCTTCACTATTTTCTATTTTATTGGAATACAGTTTTCCAAATAATTTCTAATTTTCTTCTGTATTTATGTTGCATCTGTTGTGATATTGCCTTTTTCATCCCGTATGTTAGTAATTTGAGTTCTCTCTCTTCTTCTCTTCGTTAGCACGGCTAAGGGTCTGTCGATCTTATTTATCTTTTTGAAGAACCAACTTTTAGTTTTGTTAATTTTTTCAATAGTTTCTTTTGTTTCAATTTCGCTCTGATTTTGATTATTTCTTGCCTTCTGCTACATTTGCTGTTGTTTTGCTCTTCCTTTTCTAGGGCTTTGAGGTAAAGTGTGAGCTCATTTATTTGTTGTTGTTTTTTTTTCTTTTTTTGAGGAATGACCTCCAGGCGATGGATTTACCTCTTAAAACTTCTTTCATTGTGTCCCATAGAATCTGATATGTTGTGTCTGTATTTTCATTTATCTCGAAGAATTTTTTTATTTCCTCCTTTATGTCTTCTGTAACCCATTGATCATTCAGTAGCATATTGTTCATTTTGCAGGTGATGTATGATTTTTTCTTTTTTCTTTTATCATTGGTTTCCAGTTTCAGTCCATTATGATCACAAAAAATTCATGGTATTATCTCCTCCCCTTTATATTTACTGAGGGTTGCCCTATGGCATAACATATGGTCTATTTTTGAGAAGGATCCATGTGCTGCTGAGAAAAAAGTATATCCACTTGATGATGGTTGATATATTGTATATATGTCAGTTAAGTCTAGGGTATTGATTGTGATATTGAGTTCTATAGTTCCTTTATTCAACTTTTGTTTGGAGGATCTGTCCAATGGTGAGAGAGTTGAGTTGAAGTCACCCATAATTATTGTATTGTGGTCTATTTGATTCTTGAACTTGAGGAGAATTTTTTTAATGAACGTCGCAGCACCATTATTTGCTGCGTGAATATTGATAATTGTTATGTCTTGTCGGTGAATGGTTTCTGTTAACAGTATATAATGTCCTTCCTATCCCTTTTGATTAAATTAGTCTTGAGGTCGATTTTATTTGATAGGAGGATGGCCACCCCTGCTTGCTTACGAGGTCTGTGTGCATGGTATAAATTTTCCCAATCTTTCACCATCAGCTTGTGTATGTCTTTTCCATTCAGATGTGTCCCCTGGAGGCAACATATTGTTGGATTTGTTTTTTTTTTTAATTCAAGTTACAAGCCTATGTCACTTTATTGGAGAGTTTAAGCCATTAACGTTTAGAGTTACTATTGATATATGGTTTGTACTGCCACCCATGTTTGCCTATATCTTTTTTTTTAAATTAGATTGTTTCTCCATGATTAGCTTTTCCCCGCCCTCTGTCATTACTGAGGCACTTCCCACTGATGGTTTTCGTTGTTGATTTTCATTTCTTCCTTGTGTAGTGTTTTGCTCCAGATGCTTTCCAATGCTGGTTTTCTGGCTGCAAATTCTTTTAGCTTTTGTTTATCATGAAATATTTTTATTTCGTTGTCTTACATTAAGCTTAATTTTGCTGGATACATAATTCTTGGTTGGCATCCATTGTCTTTCAGTGTTTGAAGTACGTTGTTCCAGGATCTTCTCACTTCCAGCATCTGTGATAAAAAAATCCATTGTTAACCTTTTTGGTTTACCCCTGATTGTAATCTGCCTCCTTTCTCTGGTAGCTTTTAATATTTTCTCTTTGTTTTGTATATTGGATATCTTCATAACAATGTGTCTTGGCATGGGTCTACTGTGATTTTGTGTGCTCAGTGTCCTGTAAGCATCTACAATTTGTTTATCTGTTTCCATTTTTATTTCTGGAAAGTTTTCTCTAATTATTTCATTCAGCAGGTTACTCATTCCCTTGGTTTGAATCTCTGTACCTTCCTCTTTCCGGATGACTCATAAGTTTGTTTTTTTATGTTATCCCATATCTCTTGGATGTTTTCTCATAATTTTTTACAGCATTTCTTTCTTGGCTAGAGTTTTTTTCAAGATGATATATTTTGTCTTCATTATCTGACATTCTGTCTTCTACTTGCTCCACTCTGTTAATGATACTCTCAATTGAGTTTTTAATTTGGTTTATCATTTCCTTCATTTCTAGAATTATTGTTTGATTTTTCTAATAATCTCTATCTCCTGATAAAGATGCTTAATTTCTTATTTTATCTGTTTATGTAATTCATTTTCAATGCGTTCTTTCACTGTTTTTGTTGTCTCGTATCCTCTTTAAGGTTCCATTCCATCTGTCTAAGGTATTCCTTGAGTTCTTTATATGACCATTTTTCTGATGACTCTAGATGCTCTTGAATATTTAGGCTGTCCTTCATTGTTTGCACTTTTTTTCTTCCTTGCTTTTTTATGCTTCTCATGTTACTTCTTGTTCTGTTTGACTACTGAGTTACTGCTTACTCTTATAAATTTATTTGATGCTTGGAAGGAAAGATATTAGAAGGGAAGTGAAGAAGTCACTAAGGAGAATGAGAGTAGGCAGGTAGAATTCAAGGAAGGGGGTATAACAAAATTGAAAAGAAATGAAAAGACAAAAGAAAAAAAATAGAAAATAAAGAAAATTTTAAGTAATAATGATAATTTAAAAATGAAAATTAAAATTTAAAATAATAATAATAATAATAAAATAAAAAATTAAAAAAAATAAAAACATTAAAAAAGTTAAAGAACAACAACAAAAATGAAAATCAAAGAAAAAGAAAAGCATACAAATAAAATAATAATATTAATACATGCAGTCCTAGAGTTCAATTTACTTCTCTTCCAGTAGGTGGAGCTGTGTGCACTGGGCCAAGATTCTCCTCTCAATTAGCGGGAACCAATCACTGTGCAGCAGCTCTTCCTCCCAGACTGGGCGGGTCTCCAATCCTGAGTGCCTAGGGCCTTCTCTTGTGCTTCCTCAAGCCAGGCCCCGCTCACCTTTGACGCTCACCACAATACTGGTTACACGCCAGGCCTCTGCTCCTGGTAGCCCTGTTTTAATGAACACCTGGGCACATTCTCCCTGTTTGCCTCCCTCAGACCCTAAGTTTGTAGAGTTTTGGCCTGAGAACCCCCAGCGAATTTTCTTGTCCTCCGGGAGCCATGCCCCCGGTAGGTGGTGTAAGAGACCTCAATTGTCAGCACTGGTGGCAGTGGTAGCCGGGAATTCCACGCCGCGAGTCCCGAGCCAATCCTGATTCCCTAGGTCTGGCTATCGCGCTCCTGGGAGACCTAGGAGGGGCCATTACGGCAGAGCTAGGAAGGGCCCTTGAGGTTTCCCCATGGTTTTGAGAGAGATGGCAATGGGATTACACACTTGTCGCGTTGGTTTCAATGAAGTTATCTCCTCCGCCTGTAATGTCAGTTCTCTGCCATGGTCGTATCCCATTAAAATGGTGACCATTCGTTCCCTTTGCTGGGTGACCAATACAACAGGTGGGTCCTGACTATATCTCCCAAGCCCCATTTCAATCCTGTGGCCACTGCCTATGAAGGCTCAGTTGTCTTTTAACTCTGTCAATTCAGAAAGACCGACCAGTTATTTCAGCCGGAATGTTAGTGCTGAGTCACAAAAACCAGACGAATCTAAGCTTGAATGCAGCCAATCCGGGCTCTGTGTGTGTTCTGAGGGGCCCAGACTGTTCGCCCCAGATTCACAACAGGTCAACATTGCCTAGTGATTCTGAGCAAACAGCATTTAGACAGTTTATGACTCCCTATGCCCGTGCAGCTGAAGAGATCATAGACTTGATTTCTCCATGCCTGCCTTCATAATGGATCTCCTGTATTGCTACTTTTTAATATCTGTGCATGTGCGTGTGTGTGTGTGTGTGTGTGTGTGTGTGTATATATATATATATATATATATATATATATATACACTCTCCAGATTTTTCAAAATATAAAATATGAAATATATGTGTCTTATTATACACTCCCTAAATTCATTCATATTCATATCTGTGGATTTATAATCAACTTTCCACAATATTATTCTCAGAAATAATCATCCACCTGCAATACATATTGTTTCCTAGTACTGAAAACTAAATTCAGTGAATGGTGCATACAAACCCTAATATTTCTACAGTTACTTAGCCAGTTTAAAATGAATGCAAGTAGATTCCTAGGGGACATGATGTGTATTTTGACTTTCATTTTTATTCAACACTTGTACGTTACTATGTCTTCAGTTTATGCACATCATAGGATATATATTTCAGTCACAAATTAGAAAATTTATAGGAATTTGTTTCACGATCAATCACTTCCTGATTCAGAACACATGCATTCCTCCATGTTTCTTGACTAGTCTTTTCATGAGACTTCTTTCCAAACACATTATTTTTGTTTAACATCATCACTTATAAAGCAAAACTCAAACACCATTCATCATAAACCATAATCCTAATATTACCATTAGATATATAACTGGTTGGAATGAATGATTGTATATCAATATAAGATTTCTTATATATTTTCACATATCAATTCAATCCATTATTTAAAGTGGAATCAGTTATGTTATTTATTCATAGTATGGTCTATTCATGCATTATCTCTATATTCATAGAAACAGGTTACACCTCTTTGTGCCCCTAATATTAATGTATATATCTTCAAATTATTGCTCCCAGAAATGGTGAAAGAAATACTCATGTCACCTAATCTACATATACATTTTATCACAGTAATATTCTGAACAAAAAAAAAAATAAAATGTCACACTTATGATTGTACCAAAGCCTAAAAGGAAAGTGAATGTTGATAACTAATAGCATCCATGTCCAGGTTGCCTAATGCTCTCAAATGTCATTCCCATTTGTGACGACATATTTGTTTTTTCCTATGATTATATATTCAAACTCAAGCCTGTTGAAAATGTCTAATCCTATCACTCACTTTATACATTGCCTGATTTCGTAATGTCTCTATTGACACCTGCTTTCCTACATATTTTCCCCAGTTCATCATTTTGGCTGACTCTTCACATGTGCTTATATTTTCATTCACTCTCTAAACGAAACCCTATTGCTAAAGAAGCTTTTTATTCCAAATCATATACTCACTCTTCTTCCTAAACCCACTGACTATCTTCCTAATCCTACCGACTATCCCTTTTTGACTGGATGTTCTCTTCTACATTCAATCATCCAAGGTACTAGGTCCTATGCCATTGTATTTCGATTTAACTGAGACAATTGTACAGAACATAATTCAACACTAAGTATCCAAACCAAGGGCCCAATGCCCTTCTGGGCTTCAAGTCTTTCTTAGATTCCCGTTTTCATACATATATTTCACCTATATATTCTTATAAATATCGCAGGTTCCCAATCCCATTATTCATCCTGCAGAATGATTCCTAACCCAAATCGAAAATATTATTAACCCTAACCATACACTAACTTTGCAGGAGAGCAGGAACTGTGTGGGTATTAAACTACAGGAATCCAGGGGATCTTCACCTGCTGAGAAACTCAAATGTTCATGCAGAAATGATCCCTGGTGAAGATGAAGGCAGCTATGAAGTACCTCAGAAAGCAAAAGTCATCTTCCATGGCAATCATTCTGGTAAGGATGAAGGGTTGTGTCTGAATCAGTCTCTCTCTTCTTAATGTATAGAACATGGACCAAACCAGTCCTGTGTGGAAGCTGTTCCCGGGTGCTTATGGTTGATACAGCATTCTAACTAGAGAAAGTGTCCCATGAAAATCGGGGCAGCCTCCACCTCATAGTACTTTTGGAAGCAACTGTTAGGACAAAGTGGTTGCCAAGGCAGTGACATCATTCAGATCCTGAAGGAAGTGATCTCACCTCACTTCCTTGGTGAGGGAACTCTCTGAACTTGGGATCCAGGAAGCCAGGCACCCAGAGACAGTCCCTGTTCTAGTCCCAGTGGTCTCACATGTTTGGAATTACCAAGGACAGAGTCAGTCTTTCTTGGTACCTACAGATGTGAGGATGGCCAAATGCCAGGAAACCTGTGAAGAGGGGCTTTACCTGAGAAAGCAGGTAGTGTCACACCGCTGACTCTTGAGAACTTCACAGAGTTGGCCAAGCAGACATGATCTGAGACAGAAGAGGTCATTTCCGGGGAACATAGTATGGCCCACCAGTCAGAGGACACTCCGGGGTGTCACAGACCTACTAGGGGGAAGGAGGTGCCTTTGTGGGTGTGGGTGTGAGTTTGTGGTTTATTTGGTAAGGAGTGGAATATTTCTATTAAGTCCTTTGACAAGGCGAGGGTTTCTATGTGTGTGTATCCCACTGAGTCCATTGTTGTAGACATTAGAAAAGACAATGCATCAATGGATGTGTCCTGTCTAGTAGAAAGCTTCCCAGCATTAGTCCTGCCCAATTCATGAGTGGACTCTGGCTTGCCTTATGGATGGGCAACACCTAGAAGCTTCCTAATTTCCAGTTTTCTCTCTCAATTCTGCCCACTCTCCAGAATAGTATCATGGTTTTGTGTCCAAGATTTGTACCACCTCCAAGATCTGTGACATGGCTATGTAATGGATAGCTGAAGGAAATGGCTAGCATCTCAGAAATCTCAGATATCTGTTGACCAGGAAAGTCTCAGTGGAGAAACCCTGCTTTGGTCCTTTTGCTTACCTATTGTTCTGTTGAATGTCAGGAAGTTTTTTGCCTCAAGCCACCACTTTGTGAAGCCTGAAAAAAAGAGTTTTCAAATGGAAATGAATGGGCATCACCTGTGGCTCTTTGCTTAATTGCTTAGGATTGGGATATGTCTGAATCAGCCTGTTGGCCCTGTGTGAGGCTGTGGCTTAGATTCTCAGCACCTGATGGATATAAAGATAGATCCCATGTGTGCATCCAAAACCAAAATGGCAAAAAGATCATATATTTTTGATGAACTCTCTTGCCTTCCTCTCGTAGGTTCCTGATATCCATCAAGTGAGAATAGGGATCCTTTGGGTCAAATGTGTTCTTCAAAGCCCTGCAGAGGCTAGGCCATAGGGGCTTGATTTTCATGACTCCAATTCACTTAAAGAATCTAAACCCCAAAGCTAGAAGGCCTCAAGTTGGAGAAGCCAAGCAATATTAAAGGCAGGCCTATTTGATCACTCCTGGTTCACAGGAAGAGAGTCCATGCTACCCTGACTTTAGGCAAATGAGGGGCAGGGAGCTTATTTTGGACACTGTCGTGGGCTGCGTCACTAATGGAAACCTCCAGCCAGAGGATATGATGAGTGTCTATATGGAAGAAGATGAGGGCCATGTGAGAGTGTTTTGGTTTTAATTGTGGACATGTGTCTGGCGGTTGGAAGAGATCACTGGGTCAAACTAGGCTTGCACTCTGGTGTGATGCCCCTTAGAGACTGAGTTCTTTACTGATCTCAGAGAATTATTGCCAGGAATTGTGTTGGAATTTTAAATGGCCATGCATGAGAGTTGCCTTTGGAAAGTGACATCTAAGCCCAAGTTGACTTTCCACAGAGGACAGGGAATCTCAGCCAGGATATCACATGATATTATTCTTAAAGACTTGGCAGCCATATTTGAGAGTCAAAACACACATGGACCATACATTGTAGACCTCAATGGGCCTGGCTTAATCTGACTTTTGGGCACTTTTGGAAGCCTTGCCTGTAAGAATTCTCCAGAGTTTTCATTGAAATGAGCTTCCTCACCATTTAATGGTTTCTGAGTGAATTGAAATCCACAGTGCCTCCAACTTCATCCTTGAAAATTGGCTAGATCAATAACATGAAATTTTTGAAATTCCCATGAACGGGTAGCACTGGAAAACATTTGGATGTCCTGTTGCTGATCATGAGTATACAGGACAGTGCCCTGATTGACTGGGTTTTCTGAAAATGGTGTAGAACAGAGATTCCAGTAAGTTGGATCATGCTGAGTAGTTGTACTAGAGCAGTGGTTGGCAGGTGTGTGATAAAACATCTGTGGTGGGGGCATGTGGATCTGCCATTGGCTTCCAAATGGATTGTGACTGACATTTTGCAGTCAGTAGAACCTTATATGTAAAAGCATATTGTTATATGGAGAGGTTTCAGGGCAATGTTCAGAATCAGGTTGCTATGGTCAATGGGGCAAGCTATGTGGGATAGAAGCCTGGTTGGTGCATTCTCCTGCAGAACCCGACCCATCACACTTGACAGAACTCACTTCAGCACTGTGTCCCAGTAGAACCCTTGTATTTAATGAAGCAAATACCAAACTCCCAGTGCAGCAGCAAGAAACACCACGAAAGTGGAGAATGACCAAATGAATTTACAGTCCACACGGGGAGACACCAGTGGCCACAGTGTACCTACAAATAGAAAATTCAGCACTGCTGCCTCATGTTCATTGGAAAATAAGAAACCATGTCCTCCAGGTCACATAGATGCAGAACCAGATTTGATGGTCTCACTACATATGAAGCTAATGCTTCTGACAACAGCATATATTTCATTGCCCAACCTCAGAGGCAGTTTCTTCAGATGTTAAGCTGGCAAAAATTCATGTTTTTGGAGTGATTACCCTGTCCCTTTTGGAAACTCCTCTACCACTTCCAAATTTGTGAACTTCTGAGCATTTTCCATTCCACATATGTATTCACAGATTTTCTAAATCTTCTCCTCTAATTGTGTCTTATGTAGGGCGAAGGTAATGTCAAGGCATTGTTCTGAATGAGAGTGGGAAGATATTTGTGTAGCACATATTTGCATACACATTGGATACATTTTCCAATTTTCCATTTGAAATACTGAATCCCTGACACTAACACATACCCTACTAGACTTTGACTTCTTATCCTAATTTGATGGAGAATAATAACCCAAACAGAATACAAATACAAGAGGTTCACAGGAGGCATGGTGTATAATTGGACTTGCCTTTCATATGATAAATGGTAGGTGTTATAAATCTAGCGAATTTTAATTGAAATAGTTCTCCATGTGTTTTAAAAGTTAACAAATATGTGAATAACTGTCTCCCTTACTCTGTATCCTATTCATCACATGTATTTTTATAAGCACATATAGAATTCTACCTGGTATCAGTCGTACATTTGGTGAGGTGGCTGGCTTGACAGATACAACTTGTGAGAAGAGATCACTCCTACTTAATGCTGTTGGAACTGAAAATTCAACATATGTGTGAGCTTCTTAGTTGAACAACATAAATCCATGTACATTAAAATTAATATTTTTGGATCTGTGGATCATATATATTTCATGGTGAATTTCAATTCACATACATAATGCTACTTTTTAATGTCTGTGTGTGTGTGTGTGTCTGTGTGTATATATATATATATATATATATATATATATATATATATATATATATTCACTCTCCAGATTTTTAAAAATATTTAGTATATTTTTTTATACCCTCCCTAAATTCATTCATATTCATGTATGTGGATTTATAATCAACTTTTCACAAGATTATTCTCAGAAATATTCCTCCACCTGAAATACATATTTTTTTCCTAGTACTGAAAACTAACTTTGGGGGATCACATGATGGCGGCGAATGGAGTGCATTACCCCCATGTACCGCGTCACTGTGCGGGAGAATGACGAGTTAGAACGGCTAAAACCTATCTTGTTAGGAATTTCCAGCAAATTTGGGGTGCTCCACAACCTAGTGGACATATATCCATCTCACGAGGATCAGCTACGGGGGCTCAAACGCAAGTGATTTGTCCGCACGGAGGGTCATGCTGCTTATTCAGCAAATTGCCCTGCAGCTAGAGTCTGTGGCGCGCACTGGGAAACGACGAGATAGCATCGCAAATATACAGTGGTGCGGATTCTATGGGCTCCTGCCATCTATGCAATTACTGTGCTCAGTGCTGAATTCTGGGATTGAGACGGGGATGGATGTGGTCCAATTCCGTTCTCCATACCAGTCAGACCACAGAGGAAGCCAGCGTCCACCATCGTGAAGAGCTGACGTCACCATCCCTGTTTTCGACTGATCGCAGCTCATTCAGCTATAGAACAGGTAATTTCAGGATGCCATTCACCTTTGTCTCGCAGACAAATTACTCAGGCTCAGTGCTAAAGAACCCGCAGAAACTGCGTCTTGGAGCCTGCTCCTATTAGAACATACACTGAGCCCAGACGGGCCAAATTTGGCCTCCCCGAACTGATCTTGCTCAGGGCTAAAGAACCCGTGGAAACTGCTTCCCGGTCCGGGTCTTGCTGAATAATGTGGAGGTAAATATCAACCGAGCCTTCATAGGCAGTGGCAACAGGATTGAGACGGGGCTTGTGAGGGCAAGTCAGGACTCACCCATTGCATTGGTCACCCAGCAAAGGGAACGAAATGCTGCCTTTTGCATGGGATACCAACATGGCAGAGATCTGATGTCATCAGAAAGCAGCGGAGGAGATAACTTCATTGATACCAGCGGTGACAGAAACAGTTAGTCTCCTGGTAAAGAAAGTGAGTCACAAACACCCGAGTCTCTCTCACTTTTTCATCAAGCCAGAGGGGCAGAGCAGAGCCGCTGCCCATGCTCGGAACAGGCCCAGCGACACACCTGCATGATAATCACTTCACCCCAGTTGGAATAGAGGAAGAGCAGAGCCGCCGCAGGTGCCCAGAACAGGCCCAGTGACCAGCAGGCGTGGTAGTAACGTCACCTCAATTGGAGTAGTTGCAGAGCAGAGCCTTCTCCCACGCCTAGTACAATCCAAGTGGCCCACCGGCATGGTAGTCACGTCATCCCAATAGGAGTAGGGGCAGAGCAGAATCTTTGCACGTGCCCGGAACAGGCCCAGCAACCTACTGGCTTGGTAGTCACGACACCCCAATTGGAGTAGCGGCAGAGCAGAGCCACCACCCGCGCCCTCAAGGTAGACAAATTTGCACCTGACCAGCAGAAGAGGCCCAGCGGCCTGCCAGCATGGCAGACACTTCACCCATTTGGAGTAGGGGCAGAGCAGATCCATCGCCCATGCCCTCAAGGTAGGCAGACCTGTGACCGACCACAGAACAGGACCACCAACCCGCCGGCGTGGTAGTCACGTCACCCCAATTGGAGTAGGGGCAGAGCAGAGCCGCAGCCCGCGCCTCCAAGGTAGGCAGACCTGCGACCGATCGGCAGAACACCCCAGGGGTCCACGGGTGTGGTAGACACGTAACACCAATTGGAGGAGGGGCAGAGCAGAGCCGCCTCCCACGCCTGCATGGTAGGCAGACCTGCGACCGATCAGGAGAACAGGCCCAGCGGCCCATCAGCGTGGTAGATAGATAACCCCAATTGGAGGAGCAGCACAGCCACCCCCCGCCCCTGCAAGGAAGATTTTTCAAATATACAAGAGCAATATAAATATATAGGGGGAAAATTTCAAAATCACAACAGTTTCACCAAGCAGAAAGAAACGCGAGCCGTATGAAAAGACAAAGAAAAAAGGACCACAAGCAATGCAGGTCAACACAAATTTAAAAGAGTTAATAGCTGCAGCAGATGGAATGTCAGATAAAGAACTCAGGATATACATGCTTCAGATGATCTGGAGTCTCCAGGAAGACATTAGACAGCAAAATCAGACAATGAAAGATCACTTCGACAATGAATTACACAAACAAATCCAAGAAGCAAAAGATCAATTATACAGGGAGATAGAAGTTGTAAAAAATAACAAACAGAAATCCTAGAAATGCAGGAAGCAATAAACCAACTTAAAAACTCAATTGAGAATACTACCATCAGAGTAGAACACTTAGAAGATAGAACATCAGACAATGAAGACAAAGTATTTCAACTTGAAAAGAACATAGACAGCTCAGCAAGACTGTTAAGAAACCATGAACAGAACATCCGAGAAATATGGGATAACATAAAGAGACCAAACTTTTGAGTCATTGGGATACAGGAAGGTATAGAGGTCCAAACCAAAAGAATGAGCAATGTAATCAATGAAATAATATGAGAAAACTTCCCAGACTTGAAGAATGAGACAGACTCCCAAGTCCTAGAAGCCAACAGGATGCCGAATGTGCAAAATCATAAGAGATCCACACCTAGACACATTATAATGAAGATACCCAACATACAGAATAAAGAGAGAATTTTAAAAGCTACAAGAGAAAGGAAGCAGATTACATTTAGGGGTAAACCAATCAGGATAACAGCTGATATTTCAACACAGACTCTGAAAGCTAGAAGATCCTTGAAATATATGTTTTTGTCAGGAGCTTTAGCTTCATTTCTAGTGAAAGCATCAAAGTTGTGTCTGCATCTATGTAACCTGGAGGACATGGTTTCTTATTTTCCAAAAGACATAAGGCGGCAGTGCTGAATTCACTCTTTGTAGGTAAACTGTGACCACTTAAGGCTAAGTGTCTCCTGTGTGGACTGTGAAGCCATTTGATCATCCTCCACTTTTCATGGTGTTTCTTGCTGCTGCACTGGGAGTTTGGTATTTGTTTCACTAAATAAAACGAGTTCAACTGAGACCCAGTGCTGAAGGGAGTTCTGTCATGTGTGGTGGGTCAGAGTCTGCAGGAGAATTCACCAACAAGGATTCTATCCCACATAGATTGCCCCCTTGACAATAGCAACCTGATTCTGAACATTGCCCTGAAAATCTGCATATAAAAAGATGCCTTTACATGGAGAGGTTTCAGACATAATTTTCTGCTGGATCCACCATGTCAGTCTCAAGCCCTTTCGAAGCATTGGCAGATCCACATGGCCCCACAAGAGATGTTTTATCACACACCTGCACACCACCGCTCTAGGCCCACTATTCAGTAGGCTACAAGTTACTGGCATTTCTATTCTACATCATTTTCATGAAACCCAGACAATCAAGGCACTGTCTGGTACACTCATGATGAGCAAAAGGACATGAAAGGTTCTCCAGTGCCACCTGGTCATTGGAATGGCAAAAATTTCATGGTATTTATGTAGCCACTTTTCAATGATGAAGTTGGAAGCACTGTGGGTTTCAATTCATTCAGGAACCATTAAATGGTGAGGAAGCTCATTTCAATAAAAGCTCTGGAGAACTCTCACAGGCAATTTTTCCCAAGGAGTTGGCTAGATCTCAGTTTACAAGGGTGAATCTCATTAGTGGCCTATTTCACTGCCACACAAATGACCACAATTGAAACCAAAACACTCCCACATGACCCTCATCTTCTGCCATAGAGAAACTCATCATAACCTCTTGCTGCAGGTTTCCATGAGGGGTGCAGCCCAATACAGTGTCCAAAATAAGCTCACTTACCCCTCAATTGCCTAAAGTCAGGTTGGCCTGGACACCCTTCCTGTGAACCAGGAGTGATCAAAGAGGCCTGCCCTTAATACTGCTCTGCTTCTCCATTTTGACTCTTACTGATTGTTGAGTATAAATTTCTTTGTGTGAATTGGAGTCATGAGAAAATCCAAGCACCTATGCATTATCCTCTGCAGGGCTTTGAAGAACTCATTTGACCCAAATGATATCTATTCTCACTTGATAGAGGTCAGGACTTACAGAGGAAGGCAAGAGACTTCATCCACATTGACTGCTCTTTTGGCCATTTTGGTTTTGGATTCACAGATGGGATCTTTCTGTAGATCCATCAGGTGCTGAGAATCTAAGCCCCAGCCTCACATAGGGACAAGGGGCTGATTCAGACACATCCCTTTTTAAGCAATTAAGCAAACAGCCACAGGTGATGCCCATTCATTTTCATTTGAAAACTGTTTTCTTCAGGATTTACAAAGGGGTTGCCTGAGGCAAAGAAATTCCTGACATTCTGGGCAACAGAACAATAGGTTAGCAAAAGGCCCAAAGCAGGGTTTCTCCACTGAGACTTTACTGGTCACACTGATATCTGAGTTTTCTGAGATGCTCCCATTGCCTTCAGCTATCCAGTACATGGCCATGTAACAAATCTTGGAGGCGGTACATATCTTGGACACCAAATCATGAGACTATTCTGGAGAGTGGCCAGAATTCAGGAAGAAAACTGGAGCTTAGGAAGATAGTAGGTGTTGTCCATTCATAAGGCAAGCTGCAGTCCATTCATCAATTGCACAGGATGAATGCTGGGAAGCTTTCTACTAGACAGGACACTTCCATTGATGCATTCTCTTTTCAAATGTCAACAACCACGGACACTGTGGGATACACTTTTAGAAACCCTCGCCGTGTCAAACGACCTTCTAGAAACAATCCACTCAAAAACAAACAATCCACTATTCCTACCTATTTTCAGAACATGTGACAAAACCACAAACTCACACCCACACCCACAAAGCACCTCCTTCCCAGAAGTAGGTCTTTGATTATCCGGAGTTTCCTCTGACTGGTGGGCCATACTATGTTCCCCCGAAATGGCCTGTACTTTCTCAGATCCGGTGTCTTTGCCAGAACAACTACCTGCTTTCTCAGGAAACAGCCAACTTCATAGCTTTCCTGGCATTTGGCCATCCTCACATCAGTTGGTACCAATAAAGACTGACTCTGTCTTTGGTAAATACAATCAAGTGTGCCAACTGTGACTGGGACTGGCTCTGGGGGCCTAGCTTCCTGGTTCCAAAGTTCAGAGAGTTCCATTACAAAGGAAGTGAGGGGAGGTCACTTTTTTCAGGAACTGAATGAGGTCACTGCCTTGGCAACCACTTTGCTCTAACAGTTGCTTGCAAGGGTCCCATGAGATGGATGCTGCCCCAATTACTGTGACATTTTCACAAGTTATAATGGTATATCAAACATAGCCACCCAGGAACAGCTCTCCACACAGGCTTGGTTTGGTCCATCTTCTCTACATTAAGAAGAGAGAGGCTGATTCAGACACAACCCTTCATCCTGACCATGCTGTTTGCCATGGAAGATGACCTTTGCTCTCTCAGGTTCTTCATACCTGCCTACATGTTTTCCAGGGATAATTTCTGCATGGACCATTGAGGTTCTAAGTATGTGGAAGATCCCCTCCATCCCTGCATTGTAAGACCAACTCTGTTCCAGCTCTTCTGTAATGTTAGATTGAGGGAACAGTGTATGGTTAGGCTTAATAACCAGTTCGATTTGGGTTAGGAATCATTCTACGGGATGTATAATGGTATTGGGTAACTGCGATACTTACAAGAATATATAGGTGAAATATAAGTATGAAAACAGAAATCCAGGTAAGATTTGAAGTCCAGAAAGTCATTGGGTCCTTGATTGGATTACTTAGCTTGAATTACGTTCTGCACAGATATGTCAGATAAATTGATATACAATGGCATAGGAACTTGTACCTTGGATGATTGATTGTAGAAGAGAACATCCCCTCAAACAGAGATAGTCAGTAGGATCAGGAAGATAGTCGGTAAGTTTCAGAAGAACAATGAGTATAGGATTTGGACCAAAAGTTATTTAGCAATAGGGTTTCGGTTAGAGAGTGAATTTCAATAACAGCACATGTGGAGGGTCTCCAACAATGATGAAGTGGGGAAAATATGTAGGAATGCAGATATCAATAGAGACATTAGGAAATCAGGCAAAGTATAAAGTGAGTGATAGGATTAGATATTTTCAACAGGGTTGAGGTTGAGCATATAATCATAGAAAGAAACAAATATGCAGTCACCAATAGGATTGACATATGAGAGCATAAGGCACCCTGGACATGGATGATTTTAGTAATCCATGTTCACTTTCTATTTAGGATTTGGTAGAATCATAAGTGTGACCTTTGAATTTTGTGTCCAGAATATTACTGTGATGAAATGTATATGTAGATCAGGTGACATGAGTATTTCTTCCACTATTTCTGGAAGCAATATTTTGAAGACGTATAAATTTGTATTGGGGCTACAAAAAGGTGCACCCTGTGTCTATGAATACAGAGGAAATGCATGAATAGACCATACTGTGAATAAATAATAAAACTGGTTTCAACTTGAAATAATAGATTGAAATAAATGTGAAAATATATAAGAAATCTTATATTAATATACAATCATTCATTCCAACCCATTATACATTTAATGGAAATATGAGGATTTTGGTTTATCATGAAAAGTGTGTGAGTTTTGCTTCAAATTGATTATGGAAATCGAAAATAATTTGTTTGGAAAGAAGTCTCATGAAAAGACCAGTCAAGAAACCTGGAGGAATACATGTGTTCTGAAGCAGGAAGCGATTGAAAGTGAAACAAATGCCTATAAAATTGCGAAATTGTTGATGAAATATATGTCCTATTGTGGTAAGCCATTGTTGTAGATTGTGGCCGCCATTAGAAGATGGCGCCGGCTTCCAATGTGGCCTGTGATAAACAAATTCTTTTGTGGAGAGTTGGCATGCTATCCCTTGCCACCCTATAAGAAAGATCCACGCAGCGGCTTAAGATTGGTACGTGGGAGACTTTATTAGGCTGTGCTTGGGCGCTCACCAGTAGAGAGGGGGGTCACAAAAAGATACTTTAATCAAGGCCTGAATAAACTGCTGAAAGAAGATTCCTGAGTTGTGTCTTCCTTGCGGGCAAGGGATCGCGACAAGTGGTGCTGAAAACCCGGGAACCAGAACTTTCAGCAGTCAGGGGTGGTGAACCAGTTAGTCCCAGGTAAGTAGGACCCGCGGTCAAAGCGGAGATCAGTCCTAGATAAGTGGGACCCGCTATCAAAGCGGAGATCAGTCCCAGATAATTGGGACCCGCTATCAAAGCGGAGATTAGTCCTAGGTAATTGGGACCCGCTATCAAAGCGGAGATTAGTCCTAGGTAATTGGGACCCGCTATCAAAGCGGAGATTAGTCCTAGGTAATTGGGACCCGCTATCAAAGCGGAAGCTCCTCTGTAAAGCCAGAGAGAGCATTACATCTTATTGCAGCTGCACTGTGTACTTTCGCTCTTACTTTCACTTTTGTTTTTTGTGTGTCTTTTGTTGTGTCATGGGTGCCGTATCTTCAAGTCCGCTTCTCCTGGCCCTAGATAACCTGTTACGTTCCAAGGGCCTAGAAGTGAAACGTAGTACTTTACACAGATTTTTACAGAAGACAGATATTGTTGCACCGTGGTTCGCGTTCTCGGGTAGCCTCACTCTACCTAGCTGGGATAAGTTAGGCACAGATCTTGACTTTGCTTCTGAGCAGGGCATATTAGATGGTGGGGTGATACCCCTTTGGAAGATGATCCGTAGTTGCCTCGCAGATGGCAGATGTCAGGAAGCACTTACTAAAGGACAAGAAGTTTTAGAGCAATTGCATGAAGAAAGATCAGAAATGGCAGGCAGTGAGGTATTTCAGGAGGGTGGGAGTGTGCGGAGCGAGAAACAGGGGAGGAAACAATTATCTCCGGCAGGCAGTGACGTATTTCAGGAGGATGGCAGTGTGCGGAGCGAGAAACAGGGGAGGAGGCAATTGTCTCTGGCACGGAGTGAAATATTTCAGGAGGAAGGGAATGTGCAGAGCGAGAAACGGGGGAGGAAACGCTTGTATCCAGATCTCAGTACACTGCGCACACTCCCATGCAAAAGTGGGTCAGAAGAGGAGGACGATGAGGAGGAGGAGCTCGGGAGACTGTCTTGGCAGCTAGGAAGTCTAACTATGGGAGAAGGGAACAAAAATAAACAGGAGCTCAGAAGAAAAAAAAAAATGATCCTCCGGACCCACCGCCGTACGGTGGGGGTGTTTCGAGGAGAGCTTTCCATGCCCAAACACGGGGGCTGTTAACATTTTTACTGATGGTTCCAAGTCTGGAATGGGAGCCTACATAATTACTGACTCTCCCCCTATCCAGCATCAATTTGCTCCTGGAAATCCACAATGGGTAGAACTACAAATTGTTATTGAAGTTTTTAAACAGTGTTCTTTTACTTTTAATCTTATTTCGGACTCCAGCTATGTGGTACAAGCACTAAAAGTCCTGGAGGCCGTGGGAACTATTTGTGATGCCCACAATGTGTCTGTTTACTTTACTCAGCTTCAACAGCTTATCTCTAACCGCACTGCTTCTTTTTATCCAATGCATATCAGGGATCACACCTCTCTTCCTGGTCCGTTATCCCAAGGTAATGCCTGTGCGGACATAGCCACTAGAGGTCAATTGATATGCTTGGCTTCCTCCTTAGAGGGGGCTAAGTTGTTTCACCAAAACTTCCATGTTAATGCATTAACGCTGCGCAGGCGTTTTTCCATTTCAAGAGCGGATGCTCGGCAGATATTATTGCAATGTCCCCATTGTGTCACCTTTCTTCATCCCCCTAATTATGGAGTAAACCCACGGGGATTAAAGCCATTGATTGTTTGGCAAATGGATGTGACACATATACCTGACTTTGGTAACCTTAAGTATGTGCATGTTTCCGTTGATACGTGCTCTGGAATTATCCATGCTTCTGCTTTATCGGGAGAAAAGGCACGTAATGTCATTACTCACTGTTTAGAGGCATGGGCAGCATGGGGTGCACCTGCATCCCTTAAGACTGATAATGGAACTGCTTATACTGGCAGACAATTTACAGCTTTTTGTTCTACTATGGAAGTGCAACTTACTCATGGTTTGCCTTATAATCCTCAAGGACAAGGCATTGTTGAGCGTGCTCATCGCACCTTAAAGGAAACTTTACAAAAACAAAAAGGGGGAATAGGAGCTGAACACACTTCTAAAGAAAGCCTGTCCTTAGCTCTATTTACCATTAATTTTTCGTATTTGGATATTCATGGTCGCTCTGCGGCCGATAGACATGTGTCCCCTCAGCCCTCTGTGATTGGCTATGTTAAGTGGAAGGATGTTCTTACGGGCCAATGGAACGGCCCTGACCCCGTGCTGACATGGGCACGAGGATCTGTATGTGTTTTTCCCCAGGATCGTACGGAACCGTTGTGGGTCCCTGAACGCTTGACAAGAAGAGTCTCGACATCAACTGACCAGCAACAAGAGATACCACAACAATCCTGTGATGAAGATCTTCATTCTGCTAAGTGCTCTGGCTCTGGTGCTGGTGCCGATGGCACAGGCGACACCAATGCGGTGGTGGGCAGTGGCACGGGCCTGGCCAATGCCGATGCCGGTTCATGGTAATTCTAGTGTCCTCCCCACTCTTTTTTCAACCTCATGTGAGATGTCTGCTCCCTGTGCCTCTCCTAGAGGGGACATGGAGAGAATTTTTAATCAATCTCAAGTTAATCTCACAGGAGTTTTTGTTTCAGCCTTAGAAACGCTAATTGCATTAGCCTTAAGACCAAAAATTTGACTAACTGGGAGGACCCATTGTGGTCCAATCAGGTCTCAGGAAGCATTATCAGTGCTGTATTGAGCAAGGTAGCTTCGGGGAGGCAATCAGGCTCAGAGACCCCCGCAAACAGCAGCTCTGCTCTTAACATAACTACCTTGGCTATTATCTCCGAGGTACTAATCCCAGTGCCTCCTTTTTCTAGTAGTATTTATAATGCCACTCATTTCAAGGCCTCTCCTTACTGTTCCCCTAATCTTGGTTTCCCCCCAACATTTACGCCGTGTCAGGATCATTCTTGGGAGAAACATCAAGTTGCTAAAGGTTTCTCCCTTTCCCCCTCTCTTAATAGGTATGTTTATAACTTTAACAATAGTGCCAGCTCCTCTACAGGAGTAGGTTGGTCCTGGTTTCAATGGCTGATTTCCAATGAAAAGGGGGCTTCAGCCGATATTTCTGCACTGGCTCAGTTGCTAGGAGCCAAAAGTTGGCTGGCTAATATTTCTGGTACTGTTAGGGAAAGTGAACAAGGTAATAGACTTACACCTGTTTCATTCAACTCTCTGTTGTATAATGCCACATTGCCTCCTGCAATGGTCTGTGTCCAATCCCCCTTCTTATTCCTTTTGGCTGAGGCCACCTCGTCGGGGATGCTGGATTGTTCTCATACTACCTGTCTCTTATCTGAGTGTTGGAATGGTTCCTGGACTGTAGCAGTGATTATGAAAATTTCAACTTTTGTCCCAATCCCGGTCACTGCAGATCCTGATAAATTCCCTATTGTTGAGCTACTTAGAGTCCGCAGAGATTTTGGAATCACAGCGGCTATAGTGACAGCCGTGGCGGTATCTGCTGCTGCAGCGGTTACGGCTGGAGTGGCTATGGCCAATCAAGTACAAACTGCTGCCACCATTAATCACCATTAATCAAGTTGTCCAACAAACTTCCACCATACTTGAATCCCAAAATACAATTAATCAACATATTTTGTCAGGGATTTTAGCTGCCAACCAAAGAATAGACTTATAATTTTGTTAAACTAGGAAGTTCACCCATAGGTTGAATATTCAGTTCCAAAAGCGTTTAGGAGGAGTGATCTCTTCTCACAATTTGTATTTGGTGAAGAAGCCACCTCACAAAAATGTAGGTGTGATACCAGGTAGCTTTCGGTATGTGCATATAAAAATACATATGTTGAATAGGCTACAGAGAAAGGGAGACAGTAATACACATATTTTGAACTTTAAAAACACATGGAGAACTATTTAATTAAAAATTGACTAGATTAATAACACATAAACTTTATCATGCAAAAGGCAAGTCCAAATATACATCATGCCTCCTTTGAACTGCTTGTATTTATATTCTGTTTGTGTTATTTTTCTCCATGATATTAGGATTAGTAGTCAGAGTGTAGTAGGGTATGGGATAGTGTCAGGGATTCTGTATTTTGAATGGAAAATTGGAAATTGTATCCAATGTGTGTGCAAATATGTGCAACCCAAAACTTCCCACTCTGATCCAGAACAATGCCTTGACATTACCTTCGCTCCAAGTAAGACACAATTAGAGGAGAAGAGTTAGAAAATTTGTGAATACATGTCTGGAATGGAAAATGCTCAGGAGTTCACAAACTTCGAGATGGTAGAGGAGTTTCCAAAAGCAAGGGATATGGTAAACACAACACCAACATGGAGCTCTTCTGGCCTAAAGACTGTTTGAGAAACTGCATGTGAGATTGGGCACTTGAAATATGAGGTGTTGTCAGAAGTTTTAGCTTTATTTTTAGTGAGACCATCAAAGATGGGTCTGCATCTATGTGACCTGGACGACATGTTTTCTTATTTTCCAATGAACATGAGGCAGCAGTGCTGAATTCTCTCTTTGTAGGTAAACTGTGGCCACTGGGGGCTTAGTGTCTCCCCGTGTCGCTGTGAAGCCATTTGGTCATCCTCCACTTTTCGTGGTGTTTCTTGCTGCTGCACAGTGAGTTTGATATTTGCTTCACAAAAAAAACAAGGAGTTCAACTGGGACACAGTGCTGCAGGGAGTTCTGTCACTTGTGGTGGGTTAGAGTCTGCAGGAGAATGCAACATCCAGGCTTCTATCACTCATTGCTTGCTACAATGCCCCCTTTTCCATTGCAACCTAATTCTGAACATTGCCCTGAAACCTCTCTATATAACAAAGTGCCTTTACATAAATGGGTCTGCTGGCTGCTGCAAGTCAATCACATGCTATTTGGAAGCCAATGGCAGATCCACATGGCCCCACCACAGATGTTTTGTCACACACCTGCCCACACCTGGTCAAGGCGCACTACTCAGAAGGTTCCAACTTACTGGCATCTCTGTTCTATGCCATTTTCATGAAACCCAGTAAATCAAGGCCCAGTCTGGTACACTTATGATGAGCATCAGGAGATCTAACTGTTCTCCAGTGCCACCTGGTCATGGGAATTTTAAAAATTTTATGGTATTTATCTAGCCATTTTTCAAAGATGAATTTGGAGCCACAGTGGGTTTCAATTCATTCATGAACCATTAAATGTTGTGGAAGCTCATTTCAATGAAAGATCTAGAGAACTCTCACAGGCAAGGCTTCCCAAAGAGTGGCCTAAAGGTCACATGAGGCCAGGCCCATTGAGGTCTACAATGTTAGGTTCATGGGTGTTTTGACTCTCAAATATGCCTGCCAAGTCTTTCAGAATAAAATCAGGTTATATGCTGGCTGACATTCTCAATGCTTTGTGGAAAGCCACCCTGGGCCTAGATCTCAGTTTCCAAGGGCAACTCTAATGCGTGGCCTCCTAAAATCCCAACACAATTCATGTCAATACTTCTCTGAGGTCAGTTCCAGAACTCAGTCTCTAAGATGAATCAAACCCGAGTTAAAGCCCAGGTGGACCCAGTCTTCTCTTCCAACAGCCAAATAAATGACCACAATTAAATCCAAAACACTCCCACATTGCCCTCATCTTTTTCCATATAGACACTCATCATTACCTCTGGCTGGAGGTTTCCATGAGGGGTAAAGCACAAGACAGAGTCTGAAATAATCTCCCTTGCCCTCATTTGCCTAAAGTCAGTGTGACCTGGACACCCTTCCTGTAAATAAGGAGTGATTTAATAGGCCTGCCACTAATACTGCTCTGCTTCTCCAATTTGAGGCCTACTGACTGTCAGGTATAGATTCTTTATGTGATTTGGATTCATTAGAAAACCCAAGCACCTATGGGCTAGCCTCTGCAGGGCTTTGAAAAACTCGATTAATTCAAAGGATCCCCAAATTCACTTGTTGGAGGTCAGGAACCTAACAGAGAAAGGCAATAAACTTCATCTAAAATGACTGATTTTTTAGACATTTTGGTTTTGGATGCACACATCGGATCTTTCTTAAGATCCATTAGGTGCTGAATATCTAAGACACAGCCTCACACACGGCCAAGAGGCTGATTCACACACATATCTCTCAAAGCATTTTAGCAAACAGCTACAGGTCATGCCCATTCATTTCCATTTGAAAACTGTTTTCTTCAGGATTCACAAAGGGGTGGCCTGAGGCAAAGACCTTCCTGACATTCAGGGCAACAGAGGAATAGGGATGCAAAAGGCCCAAAGCAGGTTTTCTCCACTGAGACTTTCCTTGTCACACTGATATCTGAGTTTTCTGAGATGCTCCCTTTCCTTTCAGCTATAGAATACATGGCCATGTCACAGAGGTTGGAGGTGGTACATAACTTGGACAAAAAACCATGAGCCTACTCTGGAGAGTGGCCAGATTCAGAAAGAAAACAGGAACTTAGGAAGATAGTACGTGTTGCCCATTGATAAGGGAAGTCACAGTCCATTCATAAATTAGGCAGGATAAATGCTGGAATTCTTTCTACTAGACAGGACACATCCATAGATGAATTCTGTTTTCTAATGAATACAACAACGGACACAGAGAGTTACACAGACATAGAAACTCCCATTGTCAAAGGAATTACTAGACACAGTCCACTCCAAACCCAACAAACTACCTTTCCTACTTATTCTCAGAACATGAGAAAAACCACAAACTCACTCCCACACCCACAAAGACACCTCCTTCCCCCAAGTAATTCTGTGACTATCCTGAGTGTCGTTTGACTGGTAGGCCATACTATGTTCCCCCAAATGGACTGTCCTGTCTCAGATATGGTCTCCTTGGCCAAATCTGTGACGTTGTCAGGAGCCAGAAGTGGGCAAGTACCTTTTTCTCAAGAAAGGCCCCTCTACAAAGCTCTCCTGGCATTTGGCCATCCTCACATCAGTAGGTTCCAGGAAACACTGACTCTGTCCTTGGTAAATCAAAACAAGTGACCTCACTGGGACTTGGACTGGGACTGGGACTGGCTCTGGTTGCCTGGCTTCTGCATCACAAGTTCAGAGAGTTCCATCACCAAGGAAGAGAGGTGAGATCACTTACTTCAGGTAGTGAATGAGGACACTGCCTTGGCAATCACTTTGTCCTAACAGTTGCTTCCAAGGGTCTCATGAGATAGAGGCTGCCCCTACTTCCTGTGACACTTTCACAAGTTAGAATGGTGAATCAACCATAGGCACCCAGGAACAGCTCTTCACACAGGCCTGGTATGGTCCATTTTCTCTACATTGAGAACAGAGAGGCTCATTAAGATACAACCCTTCATCCTGACCAGGTTGTTTGCAATGGAAGATGAGTTTTGCTCTTTAAGGTCCTTCATAGCTGTTTATATCTTCTCCAGGAATCACATCTGCATGGACCTTTTAGGTTTTCAGCATATGGAAGATCCCCTACATTCCTGTATTGTAAGACCAACACTGTCCCTGGTCTTTTGTTAAGTGAGATTGTGGGAACAGTGTATGTTTAGGGTTTAATAACATGTTTGATTTGGGTTAGGAATCATTCTGCTAGATGAATAATGGTATTGGGAACCTGTGACATTTATTAAAACATAGAGATAAAATATAAGTATAAAAACAGAAATCTAGGTAAGATTTGAAGCTCAGAAGGACATTGAGCTGTTGATTGTGATACTTAGCTTTGAATTATGTTCCGCATATATGTCTCAGATAAATCGATAATCAATGGCATAGGACCTTGTACTTTGGATGATTGAATGGAAAAGAGAACTTCCACTCAAACAGGGAAACTCAGTAAGATTAGGAAGATAGTCAGTAGCTTTCAGAAGAAGAGTGAGTACAGGATTTGGACCAAAAATTCTTTATCAATAGGGTTTCGGTTAGAGAGTGAAAGTAAATATCATCACATGTGAAGAGTCACTCACATGGTGAACTGGGGAAAATATTTAGGAAAGCAGACATCAATAGAGACATTAGGAAATCAGGCAAAGTATAAAGTGAGTGATAGGATTAGACATTATTAACTGCATTTAGGTTGAATATATAATCTTAGGAAGAAACAAATACGTAGTCACCAATAGGATTGATATTTGAGACTATTAGGCAACCTGAACCTGGATGTTTTTAGTAATCCATGTTCAGTTTCCATTTAGGCTTTGGTACAATCATAAGTGTGACTTTTGCTTTTTGTGTCCAGAATATTACTGTGATACAATGTATATGTAGATAAGGTGACCTGAGTATTTCTTCCACCATTTCTGGGAGCAATATTTTGAAGAAGTATAAATTAGTATTCGGGGTACAAACAGGTGTACTCTTTGTCTTTGAATATGGAGAATATGCATGTATAGACCATACTGTGAATAAATAATATAACTGGTTCCAACTTTAAATAATGGATTGAATTGAAATGTAAAAATATACAGGAAATCTTATATTGATATACAACCATTCATTCCAACCCGTTTTACATCTAATGGTAATATGAGGATTATGGTTTATCATGAAGAGTGTGTGAGTTTTGCTTCAAATTGATTATGGAAATTGAAAATAATTTTTTGGAAAAAAGTCTCATAAAAAGACCAGTCAAGAAACCTGGAGAAATACATGTGTTCTGAAGCAGGAAGTGACTGAAAGTGAAACAAATGCCTATAAATTTGCGAACTTGTAGATGAAATATATATCCTATGATGTGCATTAACTGAAGGAGTAGTAATGTGCCAGTGTTGAGTAAAAATGAACGTCAAAATAAACATCATGTCCCATAGGAATCTTCTTGCATTGATGTTAAACTGAGTCAGTTAATTTAGAAATATTAGGATTTGAATGCACCATTCACTGAAGTTAGTTTTCAGACCTAAGAAACAAATATGTATTTCAGGTAGATGAATATTTCTGAGAATAATCTAGTGAAAATTTGATTATAACTCCACATACATGAACATGAATGAATTTTGGGACTGTACATAAGACACATCTATTTCATATTTTGAAATATATGGAGAGTGTGTGTATATATATATATATATATATATATATATATATATATATATACACACACACACACACACACACACACACACACACAACAGACATTAAAAAGTAGCAATACATATGCCAATTGAAATTCTTCATGAAATATATATCATCCACAGATCCAAAAATCTTCATTTTAGTGAGCGTGGATTTATGTGTAATATTGTTCAACTAGGAAGCTCACCAATAGCTTAAATTTTCAGTTCCAACAGCGTTTAGGAGGAGTGATCTCTTCTCATAATTTGTATCTTCCAAGTCAACAGCCTCACAAAAATGTACGTGTGATACCAGGTAGGATTCTATATGTGCATATAAAAATATATGTGCTGAATATACTACAGAGAAAGGGAGACAGGAATTCACATATTTGTCAACTTTAAAAACACATTGAGAGAGGGAGGGGCAGATCTGCCAATCGCTCCTTCAAGGTAGGCGGACCTGCGACCCACCGGCTGAACAGGACCAGTGGCCCGCCACAGTGGAAGACACATCGCCCTGGTTGGGGGAGGGGCAATGCCGCCGGGCCTGCAAGGTATGCAGACCTGTGACCCACAGCAGGACAGGCCCAGCAATCTGTGTAGGGGCAGAGACGCCCTCTGCGCCTGCAAGGTAGGTTGACCTGCGACCACCGACAGACCAGGCCTATGGCCCGCCAGCATGGTAGACACATCGTCCCGGTTGGGGGAGGGGCAGAGCAGCCACACGCGCCTGCAAGGTAGACAGACCTGCAAGGGACAGACAAAACAGACCCAGTGGCCCGCAGATGGTCAAAGCTGCCGCCCACGCCTGCAAAGTAGCCCGACATGCGACCCACTGGCAGAACAGGCCCAGTGCCTGCAGAGGGGCAGAGCTGCTGCTCGCACCTTCAAGGTAGGCGGACCAGCTACCGACTGACAGAACAGGCCCAGCAGCCTGCTGGTGTGGTAGGCACATTGTCCCAATTGTAGGAGGGGCAGAGCCACCACCCGTGCCTGCGAGAGAGACTTTGAAACTATACAAGCAATAAAAATATATAGGGGAAAATTTCAATAACACAACAGTTTCACCAAGCAGAAAGAAACATGAACAGAATGAAAAGACAAGGAAAGAAAGTACCATAAGCAATGCAGGTAAAGTCAACTTTAGAAGAGGTAATATCTGCAGCAGATGGAATGTCAGATAAAGAACTCAGGATATACATGCTTCAGATGATCTGGAGTCTCAAGGAAGACATTAGAGAGCAAAATCAGACAATGAAAATCACCTTGATAATGAATTACATAAAAAAATCCAAGAAGCATAATATCAACTATGCAGGGAGATAAAGATTATAAAATCAAACAAACAGATATCCTAGGAATGCAGGAATCAATAAACCAACTTAAAAACTCAATTGAGAATACTAACAGCAGAGTAGAACACTTAGAAGATAGTACATCAGACAATGAAGACAAATTATTTCAACTTGAAAAGAACACAGACAGCTCAGGAAGACTTTTAAGAAACCATGAGCAGAACATCCAAGAAATATGGGATAACACAAAAAGACCAAACTTAAGAGTCATTGGGATACAGGAAGGTATAGAGGTCCAAACAAAAGGAATGAGCAATATATTCAATGAAATAAAAGAGAAAACTTCCCAGACTTGTAGAATGAGACAGAATCGCAAATCCTAGAAGCTTACAGGATGCCAAATGTGCAAAATTATAAGAGATGCACACCTAGACATATTATAACGAAGATGCCCAACATACAGAAAAAGGAGAGAATTTTAAAAGCTACTAGATAAAGGAAGCAGATTATATTTAGTGGTAAACCAATCAGGATAACAGCTGATCTTTCAACACAGACTCTGAAAGCTAGAAGATCCTGCAATAACATTTTTCAAACTCTGAAAGTAAATGGGTTCCATCCAAGAATTGTGTATCTAGCGAAATTAAGCTTCAGGATAGAAGATGAAATTAAAACTTTCCACGATAACAAAAGTTAAAAGAATTTGCAGCTAGAAAACGATTTCTTCAAAACATCCTTGGCAAAACACTACAGGAAGAGGAAATGGAAAATAACAATGAAAACCAACAGTGGGAGGTAGGACAGTAAAGGGGGGAAAATAATGAAGGAGGAAGAAAACCATGTTTAGTAACATAAATATACAAATATGGCTGGAAGAACAACCCATATCTCAATAATAACCCTAAATGTTAATGGCTTAAACTCACCAATTAAGAGACACAGGCTAGTAGAATGGATCACAAAACAAGACCCAACAGTATGCTGCCTACTGGAGACACATATGTTAGGAAAAGATATACATAGACTGAAGGTGAAAAGTTGGGAAAAACCATATCACCAATATGGACTTCGGAAACAAGCAGAAGTGTCCATACTCATATCAAATAAAATAGATTTCAAGCTAAAGTTAATCAAAAGGGATAAAGAGCAACACTACATACTTCTCAAGGAAACCATACACCAACAAGACATAACAATCATAAATATATATGCCCCAAACATTGGTGCAGCTATGTTCATTAAACAAATTCTTCTCAAGTTCAAGAGTCTAATAGACCACCATACAATACTCATGGGAGACTCAAACACACCTCTCTCACTACTGGACTGATCTTCCAAACAAAAGTTGAATAATGAAACTATAGAACTCAATAACACAATTAATAACCCAGACTTATGATATATATAGAATATACCACCCAACATCAAGCAGCTACACTTTTTTCTCAGCAGCACATGGATACTTCTCAAAAAATAAATCATATATTATGTCACAGAGCAACTCTTAGACAATATAAAGGAGTAGATATAATACCAGGCATCTTATCTGATCATAATGAAATGAAACTGAAAATCAACGATAAAAGAAAGAAGGAAAAATCATGTATCACTTGGAGAATGAAAAATAAGTTACTGAATGATCAATGGGTTATAGAAGACACCAAGGAGGAAATTAAAAAATTCTTAGAGATAAATGAAAACACAGACATAACATATCGGAATCTATGGGACACATTGAAAGCAGTTCTAAGAACAAAATTCATTGCTTAGATTTCATTCCTTAAAAAAAGGAAAAAAAATGACAAATAAATGATCTCATACTTCATCTCAGAATCCTAGAAAAAGAAGAGCAAAACAACAGCAAAATAAGTAGAAGGCAAGAAATAATTAAAATTAGAGCTGAAATTAATGAAATCAAAACAAAAGAAACAATTGAAAAAATTGACAAAACTAAAAGATGGTTCTTTGAAAAAATAAATCAAAACGACAGACCCTTAGCCAAGCTAACAAAGAAAAGAAGAGGGAGAACTCAGTATCACAACAGATAGTTTAGAAATACAGAAGATAATCCGAAATTATTTTGAATTCTTATTTTTCAATAAAATAGAAGATAGTGAAGGCATCGATAAATTTCTCAGTCATATAATCTACCCAGATTTAGTCAGGAGGATATAGGAAACCTAAACAGACCCATAACAATTGAGGAAATAGAATAAACCATCAAAAGACTACCAACTAAGAAAAGCCCAGGACCGGATGGGTATACAGCAGAGTTTTACAAAACCTTTAAAGAGGAACTAATACCAATACTTTTCAAGCTATTTCAGGAAAAATGCAAAAATCCTCAATAAAATTGTGGCGAATCGGATACAAAAACATATTAAAAAAATTGTGCACCATGATCAAGTAGGATTCATCCCTGGGATGCAAGGCTGCTTCATTATACAGAAATCAATAAATGTTATTCATCACATAAATAGACTTAAAATAAGAACCATTTGATCATCTCGATAGATGCAGAAAAAGCATTTGACAATGTTCAGCATCCCTTTATGTTCAAAACTCTGGAAAAACTAGGGATAACAGGAACATACCTCAATAATGTAAAAGCAATCTATGCTAAGTCTCAGGCTAGCATCATTCTGAATGGAGAAAAATTGAAGGTATTCCCTCTAAAATCTGGAAGAAGATAGGGATGCCCTCTCTCACTACTTCTGTTCAACATAGTTCTCGAAACACTGGCCAGAGCAATTAGAGAGATTAAAGAAATTAAAGGCATAAAAATAGGAAAAGAAGAACGTAAATTATCACTATTTGCAGATGACATGATTCTATACTTAGCAGACCCAGCAAGGTATACAAAGAAACTATTAGAGGTAATAAATGAATTCACCAAAGTGGCAGGATATAAAATCAATATGCATAAATCAAAGGCATTCCTGTATATCAGCAACAAATCCTCTGAAATAGAAATGAGGACAACAACTCAATTCAAAATATCCACACACACACACAAAAAAAATACTTGGGAATCAACCTAACAAAAAAGGTGAAAGACTTATAAAATGAAAACTACAGAACCCTAAAGAGAGAAATAGAAGAAGATCTTAGAAGATGGAAAAATATACTATGTTCATGGATAGGCAGAACTAACATCATCAAAATGGCAATATAACCAAAAGTTCTCTATATGTTAAATGCAATGCCAATCGGGTCTAAAAGCATGCAATGGAGGAAGGATAGCATCTTCAACAAATGGTTCTGGGAAAACTGGAAATTCATATGCAACAAAATGAAACTGAATCCATTTCTCTCGCCATGCACAAAAGTTAACTCAAAATGGATCAAGGAGCTTGATATCAAATCAGAGACACGGCATCTGATACAAGAAAAAGTTGGCTATGATCTACATACTGTGGGGTTGGGCTCCAAATTCCTCAATAGGACACCATTAGCACACTAGTTAATACCTAGAATCAACAAATGGGACTTACTCAAACTAAAAAGATTTTTCTCATCAAAAGAAACAATAAGAGAGGTAAATAAGTAGTCTACATCCTGGGAACAAATCTTTACTCCTCACACTTCAGATAGAGCCCTAATATCCAGAGTATACAAAGAACTCAAAAAATTAAACAATAAGAAGACGAATAACCCAATCAACAAATGGTCCAAGGACCTGAACAGACACTTCTCAGATGAGGACATACAATCAATCAATAAGTACATGAGAAAATGCTCACCATCTCTTGCAGTCAGAAAAATGGAAAACAAACCCTCCCTAACATACCATCTCACTCCAGTATGATTGGCAGACATTATGAAGTCAAACAACAAGTGCTGGCGAGGATGTGGGGAAAAGGGTACACCTGTACATTGCTGGTGGGACTGCAAATTGGTGCAGCCAATTTGGAAAGAAGTATGGAGATTTCTTGGAAGCTAGGAATGGAACCACCATTTGACCCAGCTATTCCCCTTCTCAGTCTATTCCCTAAGACCTAAAATGTGCATGCTGCAGGGACACTGCTACATTGATGTTCATAACAGCACAATTCAAAATAGCAAGAGTGTGGAACCAACCTAGATGCCCTTCAATAGATGAATGGAAAAAAAAATGTGGCATTTATACACAATGGAGTAATACTCTGCATTAAAAAATGTCAAAATCATAGAATTTGCAGGGAAATAGATGGCATTAGAACAGATTATGCTAAGTGAAGCTAGCCAATCCCTAAAAAAACAAATGCCAATAGTTTTCTTTGATATAAGGAGAGTAACTAAGAACAGATTTGGGAGGAAGAGCATGAGAAGAAGATTAAGATTAAACAGGGGTGACAGGTAGAAGAGAAAAGGAAAGAGAAGGGAAATTGCATGGAAATGGAAGGAGACCCTCATGGTTATACAAAATTACATACAAGAGAAAGTGAGGGAAAAGGGGGAAAAAACCAAGGGGGAGAAATGAATTACAGTAGATGGGGTAGAGAGAGAAGATGGGAGAAGAGGGGATGGGGGAAAGTAGAGGATAGAAAAGACAGCAGACTACAACAGACACTAGTATTGCAATACGTAAAACAGTGGATGTGTAACAGATGTGATGCTGAAACCTGTATACGGAGTAAAAATGGGAGTTCATAACCCACTTGAATCAAAGTGTGAAATATGATATGTCAAGAAATAGGTAAATTTTGAACAACCAACAATAAAAATTAAAGGAAAAAAAACACATAGAGAACTATTTCAATGAAAAATGGACTAGACATATAACACCTACGCTTTATCATGCAAAAGGCAAGTCCAACTATACACCATGCCTCCTCTGAACGGCTTGTATTTCTATTCTGTTTGTGTTATTATTCTCCATCATAGTAGGATTAGTAGTCAGAGTCTAGTAGGGTATGTGTTAGTGTCAGGGATTCAGTATTTTGAATGGAAAAAATGAAAATGAATCCAATGTGTATGCAAATATGGGCTACACAATAAATTACCCACTCTCATCCAGAACAATGGCTTCACATTACCTTCGCCCCAAATAAGACACAATTAGAGGAGAAGAGTTAGAAAATCTGTGAATATATATCTGGAATGGAAAATGCAAAGGAGTTCACAACCTTGGATGTGGTAGAGGAGTTTCCAAATGTAAGGGACAAGGTAAACACTCCACAAACTTGGAGCTCTGCTGGCCTAAAGACTTCTTGAGAAACTGCCTCTGAGGTTGGGAACTCAAAATATATGTTGTTGTCAGGAGCTTTAGCTTTGTTTCTAGTGAGACCATCAGAGCTGGGTCTACATCTATGTGACCTGGAGGACGTGGTTTCTTATTTTCCAATGAACACTAGGCTACAGTACTGAATTATCTCTTTGTAGGTAAACTGTGACCACTGGGGTCTAAGAGTCTCCCCGTGTGGACTGTGAGGGCATTTGGTCATTCTCCACTTTTCGTGGTGTTTCTTGCTGCTGCACTGGGAGTTTGGTATTTTCTTCACGAAATACAAGGAGTTGAACTGGGACACAGTGCTGGAGGGAGTACTGTCATGTGTAGTGGGTCATGGTCTGCAGGAGAATGCACCAACCAGGCTTCTAGCCCACATAGATTGTCCCCTTGTCCATAGCAACCTGATTCTGAACATTGCCCTAAAAATTCTCCATATACCAATATGCATTTACATATAAGAATTTCCTGGCTGCACCACGTCAGTCACATGCCATTTGGAAGCAATGGCAGATCCACATGGCCCCACCACGGATGTTTTATCACAAACCTGCACACCACAGCTTGCGCCTACAATTGAGGAGTATTCAACTTACTGGCATCTCTGTTCTACACCAATTTAATGAAACTCAGTCAATTAGGGCACTTTCTGGTACACTCATGATCAGCAACAGGGCATACAAAGGTTCTCCAGTGCCACCTGGTCATAGGAATTTCAAAAATTTCATGGTATTTATCTAGCCATTTTTCAAGGTGGAAGTTGGAGGCACTGTAGGTTTCAATTCATTTAGGAACCATTAAATTGTGAGGAAGCTCATTTCAATGAAATCTCTGGAGGACACTCACAGGCAAGTCTTCCCAAAGAGTCGCCAAAAGGTCACATGAAGCCAGGCCCATTGAGGTCTACAGTGTGAGGTCTATGTGTGTTTTGACTATGGCTGCCAAGTCTTTCAGAATAAAATCTTGTGATATCCTGGGTGAGATTCCCAGTGCTCTGTGGAAAGCCACCCTCGGCCTAGGTCTCAGTTTCCAAGGGCGAGTCTCATGTGTGGCCTCCTAAAAACTCAACACAATTCATGCCAATACTTCTCTGAGTTCAGTTCCATAACTCAGTCTCTAAGGGGAATCAGACCAGATTTCAAGTCCTGGTTGACCTACTCATCTCTTCCAACCCCAACACAAATGACCAAAATTAAACCAAAACATTCCCACATGACCCTCACCTTATTGCATATAGACACTCATCTTAACCTCTGCCTGGAAGTTTCCATGAAGGACACAGCCCAAGACAGTGTCCAAAATAGGCTTCCTTGCCCCTTATTTTCCTAATGTCAGGGTGGCCTGGACACCCTTCCTGTGACCCAGGAGTGATCAAATAGGCCTGCCGTAATACTGCTCTGCTTCTCCAATTTGAGGCCTACTGACAGTGGGGTTTAGAATCTTTATGTGAATTGGAGTCATGAGAAAACACAAGCACCTCTGGGCTAGCATGTGCAGGGCTTTGAAGAAATCATTTGACCCAAAGGATCCCTATTCTCACTTGATGGAGGTCAGGAACCTTACAGTGGAAGGCAAGAGACTTTATGCTCAATGACTCCTCTTTTGGGCATTTCGGTTTTGGATTCACACATGGGATCTTTCTTTATATCGATCAGGTGCTAAGAATCTAAGCCAAAGCCTCACACAGGGCCAAGAGGCTGATTCAGACACACCCCTTTCTAAAGCAATTAGGCAAAGAGCCACAGGTGAGGCACATTCATTTCCATTTGAAAAATGTTTTCTTCCAGCTTCACAAAGGGGTGGCCTGAGGCAAAGAAATTCCTGAAATACAGGGAAATAGAACAAAAGGTAAGCAAAAGGCCCAAAGCACGGTTTTTCCACTGAGACTTTACTGGTCACACTGATATCTGAGTTTTCTTAGTTGCTCGCCATTCCCTTCAGCTATCCAGTACATGGCCATGTCACAGAGCTTGAAGGTGGTACCTCGCTTGGACACAAAACCATGAGCCTATTCTGGAGAGTGGCCAGAATTCAAAAATAAAACCAGACCTTAGGAAAATAGCAGGTGTTGCCCATCGATAAGGGAAGCCACAGTGCATTCATATATTCGGCCGGATGAATGCTGGGAAGCTTTCTACCAGACAGGACACATCCATTCATGCATTCTCTTTTCTAATGTTTACAACCACGGACCCAATGGGATACACAGACATAGAAACACTTGCCTTATCAAATCACTTATTAGAAACAGTTCACTCCAAACCAAACAAACCGCCATTCCTACCTATTCTGAGAACATGAGACAAAAGCACAAACACACACCCACACCCACAAAGCACATTCTTCCCCCAAGTAGGTCTCTGACTATCCGGAGTGTCCTCTGACTATTGGGCCATACTATGTTCCCCTGAAATTGCCTGCCCTGTTTCAGATCTGGTTTCCTTGGCCAACTCTGTAAAGTTGTCAGGAGGCAGCGGTGATCCACTACCTGCTTTCTCAGGAAAGGCCACTCTTCAGAGCTTTCCTGGCTTTTGGCCATCCTCATATCAGTAGGTACCAACAAAGACTGATTCTGTCCTTGGTAAATCCAAAGAAGTGAGACCACTGCTACTGGGACTGGAATGGGATTTGGGTGCCTGGCTTCCTTGATCCCAAGTTCAGAGAGTTCTATCACCAAGGATGTGAGGTGAGGTCTGAGGTCACTTCCTTCAGGAACTGAATGAGCTCACACCCTTGGCAACCACTTTGTCCTAACAGTTGCTTACAAGGGTCCCCTGAAATGAAGGCTGCCCCTACTTTCTGTGACAGTTTCACAAGTTAGAATGGTATATTAACCATAGGCAACCGGGAACAGCTCTCCACACAGCCTGGTTTGGTCCTTCTTCTCTACATTAAGAAGAGAGAGGATGATTCAGACATATCCCTTCATCCTGACCAGGTTGTTTGCAAGAGAAGATGACTTTTGCTCACTCAGTTCCTTCATAGCTGCCTACAACTTCTCCAGGGATCATTTTTGCATGTACCTTTGAGTTTCTTAGCAATAGGAAGTTCCCCTACATTCCTGTATTGTAAGACCTACTCTGTCCCTGCTCTTCTGTAAAGTTAGATTGAGGGAATAGTGTATGGTTAGGGTTAATAACAGGTTCAATTTGCATTAGGAATCATTCTGCTGGATGAATAATGGTATTGAAAACCTGCGATATTTACAAGAATATATAGGTGAAAATTAAGTATGAAAACAGAAATCTAGGTAAGATTTGAAGCCCAGAAGAGCATTGGGACCTTGATTGTGATACTGAGCTTTGATTTATTTTCTGCACAGATGTCTCAGATACATCAATATACAATGGCAAAGGTCCCTGTATTTTGGATGATTGATTGTCAAAGAGAACTTCCAGTCAAAAAGGGATAATCAGTAGGATTAGGAAGATAGTCGGTAGGTTTATAAAGGAGAGTGAGCATAGGATTTGGACCAAAAGTTCTTTAGCTATAGGGTTTCGGGTATAGAGTGAATGTAAATGTCACCACATGTGAAGAGTCAGTCACAATGATGAACTGGGGAAGATATGTAGGAAAGCAGATATCAATAGAGACATTAGGAAATCTGGCAAAGTGTAGTCCGTAGTGAAAGGTTAATAAAATAGGTACTTATCACTTCCTGTTTTCTGTATGCTTAATAAAACACTGTTGAAATCTTGAGAAATGTTTGCTAGTCTTGTTCCCAGAATGTGCTGTCCTCAGCTGCCAAACTGCAGAAAGTAATTCCTCACCCGGTTGCCCACAAACAGCTCACTCGCCCGGACCCATCAATAAACATCCTGCCCTGCCCTCTCCAAGGAAAGTATATAAGCTCTGCTTAAGCTGTTCTCAGGGCTCTCTGCTCTATTCAAGTGAACTCTGAGCCCCAGCATGCTGGACCCATAATAAACCCTTTGCTTTTGCATGAGACAGTCTCTTGGTGGTTTCTTCCCTGGACGCTCGCCCGACCTTTACATATGGAGGTTCCACTGAGATCCAGCAGCGGCAGATGAGAGACCCCAACGGGCTCCTCTCGGGGTATGTAAGGTGCCTCTTTCTAGTTTCAGGTTTCAGGTTAGGGCTTGGCAAATGGCTGTTGATGAAGAGTGTGAGCTCTCTCCGACGGTGGCTGAGAGACATGTCATAGAGCCACAGGCCACGTCACTGGGGGACTCCCCAGAGGACTCGGGAAATCGAGGAACAATAGTCTCCTCGACTCAGTGATATTTTGTTTCAGATTCGGTATTGCCAGCCCATCGGGTTTTGCCGGCTACTCAGTCCTGGTCTCAGTGTTGGACGTCCATTGCCTGTCTTTATTGTATTGTCTTGTCTGTGTCGTGTGTCGTTGATTTTACTGATTGTTTATCTTTCATTATGGGATAGAGCACTTCAATGCCTCTTTTGATGACCCTTGATCATTGCACCAAAGTCCGCTTAAGGGCTCAGAATCTTTCTTTTTCAGTTAAACGCTGGACCTGGCAGACTCTCTGTGCCTCAGAATGGCCCACCTTTGGATTCAGATGGCCCCTAGAAGGATCTTTCTACTTCCCACTAATTTAAAAAGTCAGAGATATTGACTTTCAGCCAGCGCCACATAGACATCAGGATCAAGAGACATATATCTTAACTTTGCAGGACCTCTGCAATTCTCCTCCTCCGTGTGTGAAGCTTTTCCTTGCCCCTGCCCCCGCTCCTACTCTTTCCGTCATGCTCTCTCAAACCTTCTGCTTCTCCTCCTCCTTCAACCTCTGTTCTCCCTGAGTCACAAGATTTTACTCTACTGGACTCTCGTCCTACTACTTATTCCCTGCCCTCGTCCCCCAACCCCCAACACCCTCTAAGTAATTCCTCTGCTGCTGTCTCAGCCTCTCCGCCATTGGAGGAAGCTAAGCGAGCCCAGCGCACTCCAGATAACTCCCCTGCGGAAAACAGAGCCCCTCCTTTCCTGGAGGTTGCTGGCCCGGCTAAAGGAATTTGCCGGCGTTGAATGATTGAAATCCCTGGAACTCACGTGATGCTCCCTCTCCATTTCTAAGGAACAATGATTGATGACAACCATGGGGGAAAAATGCAAGCCTACCAGTATTTACCTTTCTCCTCTTCAGACCTAAATAACTGGAAAAATAACAATCCCCCTTTTACCGAGGACCCCACCTGGGTCTCAGGTGTGGTTGAGTCATTGATGTTTTCACACCAGCCTACTTGGGATGACTGCCAACAACTCCTAGGGACTCTCTTCATGACAGAGGAACAAAAGAGAATCTTCCTGGATTCTAGAAAAAAATATTCTCGGACCAGATGGGTGACCGACAAAACTTCCCAAAATATGCAAAGCCGCCTTTCCCTTGCACCGACCCAACTGGGACCCCAAAACCTGTGAAGGTAATGAGCATCCTTCCTCTTATTGCCGGGCTCTAATAGTGGGTACCTTAGTGGCCGCTAGGCGACCAACTATTTTGGCCAAGGTAAGAGAGATTATTCAAGGGACTGATGAATGTCCCTCCATGTTCCTACAGAGAATTATGGAGGCATATAGGAGATTTAATCCTTTCGATCCTCAGGGAGAGAATCAAAAGGCATCTGTCATGGTGGCCTTTATTGGGCAAGCTGTTCTGGATATTAAAAGACAGTTACAATGCTTAGATGGATTACAAGATATGACTTTGAGAGGTTTAGTCAGAGAAGCCAAGAACGTATACTATAAGAGAGAAACTGAGGAAGACTAGGGAGCAAAGGGAGGATAAAAGAAACAAAAGACAGACTAAGGCATTGACTAAGATCCTGGTCACAACAACAAATAGACCAGAAATTAAGAAACATGGAGACAGGAAGGGACACCGGGGCCCACACAAGAGGCCACCCCTGGCCTCAATTCAATGTGCCTACTCTAAAAAAAAGGACACTGGGCTAAAGAGTGCCCTAGAAAGAGACAGCCAGGCCAGCTGGACATTCTGACTCTGTAGGATTACTAAGAAAGTCGGGGCTCAGATCCTCTCCCCGAGCTCAGGGTAACTTTTGAAGTGGAGGGGACCCCAGTATACTTTGAAGTGGATACAGGGGCAAGATATTCTGCCTTTAAGGCCCCATTGGAACCTCTATCAAATAAAAGGTCTCTAATTCAAGGGGCTAATGGCAGTAAATATCGGGCTTGGACAACTAAGAGGACCATGGACCAGGGGAAAGGAAAAATCCATCACTCATTCCTAGTAATCCCAGAATGCACTGCCCCATTGATTGGCAGAGATCTCCTCACAAAGCTCTGGGCCAAAATAACTTTTTACCCTGAAGGCCCCCAAGTGGAATTTCTAAATCCTTCAGTAAAAACTCCTATAATCACGGCTCTAACTATGTCAGTAGAAAATGTACATCAAATCACTCACCTTGGTTCAAAGAAACTGCATTCATATCTGAAGGATAAAGAACAGAGTTTTCCATTAACCAACTCACAGTGAAAGGAAACAACTGAATGGATAACAAAAGCCTGTTGGGTCCATCAATTGGTTAATTCTTACCCTTCCAAGCTTCCTGCAGGAAAGCACCTACGAGGAACCAGACCAGGACAATTCTGGGAAGTGGACTTTACTGAAATTAAGCCAGCAAGGAATGGACTTATATATCTCCTAGTCTTTGTAGATACATTTTCAGGATGGATTGAAGCCTTCCCCCCCCCCAAAAAAAAAAAGAAAAGAAAAAAAAATGAAACAGCGCAAATGGTGGTCAAGAAGATCCTGGAAGATATTTTTCCAAGGTACGGCCTTCCTAAAGTAATAGGGTCTGATAATGGACCGGCGTTCGTGGCCCAGGTAACTCAGAGGTTAGCAAGGACCCTGGGGATTAATTGGAAGTTACATTGTGTTTACAGACCCCCGAGTTCAGGACAGGTAGAAAGAATGAATAGAACCATTAAAGAGACCATAACGAAATTAAACTTAGAGACCGGCATAAAAGATTGGACTATGCTCCTGCTTTATGTACTGTTTCATGCAAGAAATACTCAATCTATTTCTTTGTGTAACCTCACACCCTGTGAAATTCTCTATGGTGTCCCTCCTCCAGTAAGGGACCTACCCCAACTCTAAGACCTAACGATTCCTTCCACACCCCCTTGCTTAACAGACTTAAAGCTCTTGAAAGAACTCAGGGATACCTGTGAAAACAGATGGCCACTGCCTACCAACCTGGGGATGAGGGGACTCTACAGCGATATCAAGTAGAGACTTCGTCTATGTCTATGTAAGACGACATCTGGTGTCATCCCTGGAACTCCGCTGAAAAGGACCATACCAGGTGCTACTTATAACACCTACAGGGTAAAGGTAGTCAAAATCACTTCCTGGATCCCTACCTCTCATCTCAAGCCTGTGCCCTGTCCAGACTCTGGCTGGAAACTGGAAAAGACTGGAAACCCTTTCAAATTGTGGATTCGCTGTGTGGATAAGGCTATAGACTCTCCCATTGACCACCAGTAGTCCTAACCCTCATAAGCCTGTTCAGCAGCGATGGCTGATCACAAATCCTACTGGAACGGAAGTATGGTCTATCTTGCATACAGCCCGCTTAGGGACCTGGTGGCCATCTCTCCAGCCAGACATTTGTCAGCTGCGTATAGGTCTTCCCGATTGGGATATCCCTAATGAAGAGGATCCCACTAAAATTCCATTAAATTCCTTCCATACCATAGATAATGGAAACAAACATTATTGATGTAGGGACACGCGAGCCAGATGCTGGATGGCTAGCCTAGATTACTATGTTTGCCCAGTGTACTATCAAAGCCACAAACAGTCAAGGCTGTGTGCGGGGAACGCCGACATCTTCTGTAAGTCATGGGGATGTGAGCATACAGGGACTGCCACATGGAACCAAAACTACTCATGAAATTCTCTACACATCATTGGCCATATTACCAATTAGACAACCAAAACCGATGGCCCCCAGAGGGGTCTCTAGATCCTCAAATTCTGTGTGACCTTTTTAACTTCTGCAAGTGCTCAAAAGGGTGAAAGGAGATTCCTCTATGTGGAGGCCTTTTCTCTCCTTTGCTCACATCGTGAACTATGCTTCTCCAATACATGCTCACCCTCAGCCTTCTGCTCTAGACTCTCTGTTGTCACTCCCACCTCATCAACTTGATTTCTCCCCTCCAATTACTATATTAAAAACCCAAACCTCCACCGTTTCTCAGACCATTGCCCCCTTGCTGAGGTAGCAGGTACTGAGGTAACCCTCCACTCACTCACTCCTCTCTTCTCCTGTCAGTGCCCACACTGGGTCCCACCAGGTCCTCTTTCCAGCTAACCCAAAGCTCAAACCAGCTGAGAAGAGCCCTCAGACCCCTATCCAAGATGTAATGAAAATGGCCTTTAAAGTTGCTTTGCCATCACTGAAAACAGGTTACTAAGAATTTAAAGTCCCTTACAGGCTTTTTGGGATACTCACTCCCATCTCCTGCTCTGTTCTACCCGTTCTACTACTCATGTTTTTGTTGCTAGGAAGATCTCAAAACCCTTTTCCATTATTTTTCTACATCTCTCCTTCCTCATTCTCAGATCCAAAGAGCTGCTCTCAGCCCTGCATTCCCCGTCTTCCCCCTCTGTACCAGGCCCACAGGAAAGTCTTAACTGACCTTATCCAGAAGTTTTCACCATGGCTAACTTTAGGACTTTCAGCAAAAGAGTCCCTATAAAAGAGTTCAGTGTAGATAAACTTCTTCTTTTTGTGTTGCCCTGGTCTACCTGGCAACTGGCTGAAAAAAAACAGCACTCCTGAGCTAGACACACCCTTACTAGTTTTTCACAACATATGTGATCAAGGCTTCTGTCCTTTAGCTGGGGCTTCATAGAGATGGCTACATTGCTAAGATGAATAAGTTACAAACTGGGCTCCATGGAAACAGCTGGCAGGGGGAAAAAATGGAAAAAAAGCTCTCCCCCACCCAGGTGTCCTTGAAAATTTAACTTGCCCAGAACTGAGGAAAAATCAGAAACAAAAACTGCTCTTTGTGAACTTCTGCAGACTGTGAACTTCAGAGCCCCTTCCCTTACATGTTGGGTACAAAATTCTGAAACTACCTAAACTTGGGTTTCAGGGGATTAATTGATTACAACAGAAGCAATGCCCTCTGAATCTGGTTGCAACCAAATATGACTGTTTCCTTGTCTTTGGTGCTATCTTAGGTGCCTTGCCTTGTCCGTCCCTACAACAATATAATTCTATATACTTAAACGTTGTTTATGTTTTTATGAAATGGTCAACAGAAGTGATTAATTGTGTAATGGTGCAGATGTTTCCCAGAGTGCTCTATTATGACGCAGGTTCATTGGAAGATCAAATAGAGGGGCATACAACCCGGTTCAGTTGGGAACATATATCTCTCACCTTAGCCATTCTATTATGAATAGGAGTTGCTGCCTGGGTTCGCACAGGAACCACTGCCCTGGTCCATGGGACACAACAAATGACCCAATTAGAAGAAGCAATAGATCAAAACTTAAAGATATTAGAAAATTCCATCACAACTTTGCAGGAATCTTTTACCTCTCTCTTTGAAGTTGTTTTACAGAAAAGTCGAGGTTTGGACCTCCATTTCATGAGAGAAGGGAGCCTTTGTGCTGCATTGAGGAACGAATGTTTTTTTTTTTTTTTTTATGTTGACCATACTGGAGTTGTAACAAACCCTATGAGTAAATTAAAAAGATTCCTTGAAGAGCATCAAAGAGAGATAGAGACCCAAAACTGGTGGTTTGAGTCTTGGTTTACACAGTCCCCCTGGTTAACTACGTTTTAATCAACCCTGGCCGGTCGAATAATAATCCTCATTTTATTGCTTACTATAAAACCCTGTTTCTCAACCATGTAATTTCTTTTCTCCAAGCTCAAATTGGACAAGTTAAACTTATGTTAATACCCCACTAGCATACATAAAATGTGACACCCCCCAACAATCACTTTTATGATTAAAAGTAGCCAGAAGAAGAAGTGGGGAATGAAATGTTAATAAAATATGTACTTGTCACTTCCTGTTTTTCTGTATGCTTAAGAAAACACTATTGAAATGTTGAGAAATGTTTCCTAATCTTGTTCCCAGAATGTGCTGTCCCCAACTGCCAAACTGCAGAATGTACTCCCTCACGCGTTTACACACAAACCACTAACTCGCCTTACCCATCAATAAACTTCCCTCCCTGCCCTCTCCAAGAAAATTATATAAGTTCTGCTTAAGATGTTCTCAGGGCTCTCTGCTCTATTCAAGTGAGCTCTAAGCCCCAGCATTCTGGACCCCAAATAAACCCTTTCTGTTGCATGAGATAGTCTCTTGGTGGTCTCATCCTCTGACACTCGCCCTACATTTACTTGGATGATTGAATGTAGATGAGAACATCCATTCAAAAGTGATAGTCGGTAAAATTAGGAAGATAGTCGGTAGGTTTAGGAAGAAGAGTGAGTATAAAATTTGGAACAAAAGTTCTTTAGCAATAGGGTTTCGGTTACAGAGTGAATGTAAATGTTAACACAAGTGAAGAGTCAGTCACAATGATGAATTGGAGAAAATATGTTGGAATGCAGATATCAATACAGACATTACAAAATCAGGAAAAGTATAAAGTCAGTGATAGGATTAGACATTTTCAACAGGGTTGAGTTTGAATATATAATCTTAGGAAGAAACGAATATGTAGTCATCAATAGGATTGATATTTGAGAGCAATAGGCAAATTGGACATTGATGTTTTTAGTAATCCATGTTCACTTTCCATTTAGGCTTTGGTACAAATATAAGTTTGACCTTTGAATTTTGTGTCTAGAATATTACTGTGATAACATGTATATATAGATCGGGTGACATAAGTATTTCTTCCACCATTTTTGGGAGCAATATTTTGAAGACTTATAAATTAGTATTTGGGGTACAAACAGGTGTACCCGGTGTCTATGAATATAGAGATAATGCATGAATAGACCAACTGTGAATAAGTAATATAACTGGTTCCACTTTAAATGGTGGATTGAATTGATATCTGAAAATATAAAAAATCGTATATTGATATACAATCATTCATTCCAACAAGTTATACATCAATGTTAATATTAGGGTTATGGTTTATCATGAAGGGTGTGTGAGTTTTGCTTCAATGTGATTATAAAAATCGAAAATAATGTGTTTGTAAAAAAGAATCTTGAGAAAACCAGTCAAGAAATATGGAAGAATACATGTGTTCTAAAGTAGGAAGTGATTGAAAGTGAAAAAATGCCTATAATTTTGTGATCTTTTTGATGAAATATATATCCTATGATGTGCATAAACTGAAGAAATAGTAATGTACCAGTGTTGAATTAAAATGAACATCAAAATACACATCATGTTCCATATGAATCTTCTTGCATTGAGGTTAAACTGGGTCAGTTACTCTAGATATATTAGGATTTGTATGCAACATTCACTGAAGTTAGTTTTCAGTACTAAAAACAAAAAAGTATTTCAGGTGGATGAATATTTCTGAGAATAATATTTAGAAAAGATGATCATAAATCCACATACATGAATATGAATGAATTAAGGGAGTGTATATTAAGATACAAATATTTCATATTTTGAAAAATCTGGAGAATATGTGCATGTATATATATATATATATATATATATATATATATACACACACACACACACACACACACACACACACATATATATACATACAAACACACATATATATACATACACACACACACATTAAAAACTAGCAATATATATGCTATTCGAAATTCATCATGAAATATATATCATTCACAGATCTAAAAATATTCATTTTACTGAACATGGATTTATATATAATGTTGTAAAACTAGGAAGCTAACCCATTGGTTATATTTTCAGTTCCAACATCGTTTAGGAGGAGTGATCTTCTCTCACAATTTGTATCTGCCAAGTCGTTCACCTCACAAGAATGTAGGTGTGGTACCAGGTAGGATTCTATATGTGTTTATTGCTGTTGCATTGGGAGTTTAGTAATTGATTCATGGAATTAAAGGAGTTCAACTGGGACACAGTGCTGGAGCGAGTTCTCTCAGGCGTGGTGCGTTAGGGTATGCAGGAGAATGCACCAACCAGGCTTCTATCCCACATAACTTGCCCCCTTAAACATAGCAACCTGATTGTAAACATTGCCCTGAAACGTCACCATATAACAAGATGCCTTTGCATAGGAGGGTCTGCTGATTGCACCATGTCAGTCACAAGCCATTTGGAAGCCAATGGCAGATCCACATGGCCCCACCACAGATGTTTTTTCACACACCTGCCAACCACTACTCTAGGACAACTACTCAGCAGGCTCCAACTTATTTTCATGAAACCCAATCAATCAAGGCACTGTCTGGTACACTCATGATCAGCAACAGAATATCCAATGGTTCTCCAGTGCCACCTGGTCATGGGAAATTGAAAATTTTCATGGTATTTATTTAGCCATTTTTCACGGATGAAGTTGGATGCACTGTGGGTTTCAATTCATTCAGGAACCATTAAATGTTGAGGAAACTCATTTCAATGTAAGTTCTGGAGAATTCTCACAGGCAAGGCTTCCCAAAGAGTGGCCAAAAGGTCACATGAAGCCAGGGCCATTGAGGTCTAAAATGTGATGTCATTGTCTGTTTTGACTCTCAACAATGGCTTCCAAGTCTTTCAGAATAAAATCATGTGATATCCTGGTTGAGATCAGAGTGCCCTGTGGAAAGCTACCCTGGGCCTTCATCTCAGTTTCCAAGGATGACTCTCATGCGTGGCTTCCTCAAATACCAACACAATTCATAGCAATACTTCTCTGAGGTGAGTTCCAGAACTCAGTCTCTAAGGGGAATCACACCAGAGTTCAAGCCCAGGTGGACCCAGTCATCTCTTCCAACTGCCACACAAATGACCACAATAAAACCGAAATTCTCCCACATGGTCCTCATCTTCTTCCATATTGACACTCATCATAACCTCTGGCTGGAGGTGTCCATGAGGGACGCAGCCCAAGACAGTGTCCAAAATAAGCTCCGTTGCTCCTCATTTGCCTAAATTCAGGGTGGCCTGGACACCCTTCCTTTGTACCAGGAGTGATCAAAAAGGCCTGCCTGTCATACTGCTCCACTTTTCCCATTTGAGGCCTATTGAGTGTCACTTAAAGATACTTTATGTGAATTGGAGTGATGAGAAAACCTAAGCACCTACGGGATAGCCTCAGAAGGGCTTTGACGAACTCATCTGACCCAAATGATCCCTAATCTCACTTGATGGAATTCAGGAACCTTACAGAGGAAGGCAGAAGACTTCATCCACAATTACAGCTCTTTTTGCCATTTTTCATTTGGATGCACACATGGGATCTTTCTTTAGATCCATCAGGTGCTGAGAATCTAAGTCAAAGAATCACACTGGGCCAAGAGGCTGATTCAGACACAACTCTTTCCAAATCAATTAAGTAAAGAGTCAAAGGTGAAGCCTATTTATTTCCATTTGAAAACTATTTTCTTCAGGATTCACAAAGGGGTGGTGTGAGACAAAGACTTCCTGACTCTCAGGGCAACAGAATAATAGGTAAGCAAATGGCCCAAAGCAGGGTTTCTCCACTGAGACTTTCCTGGTCAACTGATATCTGAGTTTTCTCAGATGCTCGTCATTTCCTTCAGCTATCCAGAACATTGCCTTGTCACAGAGCTTGGGTGTGGTACATAACTTAGACACAAAACCATGAGCCTATTCTGGAGAGTGTCCAGAATTCTGGAGGAAAACAGAAACTTAAGAAGGTAGCAGGTATTGCCCATTAATAAGGCAATCCACAGTCAATTCATAAAATGGGCAGGATGAATGCTGGGAAGCTTTCTACTAGACAGGACATATCCATTGATGCATTCTCTTTTCTAATGTCTACAACCACGGACACAGTGTGATACACAGACCCAGAAACACTTGCCTTGTTAAACGACTTACTAAAAACAGTTCACTCCAAACCAAACAAACTGACTTTTCTTCCTATTCTCAGAACATGAGACAAAACCACAAACCCACACCCACACCGACAATGACACCTTCTTCCCCCAAATAGGTATGAGACTATCTGGAGTATCCTCTGACTGGTGGGCCATACTATGTTCCCCCGAAATGTCCTGTCCTGTCTCAGATCTGGTCTCCTTGGCCAACTCTGTGAAGTTGTCAGGAGCCAGGAGTGAGCCACTACCTGCTTTTCCAGGAAAAACCCCTCTTCCAAGCTTTCCAGGCATTTGGCTTCCTCACCTTAGTAGGTACCAAGAAAGACTGATTCTGTCCTTGGTAAATCCAAACAAGTGAGACCACTGGGACTGGGACTGGGACTGGATCTGGGTGCCTGGCGTCCTGGATCCCATGTTCAGAGAGTTCCATCAATAAGGAAGTGCTTTGAGGTCATTTCCTTCAGGAACTGAATGAGATCACTGCCTCGGCAACCACTTTGTCCTAAGAGTTTCTTCCAACGGTCCCATGAGATGGAGGCTGCTCCTACTTCCTGTGACACTTTCACAAGTTAGAATGGTATATCAACCATAGGGAACCAGGAACAGCTCTCCACACAGTCTTGGTTTGGTCCATCTTCTCTACATTAAGATGAGAGAGGCTGATTCAGAAACATCCCTTCATCCTGACCAGGTTGTTTGCAATGGAAGATAACTTTTGCTCTCTCAGGTCCTTCATACCTGCCTACATCTTCTCCAGGGATCATTTCTGCATGGAGCTTTGAGGTTCTCAGCAGATGGAAGATCCACTACATTCCTGTATTGTAAGATCAACACTGTCCCTGCTCTTCTGTAAACATGTTATTAACACAAACAGTGTATGGTTAGTGTTAATAACATGTTCCATTTGGGTTAGGAATTATTCTGCTGCATGAATAATGGTATTGGAAACTTGCGATTATTTTAAGAATATAGAGATGAAATATATGTATGAAAAAAGAAATCTAAGTAAGATTTGAAGCCCAGAAGGGCATTGGGCCCTTAATTGTGATACTTAGCGTTGAATTACATTCTGCACCGATGTCTCAGATAAATCAATATACAATAGCATAAGACCTTGTACCTTGAATGATTGAATGTAGAAGAGAACATCCAGTCAAAAAGGGATACTCGGTAGGATTAAGAAGATAGTTAGTATGTTTAGGAAGAAGAGTGAGTATAGGATTTGGAACAAAAGTTCTTTAGCAATAGGTTATTTATTAGGGTGTGAATGTAAATGTCAGCACATGTGAAGAGTCAGTCACAATGATGAACTGGGGAATATAAGTAGGAAAGCAGATAGCAATAGAGACATAATGAAATCAGGCAAAGTATAAAGTGAGGGATAGGATTAGACATTTTCAATTGGGTTGAGATTGAATATATAATTTTAAGAAGAAACACATATGTAGTCACCAATAGGATTGACATTTGAGAGCATTAGGGAACCTGGACATGGATGTTTTTAGTAATCCATGTTTTCTTTCCATTTGGGCTTTTATACAATCATAAGTGTGACCTTTGCATTTTGTGTCCAGAATATTTCTGTGATTAAATGTATATAAAGATCAGGTGACATGAGTCCACATCCACCATTTCAGGGAGCAATATTTTGAAGACGTATAAATTAGTATTGGGGGTACAAAGAGGTGTACACTGTGTCTATGAATATAGAGATAATGCATGAATAGACCATAGTGTGAATAAATAATATAACTGGTTCCACTTTAAATAATGGATAGAATTGATATCTGAAAAGATATAAGAAATCTTATATTGACATACAATCATTCATTCAAACCAGTTATACATCTAATGGTAATATCAGAGTGATAATTAATATGAATGGTATGTGAGTTTTGCTTCAAAAGTGATTATGAAAATCAAAATTAATGTGTTTGGTATAAAATCTCATGAAAAGACCAGTCAAGAAACTTAGAGGAATACATGTGTTCTGAAGCAGGAAGTGATTGAAAGTGAAACAAATGCCTATAAATTTTTGAACTTGTGGATGAAATGATATATCCTATGATGTCCATAAACTGAAAAAATAATAATGTACCAATATTGAATAAAAATAAACTTCAAAATACACATCATGTCCCGTAGGATTCTACTTGCATTGATGTTAAACTGATTCAGTTACTGTAGAAATATTAGGATTTGTAAGCTCCATTCACTGAAGTTAGTTTTCAGTACTAGGAAATAAATATGTATTTCAGGCGGATGAATATTTCTGAGAATTATCTTGTGAAAAGTTGATTATAAACCACATATAGAAACATGAGTGAATTTAGGGAGTGTATAATAAGACATATATATTTCATATTTTGAAAAATCTGGACAGTATATATATATATATATATATATATATATATATATATATATATATATATATAGATAGATAGATAGACACACACAGACATTATAATGTAGCAATATAAATGCTAATCGAAATTCACCGTGTAATACATATCATCCACATATCCAAAAATATTCATTTTACTGAACATCGATTTATATATAATGTTGTTCATCTAGGAAATTCACCAATAGGTTTAATTTTCAGTTCCATCATTATTTAGGGGGAGTGATATCTTATCACAATATGTATCTTTCAAAATCAGCGAGCTTACAAAAATGTACTTGTGATACCAGGTAGGATTCTAAATATGCATAAAAAATACATGTGATGAATAGGCTACAGAGAATGGGAGACAGAAATTTACATATGTGTTAACTTTAAAAACTCATGGAGAACTATTACAATGAAAAGTTTACTAGATTTATAACACATACCCTTGATAAAGCAGAAGGGAAGTCCAAGTATACACCATGCCTCCTATGAACGGCCTGTATTTCTATTCTGTTAGGTTTCTTGTTCTCCATCATATTAGGATTAGTAGTCAGAGTCTAGTAGGTTATGGGTTAATGTCAGGGATTCAGTATTTCAAATGGAAAATATGAAAATGAATCTAATGTGTATGCAAATATGTGCTACACAAAAATCATCCCACTCTCATCCAGAACAATGCCTTGACATAACCTTTGCCCCAATTAAGACACAATTAGTGGAGAAGAGTTAGAAAATCTGTGAATACGTATGTGGAAATGAAAATGCTCAGGAGTTCACAGCCTTGGAGGCGGTAGAGAAATTTCCAAAAGTATGGGATAGGGTAAATACTCCACAAATATGGAGTTCTGCTGGCCTAATGACTCTTTGAGAAACTGCCTTTGAAGTTGGGACCTTGTAATATATGTTGTTGTCAGGAGCTTCAGCTTCCTTTGTAGTGAGACAATCAAAGCTGGATCTGCATATATGTGACCTGAAGGACATGGTTTCTTATTTTCTAGTGAACATGAGGCAGCAGTTCTGAATTCCCTCATTGTAGGTAAACTGTGGCCACTGGGAGCTAAGTGTCTCCTCGTGTGGACTGAGAATCCATTTGGTCATCCTCCACTTTTCCTGGTGATTCTTACAGCTGCACTGAGAGTTTGGTATTGGCATCAGTAAATACCATGAGTTCAATGGGGACACATTGCTGGAGGGAGTACTCTCACGTGTGGTGGGTCAGGGTGTGCAGGAGAATGCCCCAACCAGGCTTCTATTCAACAAAGCTTGCCTCCTTGTCTGCAGCAACCCAATTCTGAACATTGCCCTAAAACCTCTCAATGTAACAAGATGCCTTAACATATAAGGGTCTGCTGGCTGGACCATGTCAGTCACAAGGCATTTGGAAGCCAATGGCAGATCCATGTGGCCCCATCACAGATGTTTTATCATACACCTGCAAACCACTGCTCTAGGCCCACTAATAAGCAGGTTCCAACGTACTGGCACCTTTGTTCTACACCATTTTCATGAAACCCAGTAAATCAAGGCACTGTCTGGTACATTCATGATCAGCAACAGAACATCCAAAGATTCTGTAGTGCCACCTGCTCTTGGGAATTTCAAATATTCCATGGTATTTATCTAGCCATTTTTCAAGGATGAAGTTGGTGTCACTGTGGGTTTCAATTCATTCAGGAACCATTAAATGGTGAGGAAGCTCATTTCAATGAAAGCTCAGGAGAACTCTCACAGGCAAGTCTTCCCAAAGAGTGGCCAAAAGGTCAAATGAAGCCTGGCCCATTGAGGTCTACAATGTGAGTTCCATGTGTGATTTGACTCTCAAGTATGGCTGCCAAGTTTTTCAGAATGAAATCATGTGAAATCCTAGCTGAGATTCCCAGTGCTCTGTGGAAAGCCATCCTGGGCCTAAATCTCAGTCTCCAAGGGCAATTCTCATGCGTGGCCTTCTAATATCCCAACAGAATTCATGGTAATACTTCTCTGAGTTCAGTTCCAAAACTCAGTCTCTAAGGGGAATCACACCATACTTCAAGCCCAGGTTGACCCAGGAATCTCTTCCTACTGCCACACAACTGACCACAATTAATACCAAAACACTCCCACATGACCCTCATCTTCTTTTATATAGACACTCATCATAACCCCTGGGTTGAGGTTTCCATGAGGGGTGCATACCAAGACAGTGCCCAAAATAATCTCCCTTGCCTCTAATTTGCCTAAAGTCAGGGTGGCCTGGAAACCCTTCCTGTTAACCAGGAATGATCAAATAGGCCTGCCATTAATACTGATCTACTTCTCCAAATAATCACACTGGGAAAATATGCTGATTAAGACACATCTCTTTACAAAGCAATAAAACAAAGAGCCACAGGTGATGCCTATTCATTTCCATTTGAAAACTCTTTTCTTCAGGATTCACAAAGGGGTGGCCTAAGGCAAAGACCTTCTAGATATTCACAGCACCAGAACCATAGGTAAGCAAAATTCCCAAAGCAGGGTTTCTCCACATAGACTTTACTGTTCACACTGATATCTGAGTTTCCTGAGATGCTCCCATTTCCTTCAGCTCTCCAGTACATGGCCATGTCACAGAGCTAGGAGGTGGTACATATCTTGGACAGAAAACCATGAGCCTATTCCGGAGAGTGGCCAGAATTCAGGAATAAAACAGGAAATTAGGAAGTTAGTCATTGCTACCCATCCATAAGGAAAGCTGCAGTCCAATCATGAATCGGGCAGTATGAATTTTGGGAAGCATTATACTAGACAGGACACATTCATTGATGCATTATGTTTTCTAATGTCTACAACTACAAACACAGTGGGATACATAGACATAGAAACACTTGCCTTGTCAAACGACTTACTAGAAACAGTCCACTTCAAATCAAACAAACTGCCTTTCCTACCAATTCTCAGAACCTGAGACAAAACAACAAACTCACACCCACAACAACATAGGACTTTCTTCCCCCAAGTAGGTCTTTGACTCTCCGGAATTTCCTCTGACTGTTGTACCATACTATGTTTCCCCAAAATGCCCTGTACTGTCTCAGAGCTGGAATTTTTGGCCAACTCTTTGAAGTTGTCAGGAGCCAGCTTTGAGCCACTACCTTCTTTCTCAGGGAAGGCCACTCTCCAAAGCTCTCCTGGCATTTGGCCATTCTCAAATCAGTAGGTACCAAGAAAGACTGATTCTGTCCTTGGTAAAACCAAACAAGTGAGCCCACTGGGACTGGGTCTGGGACTGGTTCTGTGTGCCTGGCTTCCGGGATTCCAAGTTCAGAGTGTTCCAAGACCAAGGAAGTGAGATAGGTCACTTCCGTTCGGAACTGAATGAGGTCACTGGTTTGGCAACCACTTTGTCCTAACAGTTCCTTCAAAGGGTCCCATGAGATGGAGGCTGCCCCTACTTTCTGTGACACTTTCACAACTTAGAATGGTATATCAACCATAGGCACCCAGGAACAGCTCTCACACAGAACTGGTTTGGTCCATCTTCTCTACATTAAGAAGAGAGAGCCTGATTCACACACATCCCTTCATCCTAACCAGGTTGTTTGCCTTACAAGATGACTTTTGCCCTCTCAGGTCCTTTATAGCTGCCTTCATCTTCCCCAGGGATAATTTCTGCATGGACCTTTGAGGTTCTCAGCGGGTGGAAGATCCCCTATATTCCTCTATATTAAGACCAACTCTGTCCCTGTTCTTCTATAAAGTTAGATTGAGGGAACAATGTATGATTAGGGTTAATAACATGTTCGATTTGAGTTAGGAATCATTCTGCTGGATGAATAATGGTATTGGGAACCTGGGATATTTATAAGAATATAGATGTGAAATATAAGTATGAAAACAGAAATCTAGGTAAGATTTTAAGCCCAGAAGGGCATTGGGTCCTTGATTGGAATACTTAGCATTGAATTTCGTTCGCACAGATGTCTCAGATAAATCAATATACAATGGCATATCACCTTGTACCCTGGATGATTGAATGTAGAAGAGTTCATCCAGTCAAAAAGGGATAGTTGTTAGGATTAGGAAGATAGTCGGTCTGTTTCGGAAGAAGAGTGAGTATAGGATTTGGACCAAAAGTTCAATAGCCCTAGGTTTTCGGTTAGAGAGTGAATGTAAATTTCAGCACATGTGGAGAGTCAGTCACAATGATGAACTGGGAAAATTATGTAGGAAATCAGATATCAATACACACATTATGAAACCAGGCAAAGTATAAAGTGAATGATAGGATTAGACATTATCAATAAGGTTGAGTTTCAATATATAATCTTAGGAAGAAACAAATATGTAGTCACCAATATGATTGACATTGGAGAGCATTAGGCAACCTGGACATGGATGTTTTTAGTAATCCAGGATCACTTTCCATCTAGGATTTGCTACAATCAGAAGTGTGACCTTTGCATTTTGTGATCAGAATATTACTGTGATAAAATGTATATGTAGATCAGGTGACATGAGTATTTCTTCTAACATTTCTTGGAGCAATATTTTGAAGAGATATAACTTAGTATTGGGGGTACACAGAGTTGTACCCTGTGTCTATGAATGTAGAAGAAATGCATGAATTGACAATACTGTGAATAAATAATATACTGTTTCCACTTTAAATCATGGATTGAATTGATATCTGAAAATACGTAAGAAATCTTATATTGATATACAATCATTCATTCCAACGAGTTATACATCTAATGGTAATATTAAGGTTATGTTTTATCATGAAGGGTGTGTGAGTTTAGCTTCAAAAGTTATTATGGAAATGGAAAATAATGTGTTTGGAAAGAAATCTCATAAAAAGATGAGTCAAGAAATATAGAGGAATTCATATGTTCTGAAGCAGGATTTGATGGTAAGTATAAAAAAAGCCTATAAATTTCCTAACTTGTGGATGAAATATATATCCTATGATGTGCAAAAACTGAAAAAATAGTAATGCACCAGTGTTGAATGAAAATGAACGTCAAAATACACATCATATCCCATAGGAATCTACTTGCATTGATGCTAAACTGGGTCAGTTACTGTAGAAATATTATGATTTGTATGCACTATTCACTGAAGTTAGTTTTCAGTAGTAGGAAACAAATACGTATTTCAAGTGGATGAATTTTTATGAGAATAATCTTGTGAAATGTTGACTATAAATTTACATATATGAACACGAATGAATTTACGGAGTGTATAATACAAAACATATATTTCATATTTTGAAAAATCTTGAGAGTGTATATATATATATAGATATGTGTGTGTGTGTGCATTTATGTATATATATATATATACACACACACACACACACACACACAGAGACACTAAAATGTATCAATATGCATGCCAATCGAAATTCACTATGAAACATATATCATCCACAGATCCAAAAATAATCATTTTACTGAACATGGATTTATGTATAATATTGTTCAACTAGGAAGTTCACCCATAGGTTGAATTTTAAGTTCCAACAGCGTTTAGGAGGAGTGATCTCTTCCCATGATTTGTATCTCCGAAGACAGCCAAACTCACAAGGATGTACGTGTGATACCAGTTATGTTTCTATATTTGCATATAAAAATGCATGTGCTGAACAGGCTACAGAGAAAGGGAGACAGGAATTCACATATTTGTTAACTTTAAAAACACATGGAGATCTATTTCAATTAAAAATTGACTAGATTTATAACACCTACACTTTATCATGCAAAAGGAAAGTCCAACTATACACCATGCCTTCTCTGAACTGCTTTCATTTCCATTCTGTTTGGTTATTTTTGTCCATCATTTTAGGATTAGTAGTCAGAGTCTATTAGGGTATGGGTTAGTGTCAGGAATTCAGTAATTCGAATGGAAAATAGGAAAATGAATCCAATGTGTATGCAAATATGTGCTACAAAAAAATATTCCCACTCTCATCCAGAACATTGCCTTTACATTACCTTTGCCCCAAATAAGACACAATTAGAGAAAAAGAGTTAGGAAATCTGTGAATACATATCTGAAATGGAAAATATTCAGGAGTTCACAATATTGGATGTGGTAGAGGAGTTTCCAAAAGTAAGGGACAGGGTAAACACTTCACAAACATGGAGCTCATTGGGCCTAAAGACTCTTGAGAAACTGCCTCTGCGGTTGGGCACTTGAAATATATGTTGTTGTCAGGAATTTTAGCATCCTTTCTAGTGAGACCAACAAAGCTTGGTCTGATCTCTGTGACCTGGAGGATATGTTTTTTTTTTTTTTTTATTTTCCAATGAACATGAGGAAGCAGTGCTGAATTCTCTATTTGTAGGTAAACTGTGGCCACTGGGGTCTAAGTGTCTCCCCATGTGGACTGTGAAGCCATTTGATCATATTCCACTTTTTGAGGTGTTTCTTGCTTCTGCATGGTGAATTTGGTATTTGCTTCAGGAAATACAAGGAGTTCAACAGGTACCAGTTATGGAGGGAGTTCTGTCACGTGTGGTGGGTCAAGGTCTGCAGGAAAATGCACCAACCAGGCTTCTACCCCACATAGCTTGCCCGCTTGTCCATAGCAATCTGATTCTGAACATTGCCCTGAAACCTCTCCATATAACAAGATGCTTTTATATATAAGGGTCTGCTGACATCACCATGTCAGTCTCAAGCCATTTGGAATCCAAGGGCAGATCCACATGGTACCACCACAGATGTTTTATCACATACCTGCACACCACTGCTCTAGGCCCACTACTCAGCAGTCTCCAACTTACAGGGATCTCTTTTCTACACTGTTTTCATGAAACCAAGTAAATCCAAGCACAGTCTGGTACACTCATGATCAGCAACAAGTCATCCAAAGTTTCTCCATTGCCACCTGGTCATGGAAATTACAAAAAATCCATGGTATGTACATAGCTATTTTTCAAAGATGAAGTTGGAGGCACTGTGGGTTTCAATTTATTTAGGAAACATTAAATGGTGAGGAAGCTCATTTCAAAGAAATCTCTGGAGAACTCTCACAGGCAAGGCTTCCCAAAGAGTGGCCAATATTTCACATGAATCCAGGCCCACTGAGGTCTAAAATGTGAGGTCCATGTGTGTTTTGACTCTCAATTATGGCTGCCAAGACTTTCAGAATAAAATCACGTGAAATCCTGGCTGAGATTCCCAGTGCTCTGTGGAAGCCACCTTGGCCTAGATCTCAGATTTCAGGGTGACTCTCATGTGTTGCCTCCTAAAATCCCAACACAATTCATGGCAATACTTCTCTGAGGACAGTTCCAGAATTCAGTCTCTAAGGGGAATAACACCAGAGTTCAAGCCCAGGTGAACTAAGTCATCTCTTTCAACCGCCACACAAATGACCAGAATTAAAACCAAAACACTCCCACATGGCCCTCAACATCCTCCATATAGACACTTATCATAACCTCTGGCTGGAAATTTCCATGAGGGGTGCAGACAAAGAAAGTATCCAAATAAGTTCCCTTGCCCCTCATTTGCCTAAAGTCAGGGTGGCCTGGACACCCTTCCTGAGAACCAAGAGTGATTAAATAGGCTGCACTTAATACTGCTCTGCATCTCCAATTTGGGGCCTACTTACTTTCAGGTATAGATTCTTTATGTGATTTGGAGTCATGAGAAAAGCCAAGCACCTCTGGGCTAGTCTCTGCAGGGTTTGAAGAACTCATTTGACCCAAATTATCCCTATTCTCACTTGATGGATTTCAGGAACCTAACAGAGGAAAGCAAAAGACTTAATCGACAATGACTGCTCATTTGGCCATTTTGGTTTTGGATGCACACATGGTATCTTTCTTTAGATCCATCAGGTGCTAAGAATCTAAGCCACAGCCTCACATAGGGTCATGAGGCTGATTCAGACACATCCTTTCCAAAGCAATCAAGCAAAGAGCCACAGGTGATGCCCATTCATTTGCATTTGACAACTCATTTCTTCAGGCTTCACAAAGGGTGGTCTGAGGCAAAAAGCTTCCTGAAATTCAGGGCAACAGAACAATAGGTAAGCAAATGGCCCAAAGCAGGATTTCTCCACTGAGACTTTCCTGGTCACACTGATTTCTGAGTTTTCTGAGATGCTCGCCATTCCCTTTAGCTATCCAGTACATGGCCATGTCACAGAGCTTGGAGGTGGTATATATATTGGACACATAACCATGAGCCTATTCTGGAGAGTGGAGTGGATTCAGGAACAAAATAGAATCTTAGGAAGATAGTAGGTGTTGCCCATTCATAAGGCAAGCCGCAATCCATTCATAAATTGGCAGGATGAATGTTGGGAAGATTTCTACTAGACAGGAGACATCCATTGATGCATTCTCTTTTCTAATGTCTAGAACCACGGACACAGTGGGATACACAGACTTAGAAACACTCGCCTTTTCAAAAGACTTATTAGAAACAATTCACTTCAAACCAAAAAACCGCCTTTATTACCTATTCTCAGAACATGAGACAAAACCACAAACCAACACCCACATCCACAAAGACACCTTCTTCCCCCAAGTCAGTCTGTGACTATCCATAGTGTCCTCTGATTGGTGGGCCATACTATGTTACCCCGAAATGGCCTGTCCTGTCTCAGATCTGGTCTCCTTGGTCAACACTGTGAAGTTCTCAGGAGCCAGCGGTGATCCACTAACTGCTTTCTCAGGAAAGGCCACTCTTCAGAGCTTTCCTGGCATTTGGGCATCCTCACCTCCATAGGTACCAACAAAGACTGACTCTGTCCTTGGTAAATCTGAACAATTGAAACCACTGTGACTGGGACTGGGACTGAGACTGAATTTGGGTGCTTGGCTTCCTGGATCCCAAGTTCAGAGAGTTCCATCACAAAGGATGTTAGGTGAGGTCACTTCCTTTAATATCTGAATGAGGTCACTGCCTTGGCAACCACTTTGTCCTAACAGTTGCTTCAAAGTGTCCCATAAAATGGAGGCTGCCCCTACATCCTGTGACACTTTCACAAGTTAGAATGGTATATCAACCATAGGCACCTGGGAAGTGCTCTCCACACTGGCCTAGTTTGGTCCTTCTTCTCCATATTAAGAAGAGAGAGGCTTATTCAGACACATCCCTTCATCCTGACCAGGTTGTTTTCAATGGAAGATGACTTTTCCTCTCTCAGTTCGTACATATGTGCCTACAACTTCTCCAGGGATCATTTTTGCGTGGACCTTTGAGTTTCTCAGCAGTTGGAAGAAACCGTAAATTCCTGTATTGTAAGACCAACTCTGTCCCTGCTCTTCTGTAAAGTTAGATTGAGGGAAGAGTGTATGGTTAGGGTTAATAACAGTTTCGATTGGGGTTAGGAATCATTCTGCTGGATGAATAATGGTATGGCGAACCTTCGATATTTTCAAGAATATATAGGTGAAATATAAGCACGAAAACAGAAATAAAGGTAATATTTGAAGCCCAGAAGGGCGTTGGGCCCTTGATTGCAATATTTAGCATTGATTTATTTTCTGCACAGATGTCTCAGATAAATCAATATACAAATGCATAGGACCTTGTACTTTGGATTATTTATTGTCAAAGAGAACTTCCAGTCATAAAGGGATAGTCGGGGGGCTGGGGATGTGGCTCAAGTGGTAGCGCGCTTGCCTGGCATGCGTGCGGCCCGAGTTCGATCCTCAGCACCACGTACAAACAAAGATGTTGTGTCTGCCAAGTAGTAAAAAAAAATAAATGTTAAAAAATTCTCTCTCTCTCTCCCTCTCTCTCTAACTCTTTCTTTAAGAAAAAAAAAATTTAAAAAAAAGAATAGTCGGTAGGATTAGGACTATAGTCGGTAAGTTTAGAACGGAGAGTGAGTATAGGATTTGCACCAAAAGTTCTTTAGCTATGGGGTTTCGGGTATAGAGTGAATGTAAATGTCAGCACATGTGAAGAGTCAGTCACAATGATGAAATGGGGAAAATATGTAGGAAAGCAGATTTCAATAGAGACATTAGGAAATCTGGCAAAGTATATTCGGTAATGAAAATTTAGTAAAATAGGTCAATGTCACTTCCCGTTTTTCTGTATGCTTAACAAAACACTTTTGAAATCTTGAGAACTGTTTGCTAATCTTGTTCCCAGAATGTGCTGTCCCCAACTGCCAACCTGCAAAGTGTACTCATTCACCCAGTTGCACGCAAACTGCTCACTCGCCCAGACCAAACAACAAAGTTCCCTCTCTGCCCTCTCCAAGCAAAGTATATAAGCTCTGCTTAAGCTGTTCTCAGGGCTCTCTGCTCTATTCAAGTGAGCTCTGAGCCCCAGCATGCTGGACCCCCAATAAACCCTTTGCTTTTGCATGAGACAGTCTTTTGGTGGTCTCTTCACCCGATGCTCGTCTGACCTTTACGTATGGAGGTTCCAGTGAGATCCGGCAGCGGCGAACGAGAGACCCCAACAGGCTCCTCTTGGGGTATGTATGGTGCCTCTTTCTGTTTTCAGGTTTCAGGTTAGGGCTTCACAAAATGGCTGTCAATGAAGAGTGTGAGCTCTCTCCGATGGTGGCTGACATACGTGTCACAGAGCCACAGGCCACATCCCTGGGGGATGCACCAGAGTACTCGGGAAATCAAGGAGCAATAGTCTCCTCAACTCAGTGATATTTTGTTTCAGATTCAGTATCGCCAGCCCATCGGGTTTGGCCAGATACTTAGTCCTGGTCTCAGTGTTGGAAGTTCCATTGTCTGTCTTTATTTTCTTGTCTTGTCTGTGTTGTGTGTCATCGCTTTTACTGTTTGTGTATCTTTCATTATGGGACAGAGCACTTCAATGCCTCTGTCCCTGACCCTTGATCACTGGACCAAAGTACCCTTAAGGGCTCAGAATCTTTCTTTTTCAGTAAAATTCTGGACCTGGCAGACTCTCTGTGCCTCAGAATGGCCCACCTTTGGATTCGGATGGCCCCAAGAAGGATCTTTCTACTTCCCACTAATTTAAAAAGTCAGAGGATATTGTCTTTCAGCCAGGGCCACATATCCATCCGGATCAACAGCCATATATCTTAACTTGGCAGGACCTCTGCAAATCTCCTCCATGGGTGAAGCATTTCCTTGCCCCTACCCCCGATCCTACTCCTTCCCCCATGATCTCTCAAACCCTCTGCTTCTCCTCCTCCTCCACCCTCTGTTCTCCCTGAGTCACAAGATTTGACTCTACTGGACTCTCGTCCCCCTCCTTATCTCCTGCCCACGTCCCCCAAAGACCAACACCCTCTAAGTGATTCCCCTGCTGCTGACTCAACCTCTCCACCATTGGAGGAAGATAAGCCAGCCCAGCGCCCTCCAGATAATTTCCCCGCAGCACACACAGCCCCTCCTCCTCTGGAGGAAGCTAGCCCAGCTAAAGGTACTCACCAGCAGTGAATGATTGAAAAACCTGGAACTCGAATGATGCTCCCCCTCATCCCTAGGGGCCAATGATTGACAACGGCCTTGGGGGAAAAATGCAAGCCTACCAGTATTAACCTTTCTCCTCTTCAGACCAATATAACTGGAAAAATAAATATCCCCCTTTTACCGAGGACCCCACCCGGCTCCTAGGTGTGGTTGAGTCATTGATGTTTTCACACCAGCCTACTTGGGATGACTGTCAACAACACCTAGGGTTGTCTCTTCATGATAGAGAAACAAAAGAGAATCCTCCTGGATGCTGGAGAAAATATCCTCTGACCAGATGGGTGACCGACAAAACTTCCCAACATATTCAACCCGGCTTTCCCTTGAATCGACGAAACTGGGACCCCAACACCTTTGAAGGTAGGGAGCATCTGTCCACTTATCGCTGGTCTCTAATTGTGGGTATCTTAGTGGCCGCTAGGCGACTAACAAATTTTGCCAAGTTAAGAGAGATTATTCAAGGGCCTGATGAATCTCCCTCTATGTTTTTAGAGAGAATTATGGAGGCATATAGGAGATATACTCCTTTCGATCCTCAGGCAGAGGATCAAAAGGCATCTGTCAAGATGGCCTTTATGGGCAAGCTGCCCTGGATATTAAAAGAAAGTTACAATGCTTAGATGGATTACAAGATATGACTTTGAGAGATTTAGTCAGAGTAGCCGAGAAGGTATACTATAAGAAAGAAAGTGAGGAAGAGTAGGGAGCAAAGGGAGGATAAAAGAAACAAAAGACAGACTAAGGCATTGACTAAGGTCCTGGTCACAACAACAAATAGGCCAGAAATAAGAACATGGAGACAGGAATGGATATCAGGGCCCATACTAGAGGCCACCCGTGGCCTCAATTTAATGTGCCTACTGTAAAGAAAAAGGACACTGCTTCAAAGAGTGCCATTGAAAGAGACAGCCACTCTAGCCAGCCATTCTGACTCTGGAGGATGACTAAGAACGTTGGGGCTCAGATCCCCTCCGAGAGCTCAGGGTAAATTTTGAAGTGGAGGGGACCCCAGCAAACTTTGAAGTGGATACAGGGGCAATATACTCTGCCCTTAAGGCCCCATTGGTCTCTCTATCAAATAAAAGGTCTCTAATTCAAAGGGCTTGGACAACTAAGAGGACCATGGACCAGGGGAAAGGAAAAATCCATCACTCGTTCTTAGTAATCCCAGAATGCCCGGCCCCATTGATGGGCAGAGATCTGCTCACCAAGCTCGGGGCCAAAATAACTTTTAACCCTGAAGGACCACAAGTGGAATTTCTAAATCCTTCAGTAAAAACTCCTATAGTCACGGCTCTATATATGTCAGTATAAAATGTACATCAACTCACTCAACTTGGTTCAAAGAAATTGCATTCATTCCTGAAGGATCAAGAACAGAGTTTTTTACTAACCGACTCAAAGCAAAAGGAAATAACTGAATGGGTAACAAAAGCCTGTCAGGTCTGTCATGGATAATGCTTACCATTCCAAGCTTCCTGCAAAAAAGCACCTACGAGGAACCAGACCAGGACAATTCTGGGAAGTGGAATTTACTAAAATTAAGCCAGCAAGGTTTGAAATTAAATATCGCCTAGTCTTTGTAGATATATTTTGAGGATGGATTGAAGCCTTTTCCAGGAAAAAAGAAAAAAAAAAAAACGAAACAGCGCAAATGGTCGTCAAGAAGATCCTGAAAGATATTTTTACAAGATACGGCCTGCCTTAAGTAATAAGGTCTGATAATGGACTGGCGTTTGTAGCCCAGGTAAGTCAGGGGTTAGGCAAAACCCTGGGGATTAATTAAAAGTTACATTGTGCTTATAGACCACCGAGTTCAGGACAGGTAGAAAGAATGAATAGAACCATTAAAGAGACCATAACGAAATTAAGCTTAGAAACCTGCATAATAGATTGCACTATGCTCCTGCCTTATGCACTATTTCAGGGAAGAAATACTCCCTCTGTTTCTTCGTGTAACCTCACCCCCTATGAAATTGTCCATGGTGCCCCTCCTTCAGTAAGGGACCTAACCCCAACTCTAAGACCTAACGATTCCTTCCACACCCCATTGCTTGACTGAATTAAAGCTCTTGAAAGAACTCAGGGATACCTTTGAAAACAGATGGCCAATGCCTATCAACCTGGGGACGAATGGACTCTACATCAATATCAAGTAAGAGACTTCATCTACATAAGTCGACATCAGGTGTCATCCCTGAAACCCCACTGGAAATGACCATACAAGGTGCTACTTATAACACCTACAGCGGTAAAGGAAGACAGAATCACTTCCTGGATCCATACCTCTCATCTCAAGCCTGCGCCCTGTCCAGACTCTGGCTGGAAACTGGAAAAGATTGGTAAAACTTTCAAATTGTGTATTTACCCTGTGTCTAAGGCTATAGACTCTTCCCTTGACCACCAGTAGTCCTAAACCTATTAAACCCGTTCAGCAGCGATGGCTGATCACAAATCCTACTGGTAAAGAAGTATGATCTATCTTGCATACAGCCCACTTAGGGACTTGGTGGACATCTATCCACCCAGACATTTGTCAGCTGGCTATAGGTCTTTCCTATTGGGATATACCTGATGAAGAGGATCCCACTAAATTTCCATTAAATCCATTCTGCACCATTGATAATGGAAACAATCATTATGGATGTAGGGACACGCGAGCCAGATGCAGGTTGGCTAGCCTAGATTACTATGTTTGCGCGGTGGACTACCAAAGCAACAAACAGTCACGGTTATGTGTGGGGAATGCCGACTTCTTCTGTAAGTCTAGGGATGTGATCATACAGGCAGTGCATGATGGAACCCAAACTCCTCATCAAATTCTGTACACAGCATTGGCCCTATTACCAATTAGATCACCCAAACTGTTGGCCCCTAGAGGGGTCTCTAGATCCTCAAATTCTGCATGACCTTTTTAACTTCTGAATGTCCTCAAAAGGGTGAAAGGAGATTTCCCTATGTGGAGGCCTTTTCCCTCCTTCGCTCACATCCTGAACTATGCTTCTCCAATAGGTCCTCACACTCAGCCTTCTGCTCCAGACTCTCTGCTGTCACTCTCACCTCAGCAACATGATTTCTCCCCTCCAATTACTAGATCAAAAACCCAAACCTCCACCGGATCTCAGACCATTGCCCCCTTGCTGAGGTAGCAGGTACTGAGGTAACCCTCCACCGAATCACTCCTCTCTTCTCCAGTCAGTGCCCACACCGGGTCCCACCAGTTCCTCTTACCAGCTAACCCAAAGCTCAAACCAGCTGAGGAGAACCCTCAGACCCCTATCCAAGATGTAGTGAAAATGGCCTTTAAAGTTTCTTTGTCATTAGTGAAAACAGGTTACTAAGAATTTAAAGTCCCTCACAGGCTTTTAGGGATACTAACTCCCATCTTCTCCTCTGCTCTACCTGTTCTACTGCTCACCTTTTTGTTGCTAGGAAAATCACAAACCCCTTTCCCAGTATTCTTTCACATCTCTGCTACCTCATTCTCAGATCCACGGAGCTGCTCACAGCCACGCCTTCCATATCTCCCCCCTATGTTCCAGGCCCACAGAAAAACATTAACTGACCTTCTACAGAAGTCTTCAGCATGGCTGACTTTAGGACTTTCAGCAAAAGAGTCCCCATGAAAGACTTCAAAGTAGATAAACTTCCTCTTTTCATGTTGCCCTGTTGTACTTGGTCACTGGCTAAAAATATCAGCACTCCTAAGTTAGACACCCCCTTACTAGTTTTTCGCAAAATATGTGAACAAGGCCTTTGGCATTGATCTGGGGCTTCACAGAGATGGCTACATTTCAAAGATAAAGAAGTTACCAACTGGGCTCCATGGTAACAGCTGGAAGGGGGAAAAATAAAGGGAAAAAAAAGCTCTCCTTCACCCAGGTGTCCTTGAAAAGTTAACTTGCCCAGAACAGAGGAATAAAACAGAAAAAAATCTGCTTTTTGTGAACTTCTGCAGGCTGTGAACTTCTGCGCCCCTTCCCTTATATGTTGGGTACAAAATTCTGAAACTACCTAAACGTGAGTTTCAGGGAATTAATTGATTATAACAGAAGTAATGCCCTCTGAATCCGGTTGCTAATAAAATGGAAAGTTTCCCTGTTTTTGGTAGTATCTTAGGTGCCGTGCCTTGTCCGTCTCTACAACAGTATAATTCTATAGACTTAAACATTGTTTATGTTTTCATGAAATTGTCAAGACGATGTGATTAAATGTGTAAAGGTGCAGATGTTTCCCAGAGTGCTTTATCATAATGCAGGTTCATTTGAAGTTCAAATAGGGGGGCATAAAACCCGGTTCCACTGAGAACATATATCCATCACTTTAGCCATCCTATTAGGAATAGGAGTTGCTGCAGGCGTGAGCACAAGAACCACTGCCTTGGTCCATGGGATACAACAAATGACACAATTAGAAGCAGCAATAGACCAAAACTTAAAGATATTAGAATCCTCCATCTTGGCTTTGCAGGAATCTTTAACCTCTCTCTCTGAAGTTATTTTACAGAAAAGGCGAGGGTTGAACCTCCTCTTCATGAAAGAAGGGGGCCTTTGTTCTGCATTGATGGAGAATGTTGTGTTTTTGCCGACCATACTGAAGTTGTAAAAAAATCTAGGAGTAAATTAAAAAGATGCCTTGAAGAGTGTCAATGAGAGAGAGAGGCCCAAAAAGTGTGGTTTGAGTCTTGGTTCACACAGTCCCCCTGGTTAACTACGCATTTATCAACCCTGGACAGTTCAATAATTATCCTCATATTATTGCTAACTATAAAACCCTGTTTGCTCAACCGTGTAATTTCTTTTTTCCAAGCTCAAATTGGATGAGTTAAACTTATGGTAATACCCCACTAGCAAACATAGAATGTGACACCCCGCAATGATCACTTTTATGATTAAAAGTAGCCAGAAGAAGAAGTGGGGAATGAAAGGTTAATTAAATAGGCACTTTTCACTTCCTTTTTTCCTGTATGCTTAACAAAACACTGTTGAAATCTTGAGAAATGTTTGCTAATCTTGTTCCCAGAATGTGCTGTCCCCAACTGACTAACTGCAGAATGTGCTCCCTCACTCTGTTGCATGCAAACTGACCACTCGCCCTGACCTATCAATAAACTTCCCTCCCTGCCGTCACCAAGGAAAGTGTATAAGCTCTGCTTAAGCTGTTCTAAGGGCTCTCTACTCTATTCAAGTGAGCTCTGAGCATCAGCATGCTGGACCCCCAATAAACACTGCGCTTTTGCATGAGATAGTCTCTTGGTGGTCTCTTGTTTCGACCTCATCCGACCTTTACTTGGTTAATTAAATGTAGAAGAGAACATCCATTCAAAAAGGGATAGTCGGTAGGATTAGGAATATAGTTGGTAGGTTTAGGAAGAAGACTGTGTATAGGATTTGGAACAAAAGTTCCTTAGCAATAGGGTTTCGTTTAGAGAGTGAATGTAAATGTCAGCACATGTGAAGAGTCAGTCACAATGATGAACTGGAGAAAATATGTAGGAAATCAGATATCAATAAACACATTATGAAATCAGGCAAAGTATAAAGTGAATGATAGGATTAGACATTAACAACAAGGTTGAGTTTCAATGTATAATCTTAGGAAGAAACAAATATGTAGTAAGCAATATGATTGACATTTGAGAGCATTAGGCAACCTGGACATGGATGTTTTTAGTAATCCAGGATCACTTTCCATTTAGGATTTGCTACAATCATAAGTTTGACCTTTGAATTTTGTGATCAGAATATTACAGTGATAAAATGTATATGTAGATCAGGTGACATGAGTATTTTTTCTAACATTTCTGGGAGCAATATTTTGAAGACGTATAAATTAGTGTTGGGGGTACACAGAGTTGTACCCTGTGTCTATGAATATAGAAGTAATGCATGAATTGACAATACTGTGAATAAATAATATAACTGTTTCCACTTTAAATCATGGATTGAATTGATATCTGAAAATATATAAGAAATCTTATATTGATATACAATCATTCATTCCAACGAGTTATGCATCTAATGGTAATATTAGGGTTACGTTTTATCATGAAAGGTGTGTGAGTTTAGCTTCAAAAGTGATTATGGAAATGGAAAATTATGTGTTTGGAAAGAAGTCTCATGAAAAGACGAATCAAGAAACATAGAGGAATACATGTGTTCTGAAGCAGGAAGTGATTGTAAGTATAAAAAAAATCGTATAAATTTCCTAACTTGTGGATGAAATATATATCCTATGATGTGCAAAAACTGAAAAAAATAGTAATGTACCAGTGTTGAATGAAAATGAATGTCAAAATACATATCATGTCCCATAGGAATCTACTTGCATTGATGTTAAACTGGGTCAGTTACTGTAGAAACATTAGGATTTGAAAGGACCATTTACTAAAGTTAGTTTTCAGTACTAGGAATCAAATATATATTTCAGGTGGATGAATATATCTGAGCATAATCTTGTGAACATTTTATTATAAATCCACATTCATGACATGAATGAATTTAGGGAGTGTATATAAGACACATATATTTCATATTTTGAAAAATCAGGAGGGTGTAAAATATATATATATATATATATATATATATATATATATATATATATATATATATATATATATATATATCACAGATACATTAAAAAGTAGCAATATATAAATATATATGGGTATCAAAATTTATCTTGAAATATATATCATCCACAGATTAAAAAGTATTCATTTTAGTGAACATGGATTTATGTATAATGTTGTTCAACTAGGAACCTCACCCATAGGTGGAATTTTAAGATCCAAAAGCGTTTAGGAGGAGTGATCTCTTCTCACAATTTGTATCTGCAAAGTTAGCCACCTCACAAAAATGTACGTGTGATACCAGGTAGGATTCTATATGTGCATATAAAAATACATGTGCTGAATAGGCTCCAGAGAAATGGAGACAGAAATTCAGAAATAAGTTAACATTAAAAAGAATGGAGAACTATTTCAATTAACAATTGACTATATTTTTAACACCTACCATTTATCATGCAAATAACAAGTCCAACTATACACCATGCCTACTCTGAACTGCTTGTGTTTCTATAATGTTTCGGTTACTTTCCTCCATTATATTAGGATTAGTAATCAGAGTCTAGTAGGGTGTGAGTTAGTGTCAGGGAATCAGTATATTGAATGGAAAATAGAAAAATGAATCCAATGTGTATGCAAATATGTGGTACACAAAAATCTTCCCACTCTCATCAAGAACAACACCTAGATATCACCTACGCCCAAGTAAGACACAATTAGAGGAGAAGAGTTAGAAAATCCATGACTACATATCTGGAATGGAATACGATCAGGAGTTCACAACCTTGGAAGTGGTAGAGGAGTTTCCAAAAGTAAGGGACAGGGTAAACACTCCACAAACATGGACCTCTGCCTGCCTAAAGACTTCTTGAGAAACTGTCTCTGAGGTTGGGCACTTAAAACATATGTTGTTGTCAGGAGCTTTAGCTTCCTTTCTAGGGAGACCATCAAAGTGGGGTCTTCATCTCTGTGACCTTGTGGATATGGTTTCTTATTTTCCAATGAACATGAGGCAGCAGTGCTGAATTCTCTCTTTGTAGGTAAACTGTGGCCACGGGGGGCTAAGTGTATCCACATGTTGGCTGTGTATCCATTTGGTCATCCTCCACATTTCGTCGTGATTCTTGGTGCTGCACTGGGAATTTAATATTTGCTTCATGGAATACAAGGAGCTCAACTGGAACACAGTGCTGGAGGGGGTTCTGTCATGTGTGGTGGGTCAGGGTCAGCAGGAGAATGCTCCTACCAGGTTTCTATCCCACACAGTTTGCCCCCTTGACCATAATAACCTGATTGTTAAGATTTCCCTTAAACCTCTACTTATAAAATGATGCCTTTACATATAAGGGTCTGCTGGATGCACCATGTCAGCCACAAGCCATTTGGAAGTCAAAGGCAGATCCACAAGGCCCCACGACAGAAGTTTTATCACAAAACTGCACATCTCTGCTGTAGATCCACTAATCAGCAGGCTTGAACTTACTGGCATCTCTGTTCTACACCATTTTCATGAAACACAGTCAATCAAGGAACTGTCTGATACACTCATCGTCAGCAACAGTATATCCAAAGGTTCTCCTGTGCAACCTGGTCAAGGGAATTTTAAGAATTTCATGGTATTTATCTAGCCATTATTCAAGCATGAGGTTGGAGGCACTGTGGGTTTCAATTTTTTCAGGAAACATTAAAAGGTGAGGAAGCTCATTTCAATGAAACCTCTGGAAAACTCTCACAGGCAAGTCTTCCCAAGGAGTGGCCAAAAGGTCACCGAAATCCAGGACTATTGAGGTCTACAATGTGAGGTCCATGTGTGTTTTGACGCTCAAGTATGCCTGCCATGTGTTTTAGAAAAAATCATGTGATATCCAGGCTGTGATTCTCAGTGCTCTGTGGAAAGCCACCCTGGACCTAGATCTCAGTTTATAAGGGTGACTCTCATGTGTGGCCTGCGAAAATCCCAATACAATTCATGGCAATACTTCTCTGAGTTCAGTTCCAGAACTCAGTCTCTAAGTCCCCTTGAACTCACACCAGAGTTCAAGACCAGTTGGACCCAGTCATTTCTTCCATCCACCACACAAATGACCAAAATTAAAACCTAAACACTCCCACAAGGCCCTCATGTTCTCCATATAGACACTCATCATAACCTCTGGCTGAATTTTTCCATGAGGGGCGCAGCCCAAGACAGTGACCAAAATGAGCACCTTTGGCCCTCATTTGCCTAAAGTCAGGGTGGCCTGGACACCATTCCTGTGAACCAGGAGTGATTAAATAGACCTGCCGTTAATACTGATCTGCTTCTCCATTTTGAGGCCTACTGAATGTCAGGTATAGATTATTTATGTGGTTTGGAGTCATGAGAAAACCCAAGCACTTCTGCATGGCTTTGAAGAACTCATTTGACCCAAAGGATCCCTATTCTCACTTGATGGAGTCAGGAACATCACAGAAGAAGGCTAGAGACTTCATCCACAATGACTGATCTTTTTGCCATTTTGGTTTTGGATGCACACATGGGATCTTTCTTTAGATCCATCAGGTGCTGAGAATCTAAGCTGGAGCCTCACACAGGGCCAAGTGTCTGATTCAGACACCTCCCTTTCCAAAGCAATTATGCCAAGAGCCACAGGTGATCCTCATTCATTTCCATTTGATAACTGTTTTTTTCAGTCTTCACAAAGGGGTGGCCAGAGGCAAATACCTTCCTGACATTCAGGGCAACAGAACAAAATGTAAGCAAAAGGCCCAAAGCAGGGTATCTCCACTGAGAGTTTCCTGGCCACACTGATATCTGAGTTTTTTGAGATGATCGCCATGCCAATTCCTTCAGCTATTCAGTACATGGTCATGTCACAGTGATTGGAGGTGGTACATATCATGGATAAAAAACAATGAGCATATTCTGGCTAGCGGCCAGAATTCTGGAAGAAAACAGGAACTTAGGAAGGTTGTAGGTGTTTCCCATTGGTAAGGCAAGCCGCAGTCCTTTCATAAATTGGACAGGTTGATTGCTGGGAGGCATTCTACTACACAGGACATATTCATTGATGCATTCTCTTTTCTAATGTCTACAACCACGGACACAGTGGCATACACAGAAAAAGAAACACTCACCATGTCAAATGACTTATTAGAAACAGTCCATTCCAAAAGAAATAAATCACGTTTTTTCTACCTATTCTCAGAACATGAGACAAAACCACAAACTGACATCCACACACCCAGGCACCTCCTTCCCCCAAGTAGGTCTGTGAATCTTCTGAGTGTCCTCTGACTGGTAGGCCATACGATGTTCCTCTGAAATGGCCTTTCCTGTCTCAGATCTGGTGTCATTCACCAACTCTGTGAAGTTGTCAGGAGGCAGTGGTGAGCCAATTCCAGTCTTGTCAGGAAAGGCCCCTCTTCAGAGCTTTCTTGGAATTTGGCCACCTTCACATGAAGAGGTACCTAGAAAGACTGATTCTATCCTTGGTAAATCCAAACAAGTGAGACCACTGGGACTTGGACGGGTAATGGCTTTGGGTGCCTGGCTTCCTGGATCCCAAATTCAGAGAATTCCATCACCAAGGAAGTAGGTGAGGTCACTTCCTTCAGGAACTGAATGAGGTCACTGACTTGGCCACCAATATGTCCTAACAGTTGCTTCCTAGGTTCTCATAAGATGGAGGCTGCCCCTACTTCTTGTGACACATTCACAAATTAGAATGGTATAGAAACCATAGGCACCTGTTAACAGCTCTCCACAAAGGCCTGGTTTGATCCGACTTCTCTACATTAAGAAGAGAGAGGCTGATTCAGAAACATCACTTCATCCTGACTAGGTTGTTTGCCGTGGAAGATGACTTTTCCTCTCTCAGGTCCTAAATAGCTGCCTAAATCTTCTCCATCGATCATTTCTGCATGGACTTTTGAGGTTCTCAGCAGGTGGAAGATCCCCTACCTTCCTGTATTGTAAGACCAACTCGGTCCCTCCTCTTCTGTAAAGTTAGATTGACGGAACATTGTATGGTTAGGGTTAATAGCATGTTCGATTTTGGTTAGTAATCATTCTGCTGGATGAATAATGGTTTCGGAACCTCTGATACTTATAAGAATATAGACGTGAAATATAAGTACAAAAAAAGAAATCTAGGTAAGATTTGAAGCTCAGAAGGGCATTTGGCGATTCATTGGCATACTAAGCTTGAATTATGTTCTGCACTGAGGTCTCAGATAAATTCATTTACAATGGCATAGGTTGCTGTACCTCAGATAACTGAATTTAGAAGAGATCATCCAGTCCAAAAGGGATAGTCCATAGGATTAGGAAGATTGTCTGTAGGATTAGGAAGAAGAGTGAGTCTAGGAGTTGGACCAAAAGTTCTTTAGCAATAGGGTTTCAGTTAGAGAGTGAATGTAAATGTCAGCACATGTGAAGAGTCAGTCACAATGATGAACTGGGGAAAATATGTAGGAAAGAGAGTAAATATGTATCAATAGAGACATTAGGAAATCAGGCAACGTATAAAGTGAGTGATAGGATTAGATATTTTCAACAGGGTTGAGGTTGAATATATAATCTTAGGAAGAAACAATTATTTAGTCACCAATAGGATTGACATTTGAGCACATTAGGGAACCTAGACATGGAGGTTTTTAGTAATCCATGCTCACTTTAAATTTAGGCTTTAGTACAATCATAAGTGTGACCTTTGCATTTTGTGTCAAGAATATTACTGTGGTAAAATATATATGTAGATCAGATGACATGAGTATTTCTTCCACCAATATGAGGAGCAATATTTTGAAAACTTATAAATTAGTATTGCGGATAAAATAGGCGTACCCTGTGTTGATGAATAAGAGATGATGCATGAATAGACCATATTGTGAATAAATTATATAACTGGTTCCAACTTTAAATAATGCATTGAAATTATATTTGAAAATATATAGTAAATCTTATATTGATATATATACATTCATTCCAACCAGTTATACATCTAATGGTAATATTAGGGTTACGGTTTATCATGAAGAGTGTGTGAGTTTTGCTTCAAAAATGAGTATAGAATCGAAAATAATGTTTTTAGAAAGAAGTCTAGTGAAAAGACCACTAAAGAATCATAGAGCAATACATGTTTTCTGAAAGAAGAAGTGATTGAAAGTGAACCACATGCTTATAAATTTGTGAATTTGTGGATGAAAGGATATATCCTATGATGTCCATAAACTGAAGAAATAGTAATGTACCAGTGTGGAATAAAAATGAACTTAAAAATACATATCATGTCCCATAGGAATCTAACTGCATTGATGTTAAACTTGGTCAGTTACTATAGAAATATTAGGATATATAAGGACCATTCACTGAAGTTAGTTTTCAGTACTAGGAAACAAATATGTATGTCAGGTGGTTGAATATTTCTGAGAATAATCTGTTGAGAGCCACAGCCAAAGGAGCCCCAGCAAACTTGCAGCTGCCAGCAAACTTCCATCTGCCGGCTGATGATTGGCTCACAGCGGCCCCAGCATCATCTAGCTGATTTGCTTCTCTGTGGTGATGCTCATTGAGATGCTCAATGAGCGGTTTCCCCGACCTTTCAGACTGCCAGCGGATGATTGGCTCACAGCGGCCCCAGCAACATCTAGCTGATTGGCTCCTCTGTGGTGATGCACATTAGGCTGGTTCCCTTCCCTTTCAGACCATGGAACTGCTCATTGGGGGACTTTTTGGCTTCGCCCACGTGACCCAGCCAATCGGCCTCAAGAGGAGGAGACTTGTGTTTGAGGGAGAGGCTTGTGGGAAGCCTGTGGTGGCAGTTTGGCTCTGACGGCTTTTCCTGAGGAGCTGTTTTGTTTGGTGTCATCTTGTTGGGTTGTATTATAGTAGAAATACGGGATCAGAAATTAGTAAAAAAAAAAGCTGAAAGAGTGTTCAGTAAATTGTTAGAGGAAGGAGGCATCTCAGTAAAATCAAGAAAAGTCAGGGCATACGTTGATACAATACAAAAATGTAGCCCATGGCTTTTTCAGGAGGAGTTGTTAAATATATCACAATGGAACCATCATGGTGAAGATTTAAAAAGAATAGAAAAGAAAAGCCCAGTTACTCTGCCACTTGGCACATTGCTATTGTGGACGTTTGTACCTTGTTTGCTTAGTGGAAAGCCTTCAGTTCAGACAATGGTAGAGGAAGGAGAAGACATATTGATTCAAGTAAAACAGAAGGTCTCTCAAGTTAGTCAGATAGAGGAAAAAATTCAAGTAAAAGAAAAGGTCTCTCGAACTAGTCAGACAGAGGAAAAAAATCAAGTAAAAGAGAAGGCCTTTCAAGCCAGTCAGACAGAGGAAGAAAGTGTAAAACAGAAAAAGCCATCAGGGGGAAAGTTACAACAGGAGACTACTACTAACACCTTTCTATCACCAGAGGGTGTAAGTGACCAACCAACAGCACAACCTCTACAGGAGACTGCTACTAACACCTTTCTATCACCAGAGGAAGTAAGTGTCCAACTAACAAGGCCACCTCCATATGCTGGGAGGCCCCCAACCCCCACAGTTGATAGTTGGAATCCTGAGACAAGATCTCAAATATTAACATGCCCAGTATTTGAGGCAGGAGGGCAGTGAGATTACCATGCTTTAAATTTCAAAACAGTGAAGCAGCTAATAGAGGCTGTAACAACCTATGGTCCTCAAGCACCCTTCACTGTAAGCATTATCAAATCCATTAACAACATGAACATGAAGCCAGCAGATTGGGCTAATATGTGTAAAGCTGTGCTAAATGGAGGAAATATCTGTTATGGAAGATTGCCAATGAGGAATTTTTCAAGAAGACGGCTAGGCAAAATGCAGCAGCTAGTTATCCTCAGAGAAATCTAGATATATTGTTAGGAAAGGGACCTTATGAGGATCAGCAGCTGCAATGTGCATATGATCCTGGTGTATATGCACAGATTGCTATAGATGCAATTAAGGCATGGAAGACTTTTCAAGGAAATGGAGGTTTACAAGGTCAGTTATCTAAGGTAATACAAGGAGCTAATGAACCTTATGCTGAATTTGTAGATAGGCTTATTCAAACAGCTACCAGAGTTTTTGGAAATACACAACAAGCAATGCCATTACTAAAACAACTGGCTTATGAGCAAGCGAATCGTTGGTGCAAAGATATCATTAGACCATGGAAACATGAAGATTTAAACACATATATTAAATTATGTAGAGACATTAAAGAACAAGAGCAAGTCGTGGAAGCTGCAGTAAAACAGGCTTTAGATGCCAGAGACATTAATGAACAAGGGCAAATTGTGGCAGCTGCAGTAAAACAGGCTTTAGATGCCAGGCCAAGAACATGCTACAATTGTGAAAAAACAGGACATTTTAAAAGGAATTGTCCCATAGGAGGAGGGTTTAACAAAACTAGGTATCAAAGGAGTAGAATACCAGGTATTTGTCCACGATGCCGTAGAGGGAGACTTTGGGATAATGAATGCTGTTCTCAAACCACCATAGAGGGTACACCATTATCAAAAAACGAACAAGGACCAGGTGTTTATCCACAATATCGTGGACAAAAACATGGAGCTCCATTGCCAAAAAATGGACAAGGGGGCTCAATTCTCCGGGGCCCAAAACCACAAATATACGCAGCACTGGAGAAACCCAGCAACCCCATCAGGGTAGTGCCCAGGACACATTGTCCATCAGATCCCTCATCAGACAAACCAGAGGGAGTGCAGGGTTAGACACCTGTGCCTCTGCCAGAGCAGTACTAACTGCAGAGATGGGAGTTCAATTCATTTCCACAGGGGTAAAAGGACCTCTTCCCAAAGGAACAGTAGGCTTATTATTGGGACGCAGATCTTCTACTCTAAAGGGACTTATGATAAGTCCTGGGGTAATTGATCTCGACTATGAAGGTGAAATAAAAATTATAGCCAGTTCTCCAAAGGGTATATCAGTAATTTCACCAGGAGATAGAATAGCACAGTTACTAATAATACCCAGCCTACGTGAAAAATTTTCCAGTCGTACTGTAGAAAGAGGTTCCAAGTGATTAGGCTCCACAGGTGTAGATTGGGCTATGCTTTCTTTAAATTTAGATTCTGGCCCCATGCTAAAACTAAATATTCAAGGACATGAATTTAATAAAATGTATATGTAGATTAGGTGACATGAGTATTTCTTTCACCATTTCTGCGAGTAATATTTTGAAGACATATACATAAGTATTGGTTGTACAAAAAGCTGTACCCTGTGTCTATGAATATACAGATAATGCATGAATAGACCATACTGTGAATAAATAGTATAGCTGGTTCCACTTTAAATAATGGATTGAATTGATATTCACAAAGGAGTGGTCTGAGGCAAAAACCTTCCTGAAATTCAGGGCAACAGAACAATAGGTAAACAAAACGCACAAAGCAGGGTTTCTCCACTGAGACTTTCCTGGTCACACTGATATCTGAGTTTTCCTAGATGCTCGCCTTTCCCTTCAGCTATCCAGTACATAGCCATATCAAATAGCTTGGAGGTAGTACATATCTTGGTCACAAAACAATGAGGCAATTCTGGAGAGTGTCCAGAATTCAGGATGTAAACAGAAACTTTGGAAGATAGCAGGTTTTGCCCTTCAATAAGGAAAGCCGCAGTCCATTAATAAATCGGGCAGGATGAATGTTGCGAAGCTTTCTCCTAGACAGGACACATCCATTGATGCATTTTCTTTTCTAATGTCTACAACCACGGACAGAGTGGGATACACAGACATAGAAGCACTCGCCTTGTCAAAGGACTTACTAGAAACAGTCCACGCCAATTCAAACAAACAGCCTTTCTTACATCTTCTCAGAACATGAGAAAAAAACCATACACACACCTACACCCACAAAGGCACCTCCTTTGTGGAGTGTCCTCTGAATGGTGGGCCATACTATATTCGCCAAAAATGGCCTGTTGTATCTCAAATCTGGTCTCCTTGGCCAACTCTGTGCAGTTCTCAGGAGCCAGCGGTGAACCAATACCTGCTTTCTCAGGAAAGGCCTTTCTTCAGAGCTTTCCTGGCATTTGGCCATCCTCACATCTGTTGGTACTAAGAAAGACTGACTCTGTCCTTGGTAAATTGAAACAAGTGAGACCACAGGGACTGGGACTGAAACTGGCTCTGGGTGCCTCTCTTCCTGGATCCCAAGTTCAGAGAGTTCCATCACCAAGGAAGTGAAGTGAGGTCACTTCCTTCAGGAACTGAATGAGGTCACTGCCTTGGCAATCTCTTTGTCCTAACAGTTACTTCTAAGTGTCCCATGAGATGGAGTTTGTCCCTACTTTCTGTCAGACTTTCACAAGTTAGAATGGTATATCAACCATTGGCACCTGGGAAGAGCTCTCCACACAGGCCTGATTTGGTCCATCTTCTCTACATTTAGAAGATAGAGGTTGATTCAGACACATCCATTCATCCTGATCAGGTTGTTTACCATAAAAGATGACTTTTCCTCTCTCAGGTCCTTCATAGCTGCCTACATCTTCTCCAGGGATCATTTCTGCATGGACCTTTGATGTTCTCAGAAGGTGGAAGATCCCCTACATTCCTGTATTGTAAGACTAACTCTGTCCCTCCTATTTTGTAAAGTTAGATTGAGGGAAGAGTGTATGTTTAGGGTTAATAACATGTTTGATTTGGGTTAGGAATCTCTCTGCCGCATGAATAATGGTATTGGGAACCTGTGATATTTACAAGAATATATAGGTGAAATGTAAGTATGAAAACAGAAATCTAGGTAAGATTCGAAGTCAGAAGGGCATTGGGTCCTTGAGTGGGATTCTTAGGTTTGAATTATGTTCTGCATATATGTCTCCGATAAATTGAAATACAATGGTTTAGGACCTTATACCTTGGATGATTAATTGTCGAAGGGAACATCGAGTCAAAAATCAATGATCAGTAAGATTAGGAAGATAGTCAGTAGGTTTAGAAATAAAAGTGAGTATAGGATTTAGACCAAAATTTCTTTAGCAATAGGGTCTCGGGTAGACATTGAATGTAAATGTCATCATATGTAAAGTGTCAGACACAATGATGAACTGCGGAATATATGTAGGAAAGCAGATATCAATAGAGATATAAGGAAATCAGGCAAAGTATAAACTGAGTGATAGAATTAGACATTTTAAACAGACTTGAAGTTGAATATATAATCTTAGAAAAAAACAAATATGTAGTCACCAATAGGATTTACATTTGAGAACATTAGGCAACCTGGACATGGTTGTTTTTAGTAATTCATGCTCACTTTCCATTTAGGCTTTGATACAATCATGAGTGTGACCTTTGTTTTTTGTGTTCAGAATATTACTGTGATAAAAAAAGAAATATATATATATATATATATATATATATATATATATATATATATATATATATATACACACACACACACACACACATATATAGATAGATAAGGTGACATGAATATTTCTTCTACCATTTCTGGGAGCAATGTTTTGAAGAGGTATAAATTAGTATTGGGGGAACAAAGAGGTGTACACTGTGTCTATGAATATAGAGATAATGCATTAATAGACCATACTGTGAATAAATAACATACCTGGTTCCAACTTTAATAATGGATTGAATTGAAATGTGAAAATGTACAGGAAATCTTATATTGATATACACACATTCATTCCAACCACTTATACATCTAATGGTAATATTAATGTTATGGTTTATCTTGAAGAGTGTGTGGGTTTAGCTTCAAAATTGATTATGGAAATCGAAAATAATGTGTTTGGAAAGAAGTCTCATGAAAAGACCAGTCAAGTAACATGGAGGAATACATGTGTTCTGAAGCAGAAAGTGATTAAAAGTGAAACAAATTCCTATAAATTTGTGAACTTGTGAATGAAATATATATCCTATGATGTGCAAAAACTGAAGAAATAGTAATGTACCAGTGTTGAATTAAAATGAACGTCAAAATAGACATCATGTCCCCTAGGAATCTATTTGCATTGATGTTAAACTGGGTCAGTTACTGAAGAAATATTAGGATTTGTAAGCACCATTGATTGAAGTTAGTTTTCAGCATTGGGAAACAAATATGTATTTCAGGTAGATGATTATTTCTGAGAATAATCTTGTGAAATGTTTATTATAAATCCACATACATGAACATGAATGAATTTATGGAGTGTATATAAGACACATATATTTCATATTTTATAAAATCTGTAGAGTATATATATATATATATATATATATATATATATATATATATATATAAAAACCACAAAAATTCATTAAAAAGTATCAATATATATATGCCAATCGTAATTCATCATGTAATATATATCATCCACAGAAGCAAAAATATTTATTTTACTAAACATGGGTTTATGTATAATATTGTTCTAATAGGAAGCTCACCCATAGTTTGAATTTTCAGTTCCAACAGGGTTTAGTAGCACTGATCTCTTCTTACAATTTGTTTCTGCCAAGTCAGCCAACTCATAAAAATATACGTGTGATACCAAGTAGGAATCTATATGTGCATATAAAAAGTACAAGTGTTGAGTAGGCTACAGAGAAAGGGAGACAGGAATTCACATATTTGTTAACTTTAAAAACGCATGGAGAGAGCTGGGGATGTGGCTCAAGTGGTAGCGTGCTCGCCTGGCATGCGTGCGGCATGGGTTCGATTCTCAGCACCACGTGAAAACAAAGATGTTGTGTCCGCCGATAACTAAAAAATAAATATTATAGAATTCTCTCTCTCCTCTCTCACTCTCTCTTTAAAAAAAACACATGGAGGACTATTTCAATTAAAAATTGAGTAGATTTATAAAACCGACCCTTTATCATGCAAGAGGGAAGTCCAACTATACACCATGCTTCCTCTGAACTGCTTGTATTTTCATTCTTTTGGGGTATTTTTCTCCATCATATTAGGATTAGTAGTCAGAGTCTAGTAGGGTATGAGTTAGTGTCAGGGATTCAGTATTTCGAATGGAAAATTGGAAAATGGATCAATGTGTATGCAAATGTGTACTACAAAAAAATTTTCCCACTCTCATTCAGAACAATGCCTTGACATTACCTTCACCCCAAGTAAGACACAATTAGAGGAGAAGAGTTAGAAAATCTTTGAATACATATCTGGAATTGAAAATGCTTAGGGTTCACAACCTTGGAGATTGTAGAGGAGTTTCCAAAAGTAAGGGACAGTGTAAAAACTCTACAAACATGGAGATTTGCCTGCCTAAAGACGTCTGGAGAAACTGCCTCTAGGTTGGGCACTTGAAATATTTGATGCTGTCAGGAGCTTTAGCTTCCTTTCTAGTGAGACCATCAAAGCTGGGTCTTCATCTCTGTGATCTGGAGGACATGGTTTATAATTTTCCAATAAACTGAAGCAACAGTGCTGAATTCTTGCTTTGTAGGTAATCTGTGGCCACTGGGGGCTAAGTGTCTCCCCATGTGGACTGCGAAGCCATTTTATCATCCTCCACTTTTCATAATGTTTCTTCCTGCTGCACTCGGAGTTTGGTATTTGCTTCACGAAATACAAGGAGTTCAACTAGGACACAGTGCTGCAGCGAGTTCTGTCACGTGTGGTGGATCAGGGTCTGCAGGAGAATGCACCAACAGGGCTTGTATACCACATAGGATGCCCCCTTGACCATAGCAACCTGATTCTGAACATTGCCCTGAAACCTCTCCATATAACAAGTTGCCTTTACATATAAGGGTCTGCTCGCTGCACCATGTCAGTCACAAGCCATTTGGAAGCCAATGGCAGATCCACATGGCCCCACCTCAGATGTTTTATCACACATTTGCTCACCACTGCTCTAGGCCCACTACTCAGCAGGATCCAAATTACTGAGATCTCTGTTTTACACCATTTTCATCAAAACCAGTCAATCAAGGCACTGTCTGGTACACTCGTGATCAGCAACAGGACATCCAATGGTTCTTCATTGCCACCTGGTCATTGCAATTTCAAAAATTTCATGGTATTTATCTAGCAAATTTTCAATTATGAAGTTGGAAGCACTATGGCTTTCAAATCATTCAGGAATCATTCAATGGTGAGGAAGCTCATTTCAATGAAAGCTTTGGAGAACTCTCACAGGCAAGGCTTCCCAAAGAGTGGCCTAAAGGTCACATGAATCCAGGCCCATCGAGGTCTACAATTGAGGTCCATGTGTGTTTTGACTAGCAAATATGGCTTCCAAGTCTTTCAGAATAAAATAATGTGATATCCTGGCTGAGATTCCCAGTGCTCTGTGGAAAGCCACCCTAGGACTAGATCTCAGTTTCCAACGGAGACTCTCATGTGTGGCCTCCTAAATTCCCAACACAATTCATGGCAATACTTCTTTGATGATTGATCCAGAACTCAGTGTTTAAGGGGAATGACACCAGAGTTCAAGCCCAGGTGGATCCAGTCATCTCTTCCAACTGCCACATGAATGACTACAATTAAAACCAAAACACTCCCACATGGTCCTTACCTTCTTCCATATAGACACTCATCATTACCTCTGGCTAGAGTTTTTCATGTGGGACGCATCCCAAGAGAGTGTCCAAAATAGTCTTCCTTGCCCCTCATTTGCCTAAAGTCAGGGTGGCATCGTCACCCTTCCTGTGAACCTGGAGTGATCCAATAGGCCTGCCATAAATACTGCTCTGCTTCTTCAATTTGAGTCCTACTGACTCTCAGGGATAGATTCTTTAAGTGATTTGGAGTCACAAGAAAACACAAGCACCTCTGCAGTTCTTCAAAGAACTCATTTGACTTAAAGGATCCCTATTCTCACTTGACAGAGGTCAGAATCCTAACAGAGGAAGGCAAGAGACTCATCAACAATGACAGATTTTTGGCCATTTTGGTTTTGATTGCACACATGGAATCTATCCTTAGATCCATCATGTGCTGAGAATCTAAGCCACAACTTCATACAGGGCCAAGAGGCTGATTTAGACACATCCTTTTACAAGCAATTAAGCAAAGAACCACAGGTGATGCCCATTCATTTCCATTTGAAAATTGTTTTCTTCAGGCTTCACAAAGGGGTGGCCTGAGGCAAAGACCTTCCTGACATTCAGGACAACAGAACCATAGGTAAGCAAATGAACCAAAGCAGGATTTCTCCACTGAAAATTTACTGGTCACACTGATATCTGAGTTTTCCAAGATGTTCCCATTCTCTACAGCTATCAAGTATATAGACATGTCTCAGAGCTTGGAGGTGGTACATATCTTGGAAACAAAACCATGAGCCTATTCTGGAGAGTGGCCAGAATTCAGGAAGAAAACAGGAACTTAGGAATTTAGTAGGTGTTGCCCATCCATAAGGCAAACCACAGTCCATTCTTTAATTAGACAGGATGAATGCTGGGAAGTTTTCTACTAGACAGGACACATCCTTTAATGCCTTCTCTTTTCTAATGTCTGCAACCACGGACACAGTGGGATACTCAGACATAGAAACACTAGCCTTGTCAAACGACTTACTAGAAACAGGCCACTCCAACCCAAACAAACAGCCTTTCCTACCTATTCTCAGAACATGAGAGAAAACCACAAACTCACTCCACACCCACAAAGGCACCTCCTTAAACCAAGTAGGTCTGTGACTATCCGGAGTGTCCTCTAACTGGTGGGCCATACTATGTTCCCCTGAAATGACCTGCCCTTTCTCAGATCTGGTCTCCTTGGCCAACTCTGTGAAGTTGTCAGGAGCCAGCGGTGAACCAATACCTGCTTTCTCAGGAAAGGCCCCTCTTCAGAGATCTTCTGCCATTTGACAATCCTCACATCAGTCGGTACCAAGGAAGACTGACTCTGTCCTTGGTAAATCCAAACAAGTGAGACCACTGGGACTGGGACTGGGACTGGCTCTGGGTGCCTGGCTTCCTGCATCACAATTTCAGAGTTTTTGATGACCAAGGAAGAGAGGTGAGGTCACTTCCTTCAGGAACTGAATGAGGTCACTACCTTGGCCACCACTTTGTCCTAACAGTTGCTTCAAAAGGTCCCATGAAATGGAGGCTGCCCCTACTTCCTTCGACACTTTCACAAGTTAGAATGGTATATCAACCATAGGCACCTGGAAACAGCTCTCCACATAGGCATGGTTTGATCAGTTCTCTACATTAAGAAAGGAGAGGCTGATTCAAACACATCTCTTCATACTGACCCGGTTGTTTGCCATGGAATATGACTTTTTCCCTCTTAGGTCCTTCATAGCTGCCTGCAACTTCTTAAGGGTATAATTTCTGCATGGTCCTTTGATGTTCTCAGCAGGTGGGAGATCCCCTACATTACTGTATTGTAAGACAGACTCTGTCTCGGCTCTTCTGTAAAGTTAGTTTGAGGGAACAATGTATGGTTAGGCTTAATAACATGTTTGATTTGATTTAGGAATCATTCTGCTTAATGAATAATGGTATTGGGAACTTGCGATATTTACAAGAATATATTGGTGAAATATAAGTTTGAAAACAGAAATCTAGATAAGATTTGAATCCAGGAAGGGCATTGGGCTGTTGATTGGGATACTTAGCTTTGAATAATGTTCTGCAAAGATGTCTCAGATAAATCAATATACAATGGCATAGGACCTTGTACCTTGGATGATTGATTGTCGAAGTGATCATCCAGTCAAAAAGGGATAGTCTTTAGGATTAGGAAGATAGTCGGTATGTTAGAAAAAAGAGTAATATAGGATTTGGACCAAAAGTTCTATAGCAATAGGGTTTCGGATAGAGAGTGAATGTAAATGTCAGCACATGTGAAGAGTCAGTCACAATGATGAACTGGGGAAAATATGTAGGAAAGCAGATATCAATAGACATTAGGAAATCAGACAAAATATAAAGTGACTGATAGGATTAGTCATTTTCAACAGGGTTGAGGTTGAATATATTATCTTAAGAAGAAACAAATATGTAGTCACCAATAGGATTGATTTGAGAGCATTAGGCAACCTGGACATGGATGTGTTTAGTAATCCATGCTCACTTTCCATTTAGGCTTTGGTGAAAGCTTAATAAAATAGGTAGTTGTTACTTACTGTTTTTCTGTATGCTTAACAAAACACTGTTGAAGTCTTGAGGACTGTTTGCTAATCTTGTTTCCAGAATGTGCTGTCCCCAACTGCCAAACTGCAAATGTATACCCTCACCCGTTTGCACGCAAACCACCCACTTGCCCTGACCCATCAATAAACTTCCCTCCCTGCTCTCTCCAAGGAAAGCATATAAGCTCTGCTTAAGCTGTTCTCAATGCTCTCTGCTCTATTCAAGTGAGCTCTGAGCCCCAGAATGCTGGACCCATAATAAACCATTTACTGTTGAAGGAGACATTCTCTTGGTGGTCTCTTCCTCCGATGCTTGCCCGACCTTTACATCTGGAGGCACCAGCAAGATCCGACAGCGGCGGATGAAAGATCCCCAAGGGGCTCCTTTCAGGGTAAGTAAGGGAACTCTTTTTGGTTTTAGGTTTCAGGTTAGGGCTTGGCAAAATGCCTATGGGTGATGAGCGTGAGCTCTCTCTGACAGAGGCTGACATACGTGTCACAGAGCCACAGGCCACGTCCCTGGGGGATGCCCCAGAGGACTCAGGAAATCGAGGAACAATAGTCTCCTTGACTCAATGATATTTTGCTTCGGATTCGGTATTTCCAGCCCATCAGGTTTTGCCGGCTACTCAGGCCTGGCCTCAGTATTGGACGTCCAATGCCTGACTTTATTGTCTTGTCTTGTCAGTGTAGTGTGTCGTTGCTTTCACTGTTTGTGTATCTCTCATTTTGGGACAGAGAACTTCAACACCTCTCTTCCTGACCCTTGATCACTGGAACAAAGTCAGCTTAAGGGCCCAGAATCTTTCTTTTTCAGTAAATTGCTGGACCTGGCAGACCCTCTGTGCCTCAGAATGACCCACCTTTGGAGTTGGATAGCCCCTAGAAACATCTACGTCCCACTAATTCGAAAAGTCAGAGATTTTGTATTTCAACCGGGGCCACATGGACATCCAGATCAACAGCCATATATCTCAACTTTGCAGGACCTCTGCAAATATCCTCCTCAATGGGTGAAGCTTTTCCTTGTCTCTGCCCCCGCTCCTACTCCTTCCACCATGATTTTATCTCTCAAACCCTCTGCTCCTCCTCCTCCACCCTCTCTTCTCCCTGAGTCTCAAGACTCTACTGGACTCTCCTCGCCTTCTTATCCGCTGCCCTCGCCTACCAACCCCCAACAACCTCTAAGTGATTCCCCTGCTGCTGACTCAGCCTCTCCGCCACTGGAGGAAGCTAGGCCAGCCCAGCGCCCACCAAATGACTGCCCCTTGTCACACACACAGCCCCTCCTTCCCTGGAGGAAGCTGGCCTGGCAAAAAGAACTCAAAGAACTCCCTGGCGTTTTCAAACCTGCCTACTTGGGATGACTGCCAACAAATCATAGGGATTCTCTTCATGACAGAGGAATGAGAGAGAAACTTCCTGGAAGCTAGAAAAAAAATATCCTCGGACCAGATGGGTGACCAACACAACTTCCCAACATAATCAAAGCAGGCTTCCCCTTGAACTTACCCAACTGGGACCCCGACACCTTTGAAGGTAGGGAGCATCTGTCCTCTTATTGCCGGGCCCTAATAGTGGGTTTCCAACAGGCCGCTAGGCAACCAAATAATTTGGCCAAGGTAAGAGAGATTATTCAAGGGCCTGATGAACATCCCTCTATGTTTCTAGAGAGAATTATGGAGGCATATAGGAGATATACTCCTTTCGATCTTCAGGCAGAGGATCAAAAGACATATGCCGTGATGGCCTTCATTGGGCAAGCTGATCTGGATATTAAAAGAAAGTTACAATACTTAGATGGATTACAAGATATGACTTTGAGAGATTTAGTCAGAGTAGCCGAGAAAGTATCCTATAAGAGAGAAACAGAGAGAACGAAAGGGAGCAAAGGGAGGATGAGAGATGAAAAAGACAGATTAAGGTATTAACTAATGTCCTGGTCACAACAATAAATAGGCCAGAAATTAAGAAACAGGGAGACAAGAAGTGATACCTGGGTCCCCTCCAGAGGCCACCCTTGGCCTCAGATCAATGTGCCCACTGTAAAGAAAAAGGACACTGAGCCAAAGAGTGCCCTAGAAAGAGAAAGCCACGCCAGACAGCCTTTCTGACTCTGGAGGTTGACTAAGAATGTCGGGGCTCAGATCCCTTCCCCGAGCTCAGGGTAACTTTTGAAGTGAAGGGGACCCCATAAACTTTGAAGTGGATACAGCAGTAGTATACTCAGCCCTTAAGGCCCCACTGGGCCCTCTATCAAATAAAAGATCTCTAGTTCAAAGGGCTAACAGCAGTAAATATCAGACTTAGACAACTAAGAGGACCATGGACATGGGGAAAGACAAAATCCAACATTCCTTCCTAGTAATCCCAGAATGCCTGGCCCCATTGATGGGCAGAGATCTGCTCAGTAAGCTCCGGGCCAAAACAACTTTTAACCCCGAAGGCCCCAAAATGAAATTTCTAAATCCTTCATTAAAAACTCCTATAGTCATGGCTTTATAAATGTCAGTCGAAGATGAACAGCCACTTTTCACACACCCCAAGACTGATCAAACAGGCAAGCTACCCCAGAAATGGATAACAGATTACCCAGATGCCTGGGCAAAATTGTTGGGTTAGGCCTAGCCATGAAACAACCTCCAAGAACAGTGGAGTTAAAAACCTCAGCCTCCCCAATCAATGTCAAACAACATCCTCTGAGCAAAAAAGGTAAAGATGGGATAAGGCCCCATATTCAGAAATATCTGGCCTTAGGGTCCTAAGGCCCTGTCAATCGGCCTGGAACACTCCCCTGCTACCGGTAAAAAATCCAGGAACTGGGGATTATCCCCCATACAAGACCTAAGAGAGATCAACAACAGAGTGCAGGACATTCACCCCATGGTAAATAATTCGTACAATCTGCTTATCACTCTGAACCCTGAGTAGAAATGGTATGGACATAAAGATGCTATCTATTGCATGCCTCTGCATAAAGACAGTCAGTTGCTGTTTGCTTTTGAGTGGGTAGACCCAGAAACCGGAACGTATGGTAAACTAACATGGACTAGACTCCCACAGGGGTTCAAAAGCTCCCCCACTCTCTTTGATGAAGCCCTCCACAGAGATGTCAACAACTTCAGAACTATGCACCCCGAAGTCACCCAGCTTCAATACGTGGATGACCTGCTACTGCAGCCAACACCAAGGAAAACTGTGAGTCTGGAAACCAAGCACTATTATATAAGCTTGCTCAACTCGGGTATAGAGCTTCTTCCAAAAAACCCCAAATTTGCCAGCAAGAAGTAGTCTTCCTGGGCTATTCCCTTAGGGGTGGTAAACGATGGCTCACTGAGCCCAGAAAACAAACGGTTGTGCAGATACACCCCCCCAGCAGCAGACAACACAGAGAGTTTCTTGGGACTACTGGGTTTTGCAGGTTATGGATTCCTGTGTTTGCGTCCTTAACTTCTCCTTTATACCCGCTGTTAAAGGGAGATGCCCAATTCCAATGGACCCCTGAGCACCAGCAAGTTTTTGATAACATCTAACAACACTGGCACTGAACTCCTCAAGTTCACTGAGCCAAGCCTGCAATTTCAGAAATCCCTACACTACGTTAAAAATGTACATCAATTCACACACCTTGGTTCAAAGAAACTGCAGGCATTCCTGAAGGATCAAGAACAGAGTTTTCCACTAACAGACTCACAGCGAAAGGACATAACTGAACGGGTAACAAAACCCTGTCCGTTCTGTCAATAGGTTAATGCTTACCCTTCCAAGCTTCCTGCAAAAAAGCACCTATGAACAACCAGACCAGGACAATTCTGGGAAGTGGACTTTACTGAAATTAAGCCAGCGAGGTATGGACTTCAATATCTCCTAGTGTTTGTAGATATATTTTCAGGATGGATTGAAGCCTTCCACACAAAAAAAGGCACAAATGGTGGTAAAAAATCCTGAAAGATTTTTCAATGATACGGCCTACCTAAGGGTATATTGTCTGATAATGGACCAGCGTTCATGGCCCAGGTAAGTAAGGGGTTATCCAGAACCCTGGGAATAAATTGGAAGTTACATTGTGCTTATAGACCCCAGAGCTCAGGACAGGTTAAAAAAAAATTAATAGAACCATTAAAGAGACCATAACGAAATTAAGCTTAGAGAGGGCATCAAAGGTTGGACTATGCTCCTGCCTTATGCACTGTTTCATGCAAGAAATACTCCCTCTGTTTCTTTGAGTAACCTCACCTCCTATGAAATTCTCTATGGGGCCCCTCCTCCAGTAAGGACCTAACCCCAACTCTAAGACCTACGGATCCCTTCCACACCCCCTTGCTTGACAAACTTAAAGCTCTTGAAAGAACTCAGCGATACCTGTCAAACCAGCTGGCCACTGCCTACCAACCTGGTGAAGAGGAGACTCCACATCGATATCAAATAAGAGACTTCGTCTACATAAGATGACTTCAGGTGTCATCCCTGGAACCCTGATGGACAGGACCATACCAGGTGCTACTTATAAAACCTACAGTGGTAAAGGTAGACGGAATCACTTCCTGGATCCTAATTCTCATCTCAAGCCTGCGCCCTGTCCAGACTCTGGCTTGAAAGTGGAAAAGACTGGTAACCCTTTCAAATTGCATATTGTCCATGTGGATAAGGCTATAGACTCTCCCCTTGGCCACCACTAGTCCTAACCATCATCAGCCCATTCAGCAGCGATGGCTGATCACAAATCCTATTAGACAAGAAGTATGGTCTGTCTTGCATACAGCCCCCTTAGGGACCTGGTGGCCATCTCTCCACCCAGATATTTGTCAGCTGAGTATACGTCTTTCCAATTGGGATATCTCTGATGAAGAGGATCCCATTAAAATTCCATTAAATTTCTTCCGTACCATAGATAATGGAAACAAACATTATGGATGTAGGGACACGCAAGCCTGATGCAGGTTGGCTAGCCTAGATTACTATGTTTGCCCGGTGGACTATCAAAGCCACAAACAACCACGGCTGTGTGGGGGAAAAGCCGTCTTCTTCCGTAAGTCATGGGGATGTGAGCATACAGGGGCTGCATGGTGGAACCCAAACTCCTCATCAAATTCAGTTCACAGCATTGGCCATATTACCAATTAGACAACCAAAACCGATGGCCTGCAGAGGGGTGTCTAGATCCTCAAATTCTGTGTGACTTTTTCAACTTCGGCAAGTGCTCAAAAGGATGGAAGAAAATTCCCCTATGTGTATGCCTTTTCCCTCCTTTGCTCACATCATGAACTATGTTTCTCCAATAGATCCTTCTGCTCCAGACTCTCTGCTGTCACTCTCACATCAACAACCTGATTTCTCCCCTCCAATTACTAGATCAAAAACCCAAACCTCCGCTGGTTCTCAGACCATTGCCCCCTTGCTGAGGTAGCAGGTACTGAGGTACCCTTCCACCCACTCACTCCTCTCTTCTCCTGTCAGTGCCCACACCGGGTCCCACCAGGTCCTCTTACCAGCTAACCCAAAGCTCAAACCAGCTGAGGAGTGCCCTCAGACGCCTATCCAAGTTGTAATGAAAATGGCCTTTAAAGTTGCTTTGTCATCACTAAAAAGAGGTTACTAAGAATTTAATGTCCCTCACAGGCTTTTTGGGATACTCACTCCTGTCTTCCCATCTGCTCTACCTGTTCTACTGCTCACTTTTTGTTGCCAGGAGAATCCCAAACCCTTTTCCCATTATTCTTTTATATCTCTTTTTCCTCATTCTCAGAACCACAGAACTGCTCTCACCCCCCGCCTTCCCCGTCTTCCCCTCTGTACCAGGCCCACAGAAAAATCTCAAATGGCCTTCTCCAGAAGTCTTCATCGTGGCTGACTTTAGGACTTTCAGCAACAAAGTCCCTATAAAAGAGTTCAGTGTACATAAACTTCCTCTTTTCGTGTTGCTCTGTTATACTTGGCCACTGGCTGGAAAAATCAGCACTTCTAAGCTAGACACCCCCTTACTAGTTTTTCACAAAATATGTGAACAAGGCCTCTGGCCTTGAGCTGAGGCTTCCAGAGATGGCTACATTTCCAAGATAAAGAAGTTACCAACTGGGCTCCATGGTAACAGCTGGCAGGGAGAAAATAAAAGAGAAGAAAAAAGCTCTCCCCCTCCCAGATGTCCTTAAAAAGTTATCTTTCCCAGAGAAGAGGAAAATAAAAACAGAACCAAAAACTGCTTTTTGTGAACTTCTGCAGACTGTAAATTTCTGAGTCTTTTCTCTTACATGTTGGGTACAAAATTCTGAAACTACCTAAACTTGGGATTCAGGGGATTAATTGATTACAATAGAAGCAATGCCCTCTATATCCGGTTGCAACCAAATAGGACTGTTTCCCTGTCTTCGGTGCTATCTTAGGTGCCTTGCCTTGTCCATACCTACAACAGTATAATTCTATATACTTAAACATTGTTTATTCATAGAATTATCAACAGATGTGATTAATTATGTAATGGTGCAGATGTTTCCCCGAGTGCTCTATCATGAGGCAGGATCATTTAAATTTCAAATAGGGGGGCATACAACCCGGTTCTGCTGGCAACCTGTATCTTTCACTTTAGCCATCCTATGAGGAATAGTAGTTGCTGCAGAGGTGGGCACAGGTACCACTGCCCTAATCCATGGGACACAACAAATGACCCAATTAGAAGCAGCAATACACCAAAACTTAAAGATATTAAAAAACCACCATCACAGCTTTACAAGAATCTTTAACCTCTCTCTCTGAAGTTGTTTTACAGAACAGGCGAGGGTTCGACCTCCTCTTCACGAGAGAAGGGGCCTTTGTCCTGCATTGAGGGAAGAATGTTGTTATTATGCCTACCATACTGGAGTTGTAAAAGAATCTATGATTAAATTAAGAAGACGCATTGAAGAGCATCAACAAGAGAGAGAGGCCCAAAAAGGGTGGTTTGAGTCTTGGTTCACAGAGTCCCCCTGGTTAACTACGCTTTTATCAGCCCTGGCCGGTCCCTTAATAATCCTCACATTATTGCTAACTGTAGGACCCTGTTTGCTCAACCGTGTAGTTTCCTTTCTCCAAGCTCAAATTGGACAAGTTAAACTTATGGTAATCAGAAATCAATATACCACACTAGCAGACATAAAATGTGACATCCCCAATGATCACTATTATGATTTAATGTAACCAAAAGAAAGTGGGGAATGAAAGGTAAATAAAATAGGTAATTGTCACTTCCAGTTTTACTGTATGCTTAACAAAACACTGTTGATATCTTGAGAACTGTTTGCTAATCTTGTTCCCTGAATGTGCTGTACCAACTGCAAAACTGCAGAATGTACTCCCTCACCCATTTGCACGCAAACTACCCACTCGCCCTGACCCATCAATAATCTTCCCTCCCTGCCCTCTCCAAGGAAAGTATATAAGCTCTGCTTAAGCTGTTCTCAGGGCTCTCTCCTCTATTCAAGGGAGCTCTGAGCCCCAGCATGCTGGACCCCCATAAACTTTTGGCTGTTGCATTAGACAGTCCCTGGTAGTCTCTTCCTCCGATGCTCGCCTGACATTTACATTGGTAAAATAATAAGTGTGACCATTGCTTCTGTGTCAAAATGTACAAATTAATATTGGGGGTACAAATAGGTGAACCCTGTGATATGAATATAGAGATAATGCATGAATAGGCAATACTGTGAATAAATAATAAAATGGATTCCAAATTTAATAATGGATTCAATTGATATCTGAAAATATACAGGAAATCTTATATTGATACACATACATTCATTCCAACCAGTTATACATCTAAACGTTATATTAGGATTATGGTTTGTCATGAAAAGTGTGTGACTTTTGCTTCAAAACTGATTATGAAAGTTGAAAATAATGTGTTTGGAAAGAAGTCTCATGAAAAGACCAGACAAGAAACCTGGAGGAATCCATGTGTTCTGAAGCAGGAAGTTATTGAAAGTGAAACAAATGCCTATAAGTTTGCTAATTTGTGGATGAAATATATATCCTATGATGTGCATAAATTGAAGAAATAGTAATGTACCAGCGTTGAATAAAAATGAACGTCAAAATACACATCATGTCCCATAGTAATCTACTTGCATTGATGTTAAACTGGGTCAGTTACTGTACAAATATTAGTATTTGTATGCAACATTAACTGAAGTTAGTTTTCAGTACTGGAAACAAATATGTATTTCATTTGGATGAATATTTCTGAGAATAATCTTGTGAATACTTGATTATAAATCCATATACATGAACATGAATGAATTTAGGGAGTGTATATAAGACACATATATTTCATATTTTGAAAAATCTGGAGAATATATATACAAAAAAACACACACAGAGACATTAAATTACCAATATATATGCCAATCGAAATTTATCATGAAATATATATCATCCACAGATGCAAAAATATTTCTTTTACTGAACATGGATTTATGTTTAATGTTGTTCAACTAGGAAGCTCACCCATAGGTTGAATTTTAAGATCCAACATTGTTTAGGAGGAGTGATCTCTTCTCATAATTTGTATCTGCCAAGTCAGCCACCTCACAAGAATGTACATGTGATACCAGGTAGGATTCTATATGTGCATATAAAATAACATGTTCTGAATAGGCTACAGAGAAAGGGAGACAGGAATTTATATATTTATTAACTTTAAAAACACAAGGAGAACTGTTTCAATTAAAAATTAACTAGATTTATAACACCTAACCTTCATAATGCTAATGGCAAGTCCAAGTATACACCATGCCTTTTTTGAACTGCTTGTATTTCTATTCTGTTTGGGTTAGTTTTCTCCATCATATTAGGATTAGCAGTCAGAGTCTAGTAGTTTATGAGTTACTGTCAGGGATTAAGTATTTTGAATGGAAAATTGGAAAATGAATCTAATGTGTATGCATATATGTGCTACACAAAAATCTTCCCACTCTCATCCACAACAATGCCTTGACATTAACTTCGTCCCAAGTAAGACACAATTAGAGGAGAAAAGTTAGAAAATCTGTGAATGCATATGTGGAATGGAATATACTCAGGAGTTCACAACCTTGGAAGTGGTAGAGCAGTTTCCAAAAGTAAGGCGCATGGTAAACACTCCACAAACATGGAGCTCTGCTGGCCTAAAGACTTCTTGATAAACTGCCTCTGAGGTTGGGCACTTGAAATATATGTTGTTGTCAGTAGCTTTAGCTTACTTTCTAGTGAGACCATCAAAGCTGGGTCTGCATCTATGTGACCTGGAGGACATTGTTTCTAATTTTCCAATGAACATGAGGCAGCAGTGCGAATACTCTCTTTGTAGTTAAACTATGGCCACTGGGAGCTAAGTGACTCACCGTGTGAACTGTGAAGCCATTTGGTCCTCCTCCACTTTTCGTGGTGGTTCTTGCTGCTGCACTGGGACTTTGGTATTTTCTTCATGAAATACAAGGAGATCAACTGGGACACAGTGCTGGAGGGAGTTCTGTCACATGTGGAGCTCACGGTCTGCATGTGAATGCACCAACCAGGATTTTATCCCACATGGGTTGCCCCTTTGTCCATAGCAACCTGATTCTGAACATTGCCTTGAAATCTTTCTATATAAAAAGATGCCTTTACATGGAAGGTTCTGCTGGCTGTACCATGTCAGTCACAAGCCATTTGGAAGCAAATGGCAGATCCACATAGCCCCACCACACATGTTTTATCACACACCTTCACACCACTGCTCTAGGCCCACTAATTTGCAGGTTCCAACTTACTGGCATCTCTGTTCTACACAATTTTCATGAAACCCAGTCAGTCAAGGCACTGTCTGATACACTCATGATCAGCAATAGGACATCCAAAGATTCTCCAGTGCCACCTGGTCATGGGAATTTCAAAAATTTCATGGTGTTTATCTAGCCATTTTTCGAGGATGAAGTTGGAGGAACTTTGGGTTTCAAAAACCATTAAATGTTGAGGAAGCTCATTTCAATGAAACTCTGGAGAACTCTCATAGGCAAGGCCTCCCAAAGAGTGGACAAAAGGTCACATGAAGCAAGTCCAATTGAAGTCTACAATGTGAGGTACATGTGTGTTTTAACTCTCAACTATGGCTGCCAAGACTTTAAGAAGAAAATCATGGATTATCTTGGCTGAGATTCCCAGTGCTCTGTGGCCTTGATCTAAGTTTATAAGGGCTACTTTCATGCGTGGCCTCCTAAAATCCCAACAAAACTCACGGCAATTCTTCTCTGAGGTCAGTTCCAGAACTCAGTCTCTATGTGGATTCACACCAGAGTTCAATCCCAGGTGGACCCAGTGATTTCTTCCAATCGCCACACAAATGACCAAAATTTAAACGAAAACACTCCCATATGGCACTCATCTTTTCCACATAGACACTCATCATAACCTCTAGCTGGAGGTTTCTATGAGGGGCGCTGGACAAGACAGTGTCCAAAATAAGCTCCCTTGCCCGTCATTTGCCTAAAGTCAGGGTGGCCTGGAAACCCTTCCTCTGAACCAGGAGTGATCAAATAGGCCTACCATTATTACTGTTCCACTTCTCCAATTTGAGGCCTACTGACTGTGGGGTTTGGATTCTTCATGTGGATTGGGGTCATGAGAAAACCCAAGCACCAATGGGCTAGACTCTGAAGGGCTTTGAAGAACTCATTTGACCCAAAGGATTCCTATTCTCACCTTATGGAGGTCAGGAAACTTACAGAGGAAGGTGAGAGACTTCATCCATAATGAGTACTCTTTTGGCCATTTTGATTTTGGATGCACACATGGCATCTTTCTTTAGATCCATCAGGTGCTGAGAATCTAAGCCACAGCCTCACACAGGGCCAACAGGCTGATTCAGACACATCCCTTTCGAAATCAATTACTCAAAGAGGGACAGGTGATGCCCATTCATTTGCATTAGAGAACTGTTTTATTCAGGCTTCACAACGGGGTGGCCTTGGCAAAGACCTTCCTGACATTTAGTGCTATAGAACAATAGGTAAGCAAAAGTCCCAAAGCAGGGTTTCTCCACTGAGACTTTTCCTGGTAACACTGATATCTGAGTTTTCTGAGATTCTCGCCATTCCCTTCAGCTATCCAGTACATGGCCAAGTCACAGAGCTTGGAGGTGGTACCTATCTTGGTCACAAAATCATGAGCCTATTCTGGAGAGTGGCCAGAATTCAGGAAGAAAACAGGAACTTAGGAAGATTGCAGGTCTTGCCCACAAATAAGGCAATCCACTGTCCTTTTATAAATTGGGCAGCGTGAATGTTGGGAAGCTTTCTCCTAGACAGGACACATGCATTGATGCATTTTCTTTTGTAAAGTCTACACCCACGGACAAAGTGGGATACACAGACATAGAAACACTTGCCTTGTCAAATGACTTAATAGAAACAGTCCACTCCAAAACAAACAAACCAACTTTCCTACGTATTCTCAGAACATGAGACAAAACCACAAACCCACACTCATTCCCACAAATGCACCTCCTTCCCCCAAGAAGGTCTGTTACTAACCGGAGTGTCCTCTGCCTGGTGAGCCATTCTTTGTTCACCCGAAATGGCCTGTCTGTTCTCAAATCTGGACTCCTTGGCCCACTCTGTGAAGTTGTCAGGAGCCAGCTTTGAGCCGCCACTACCTGCTTTCTCAGGAAAGACACCTCTTCAGATTTTTTCTGGCATTTGGCCATCTTCACATCTGTAGGTACCAAGAAAGACTGACTCTTTCCATGATAAATCCAAAAAAGTGAGATCTCTGTGACTGTTACTGGGCCTGGCCCTGGGTGCCTGGTTTCCGGGATCCCAAGTTCAGAGAGTTCCATCACAAAGAAGTGAGGTAGGTCACTTCCTTCATGAACTGAATGAGCTCACAGCCTTGGCAAACACTTTGTCCTAACAGTTTCTTCCTAGGGTCCCATGAGATGGAGGCTGACCCTACTTCCTGTGACACTTTCACAAGTTAGAATGGTATATCAACCATAGGTACTGGGGGAGAGATCTCCACACAGGCTTGGTTTTGTCCATTTTGTCTACATTAAAATGCGAGAGGCTTATTCAGACACATCTCTTTATCCTGACAAGATTATTTGCCATGGAAAATGACTTTTGGTCTCTCATGTCCTTCATAGCATTCTATATCTTCTTCAGGGATAATTTCTGCATGGATCTTTGAGATTCTCAGCAGGTGGAAGATCCCCTATATTCCTGTATTGTAAGACCAACTCTATCCCTGCACTGCTGTAAAGTTAGATTGAGGGAACAGTGTATGGTTAGTGTTAATATCATGTTCTATTTGGGTTAGGAATCATTCTGCTGGATGAATAATGGTATTGGGAACCTGAGATATTTACAAGAATATATAGGTTAAATATAAGTATGGAAACAGAAATCTAGGGAAGACTTGAAGCCAAGTAGGACATTGGGCCCTTGAGTAGCATACTTTGCTTTGAATTATATTCTGCACAGATGTCTCAGATAAATCGATATACAAAGAAATAGGATCTTATACACTGGATGATTGAATAACATACAGAATATCCAATAAAAAAGGGATAGTCTGTAGGATTAGCAAGATAGTCAGTAGATTTAGAAAGAAGAGTTAGTATAGCATTTGTACCAAAAGTTCTTTACAAATAAGGTTTCGGGTAGAGAGTGAATGTAAATGTCAGCACAATGACGAATTGGGGAAAATATGTAGGAAAGCAGATATAAATAGAGACAGTAGGAAGTCAGTAAAAGTATAAAGTGTGTAATTTGTTTAGACATTTTCAACGGTTTGAGTCTGAATATATAATCTTAGGCAGAAACTAATATGTTGTCACAAATTGGATTGACTTTTGAGAGCATTAGGTAACCAGGACATGGATGTTTTTATTAATCCATGCTCACTTTTTATTTAGGCTTTGGTAAAATCATAAGTGTGACCTTTGCATTTTGTGTCCAGAATATTATTGTGATAAAATGTATATGTAGATCAGGTGACATGAATATTCCTTCCACCATTTCTGGGAGCACTATTTTGAAGAAATATAAATTAGTATTGGGGGTACAAAGGGGTATACCCTGTGTCATAGAATATATTGATAATGCATCAATTGACCATCATGTGAATAATAATATAACTGGTTCCACTTTAAATAATGGATTGAATTGATATCTGAAAATATAAAAGAAATCTCACATTGATATACAATCATTCACTGCAACCAGTTATACATCTAATGGTAATATTATGGTTGTGGTTTATCCCGAAAGGTGTGTGAGTTTTGTTTCAAAAGTGATTATGGAAATCAAAAATAATGTGTTTGGAAAGAAGTCTCATGAAAAGAATAGTCAAGAAACCTGTAAGAATACATGTGTTCTCAAGCAGGAAGTGATTGAACATTATATATCATACTATATATAATGTGCATAAACTGCAGAAATAGTAATGTACCGGTGATGAATAAAAATGAACATCAAAATACACATCATGTCCCATAGGAATCTACTTGCATTGATGTTAATCTGGGTCAGTTACTGTAGAAATATTAGGATTTTTATGCACCATTCACTGAAGTTACTTTTCAGTACTAGGAAAAAAGTATGTATTTAAGTTGGATGAATATTTCTGAGAACAATCTTGTGAAAATTTGATTATAAATCCACATAAATCACAAAACATTATAAACACAAAAGTCACATGGACATTAAAATGTAGCAATATATATGCCAATTTAAATCCATCTTGAAATATATATCATCCACTGATCCAAAACTATTTATTTAATGAACTTGAATTTATGTATAATGTTGTACAGCTAGGAAGCTCCCCCATAGATTGAATTTTCTGTTCCAACAGTGTTTAGGAGGAGTGATCTCCTAAATGTGTATGCAAATATGTGCTACACAAAAATCTTCCCACTCTCATCCAGAACAATGCCTTGATATTACCTTCACCCCAAGTAAAACACAGTTGGAGGACAAGAGTTAGAAAATCTGTGAATACATATCTGGAATGTAAAATGGTCAGGAGTTCACAACCTTGCAGGTTGTAGAGGAGTTTCCAAAAGTAAAGGACAGGCTTGATAGACCCAACCTGATCTTTTATTAGAATTGGGAGCCATCTTGCCAGAAAGCCGTGAAAAGATAATTTGGGCTTTACTATAAATTACTGCAAATTCTGAACCTGCTTGGAATGCGTGCCCGTGCCTTGAACTCATCCATGCCTGGCTCTCTGACCAGATTACAGTGCTCTCTGAAACATTAGAGACACCTAATAAATATTGGCCTTCCCAGGCCAGACAACGACCCTCTCTGAGTCTCTAATGGTCCTCATAATTTCTGATGTTGGGGCCAGCAAAAAAAATGTAAACTACCATTAGTGTGATGCTTTCAAAGTTCTGTTATCTGTAACCCCCTTTTTGTGTAACTTTCTGGGCTATATAGCTGGGCTGTAGGAAAGGTGGTGTTGCTGTCTTGTTCCCGCCATTTTTGGAGGGAGAGGCAGCCTGGCCAGTTTTAATAATAAGCTTGCCTTAATTTGATTTTAATTGGAGTCAGTGGTCTTTTCTTGCATCCTAGTCCAACATTTTGGAGTTCCCCAGTGAGATGACCCTGCCCGACCAGATCACAAGGCCAGACTGCTGAAAATTCTGAAGCTGGCCTTCCCTCCAGGGCTACGGGCTGGGGAGCCACTCTAGGGGGTGCACAACTTGAGATGTTCCAAGGCCTTGGAGTGAGCCGTCGGTCTGGGGAGCACTGCAGTGAACCACCGCACTGAAACTATTAGCAAGCACCTGGTTGAGGAGGCCTCCATAGGTAAGTGGCACCTTGATAACATCTTATATCTGGTTAAGGGAGATCTCTTCTAATGACAGAGAGGTGGCCTGGGGAGGCTCACATACACTCCTGTCCAGGACAGTAATGAGAATCGTTCTGTCCTCTGTTCCGTTCTGTAGGGAATTCCTTTCAAGGTTAGAGAGGTGCCGAGGGACATGCACGTGCTCCTACCCCAGAGCTTTAGCAAGACGTTGAATTGCTCCTCTGTTTTTCTGTTTTGGCACCGGGATTCTGTTTTTTTTTTTTTTTTTTGTGTGTGTGTGTGTGTGTGTGTTTTGTTCTGTGTTCTATATGTTTTTTTGTTTTTTTGTTTTTGTGCATTTTGTTTTGTGATTTCTGTGATAAAATCTTAAGGATATTGAACGTGAAAATGGGTAACAAAGCAAGTAAGCCTGACACCCCTTTGGACTGTGTTTTAAGGAAATGTGATGAACTTTACCACCATTTGTTAAGCAGAATGAGAGAAGCCCCTAGCTGGCTGCCTGGAGCAGACCCAGTGCAGATGGCAATGCCTGCTGGGGAATGAAGAACTGAGTATCTCCCAGCATCTGCCAAAGCCCTGTTTCTTCAGGGAATTCCCTCCTTCGTTCCCTGCACTGTAAGGATAATGCAGCCTCTGTCTTCTTAAAAAAAGAGAAAAACAAAAAGGGGACACTAAATGCAGTAAAGTCACCATGGAGACACTTTATTTTACATTTCAGGTTGCTCCTCTGTGAAAACATTTGGTCCCCTTTTGGGGACATCTGTGGTGCCACTGGGGAAGGAGATTTTTCTCTTATTTGCTCTGTTTTAAAGGGTTCTGTCTGTCAGCCATTGTCTGGAGTTTATTTCTGCCTGTCTTGTGCCTTTTTTCTGGCCCTTTAAGACATGTGCAATAATGTGTTAATATTATAAATTGTTTCTTGGAAATGATCTTAGCTGAATTTGTGTCTAAATGATGATGTTTCATTGTACCAATCTGGTATCTGAATGGGTTTTTGAAGCATTTCACAATCTTGCAGTTAAAAGTCGGGTTTAGGTAATTGTTTAGTTTATGGTTTCAGATAATTCATGTCAGAGAACATAAATACTTAGGATGGAAAACTAAAGAACTCTACTTCCAAGTTGGCAAGTAACTTCCCAATCATTCAGTCTTTTTTTCACCAATTTTAAATTAGGTAGCCTGGGAAAATGTCACTGTGTGTACCAGTGCATTAATTTGGACAAGGATACTAAATCATAGTATGATATCTGTTGACAAAACAACTTGTAAAGATATAAAATTTTGTGAATTGTGTCTTAAACTTGTATCATAATTTTCAACATCCTAACCTGAAAATAATGGTTAAAATACCTTAGGCCTAAGGTTTCTGCTCAGAATAGCCATTTTTTCCTGCTTCTTCCAGACCTCAGCCAGGGATTATTTTGAAATACAAATGAAAGAAGCCTGTAAGCTTAGTAGGAGACTTATTTGAGGCCTAAGGAAAAAAAAAGTAAATTGTATGGTATTTACTTATTACTGGCCAGTCATTTTTTCTAGGACTCATATTTTTTTCCTTAGATTCTTTATTTATTTTTTGAGCTCATTATTTTGCTCCTACAGACCTAGGTTAATGTTTTTCTGATCAGTAATATCTTTGACCAACTGTGGAATTTTTAAATCATTGCAGTGGAGATTTCACCTGTGAAAAGCTACAAGGCCTTCACTTTTATTATGTGTGCACAATTTGTTATGTGTTGTATGTCTATATATGTATACATATGTCCGTATATCATATATATGATACACAAATTAACATATATAAGGAGCACTCATATTAAAAAGAACTCATAAAAACAATTTTAAAAAGTGGATCCAAAGATCTTTAATTCACGTGATTTAAATGTTTCAATATAAATTGGGTAAACTGATAAATATAAATTTCTTTAAATTTAAGCTTACAAGTTTTTCTAGGTGTTCAAAAATCTAATAAAGTATTAATGTCTACAAAAGGTCTAATATGCCTATGTTCCAGGACTTTTCTTTCAATCAAAAAAATGGCTTACACTGTTCAAAACATTTGTCTAATATTTTGATAAATAAGTAAAGTAAATTTGATATGGGATTACTCATTCATGAGTACTTTTGTTTGATATCTGATTGATATACTAAGGTCTGTATAAGTTTGTACTAAAGTCTGTATAAGATTGTAAAAATCAGTCATGTGTTAAAGAGACAAAAATTTCTTAAACATAAGTTTACCCATAACATTTAGTTTATTAAGATTTAAATTTTCTAGAGCAGGCAACCATAAAAATTAAACAACTGTTTAATTAAGAACTGTTATTTTAGAGCACTGTACTGCCATTTCTTTAAAAGCTAAACTTGGTTAATGTAGAAACATCAATGTAATTGTGATGCTATTAATGTGCTCATATCTTCCAGTTATAAAACTCTATAAGATAGAAACTTTAAAAGAGCATTATATCAAGCAGGTGTTCTGAAGTTGTATGGTAAATAAAATATATATTGGGGATTTATTTACCTGTTATCAATAATATATGTAAAGTTTTATGTTACTTTTTACATTGTGGAACAATTTAAATGTATTTTCAAGTTAATGAGACCCTAATCTATGTAAAGGTTAAAATCTTTCAGCCATACTTTAATTCATGTTTTAAATGTGATATCATATGGTGTGAGTTAATGTTCATGTGACCTCAAAAAATTTATGTAAACTTTGTAAAATGATATTTAAAAAACAAAGATCAGCTTTAGAACTAAAGCATTTAAGGTTTATAAGGAGCCCTGCTTACCTGAGATAAGACTCTGTGTCCCATCTTACTACATGTGAGAATGACTACGAAAGCAGTAGGTCAGATTTTATTTCATTTAAAGTTATGTTCAAATTTTTTTTTCTGTCAAGATTACTAGGATCTCAAAAAGATGATATAATATATAACTCACCCAAAAAATTCAGGGTAGCTATTACATGAACTAAGTATTTTTACTCTTGTTAAAAAAATTTTATTTTTTAATTTCCTTATAAGTGATCTAAAGATTCCCTGTTGGTGTTTTACAGAAGTGTTGCTTTAAGAACACAACATGGGTTAATTTAAGATAATAAGTCATCAACTACAAGACAGACAGAATAATAAGATCCCAATTAATAATATATAAATAATTATAAACTTATAGACATTAAAGCACAGTACTCTTAATATATGGCTGTTAAAATTCATTTGCTGGTTGTTTCAGATTAGGATTGAAAATTAAAGTTAAATAAAAAGGTCCAAAAAAAAACGATATTTGACTCTTGCCCTCTGAGTCAGTCTGAATGCA